>NC_053438.1:28314229-28914229 GCF_007990345.1 Gossypium hirsutum | reverse complement strand
TGGAATGATGAACCAATGGTTCAACGAGTTCAAGCAAGCAAATCTTGCGACTCCGCCACCCCACCCCCTGTCGTGCCTTCCCCGGCACCCTTAAATATTCCAAACCCTGTACCCACGACTGTTACCTGAGTATTTGTAGACAAAATTCAGAAATGTGGATCAGAAGAGTTCAAAGGTACGATAGATGATGATCCTTCAAAAGCTGAGTATTGGCTATTGAATACAAAGAGAGTTTTTGCGGAGTTATTGTGCACCCCTGAAGATTGCTTGAGGTGTGTGGTGTATTTGAGTACGATGGTATCGGATGATCGGGTTAATTGGGATTTCATTCAGAATGAATTCAAGAAAAAGTATGTTAGTCGGTTGTTCATAGACGGAAAAAAGAAAGAATTTCTCGAGTTAAAATAAAAAAACTAAACTGTAGCCGAGTATGAACGTGAATTTGTGAAGTTAAGCAAGTATGCTCATAGCATCATATCCAATGAGGAAGAAACGTGTATCATATTTGAAGATGGGTTGAATGATGAGATCCGCGTGGCTATAGCAGCATTAAAGTTACGAAAATTTGAACTTTCAGAGCGGGCTCAGAAAGTTGAAGAGATTTGTAAAAGCAAACGACAATTATATTCGAAATCTAGAGAATATAACAAAAGGGGGTCATTCAAGCTTGCTCAAACTTCTCCCTTGAAGAAATTTAGAAGTGACACCAGTTGATCAGCTGCTTCTACAGAGTTCGTTGGTAAAGAGAAACCGAGGCAAAGTAATTTCCAATCAGTTAATTCTCTAATGGCTAGTCTTGAAAGTGTATGAAATGTTGAGAGAATCGTTCTGGTGTGTGATGAATGCAATAAAAGACATTTTGGAGAGTGTCTATCAAAATCGGGAGCTTGTTTCCGTTGTGGGTCTATTGACCATTTTCTTCGTAACTATCCAAAGAAGCAAAATGATTTTGAAAATCAATCAAATAAGCCTGAAGCAACTTCTCAGAGGGGTAGTGTAATACCCCGAAAATTTTTACAGTAATATATTATTTTTGATATAGTAAGGAAATAAAGTGACAAAAAGGAGAATTTTGAGTTATGACAACATTGGGAAGTATAATGACATATTAATTCAAGAAAGGATTAAATTGTAAAAGTGAGAAAAGTTTTGTTACCCAATAGTAAATACTCAAAATTTAAGGGGTTAAAATGTAAATATAAAAAAGTTGAAGGATCAATAGTGTAAATATTTTAAGGGTGGAATAATCTAGAACCTAAGGAAAATGGATCAATTGGGACCAAATTGAATAGATGAAGAATTATGAGGGACCAAATTGTAATTTTACCAAATTAAGTGATGACTCAAGGATGGAATTTTAGAAGATCTAAAGGGCAAAATGGTCAATTACAAGAGAGAAAAATCTAGAAAATAATGATGATGTTGGAGATATTTTAGATTAAATAAATATTAGTTTATTATATTTTGATTTGATTTTTTTCTTAATGATATTTTATTATTTTATTTAGTGTATATATATTTGTGGAAAGAAAGATGGAAGCCATCATCCCACCATTTTTCCATGCATCAACGTGAGAAGAAGAGAGAAAGAAAGAAAGTTTTGCTTTCTTTACAATTTGGTCCTCACACCAAAAATTCACCATTTTCACTTAGAATTCAAAGAAATTTCCATAGCCACCAAGAGAGAAAATTGATAAGGACACTATGGGAGCTAGAATATCAAGTTAGATTCAAAAAATAGAGGCCAGAGGAGAGAGAAATCAAGTTAAAGATTGAAATCAATAGAGCAAGGTAAGAACATCAAGATTTCAATATATTTTTTAGTTTGATATTATTGAAAAAGTATGAAATTCATGTTAATGTAGGGTTTTATTATATAAGGTTCTATGTTCTTGATATGTTAGTGAAGAAAACTATGAAAAAGTGATGGGAAATACTATAGAGAAAGGGAATAAGGGTGTTATAAATTTAGTAATCAACATTTTGCACTAAAATAGTTTTGGACAGAAAGAGTAGGTTAAATTTGAAAACTCACCATAAATCATGTAAATTGAATTAGAGGATGAATAAATATTAAATTAAACCTTATTGAGTCTAGTTTCTCATAGAAGGAACAGTGTAATCAATGGAATTGTAAATTATGAGATATAATAAATTTTATGAGACAAGGTCAGAATGAATTCGGGTTCCCCTGTTTTGACTTTGAAAAATCATTAACAATTGTAAAAAACATATTATGAGTTATAATTTATATTATTATAATCCTTAATAAGTCTATTTTAAAAAGGAACAAACGAGAACATCATTCGAATCCTGTACAAGGAGATAATTAATTTTTAGTGAAGAAGGGTCAAAACTGTCAAACAGCAGAACAGGGATGACTTTAAAGAATAAACTGTACTTATTGGCTAAACCAAAAATTATAAAAATTTTATGGTAAGAATATATGTGAGTCTAGTTTCAAATAAAATTTATGGATCTCAATTCAGAGTTTTGTAGCTTAAGATATAATTAATTTAGTGACTATAACTCAAGTGAATAGCTTGTTATGAGTAAACAAGTAAATAGTGGTAATATATATATCAAGGATGTGGAATGGAGTGGAGGATGAGGAAAAATAATATATGTGAATATTCAGCTAATATGATTTTATTTTAAAATAGCTAATTTACATGTTTTAGGTTCAGGGACTAAATTGAATAAAAGTAAAATTTTAAGGGTAATTTTGTAAAAATGTGAAAAATGACCAAATTGCATGAAATAAATTGTTTTATCATTTAAATTCATAAATTTAATGAAATGTTAATTTAAATCAAGATTTGGGTGGAAATTCGAGATAAATGGAAAATTACCAAAATGTCCCTGAATTTTGATATTTCTGCAATTTAGCCCGATAAGTTCGTGTAACTTGAATTATATTCTTAGATGCTTGAAATGTATGTTATTGATGAAACATTGATATATTTGATAAAAGGAAAAAAAATCCCAGTTGCATGGAAGGAAAATTCGATGGATCTCTGAAAAGGAATTGACGGTAAAAAGGATCTAGCCCGAACGGGTGATCCTATCCTGATATAGCCCTCCCGAAGAATATGTGGAAAATGGATTTAGCCCGGATGGGTAATCTGAATTAGGGTCTGAATTTAGCCTGGATTGGTAATTCAGATCCAAGCTCATTAGAGTAATTGTCGTTGTAGGGGATTTAGCCTGGACCGGTAATCCCGACAATACTCTATAAGTTTATATTACAGGGGATTTAGCCTAGATTGGTAATCCTACTGTAAGAAATGAGGTTCGCGGGAGTGTGCTCTCTTGCAGGGGATTTAGCCTAGACTGGTAATCCCGCTGTAAGAAATGAGGTTCGCAGGAGTGTCCTCTCTGAATTGAAAAATGTGCGCACATGAATATGAATTGACGGACCCGAATTTGTACACTACAGTGTACCCTTGAAAATCCATCGAAATTTTGAGAAATTCAACAGGATAAAAATAGAAAATGATAATTACATAAAATCATGAAATTATACTTGAAATACATAGAAATGATAATTATTTGATATACTAAAATATGACATGGAAAATATATGTATGTGAAACTTGCCTGATAATTATGCATATTCAAGATTATGAACTGCTACTTGAATAAATATACATTGAACTTATAAAAAAATTATGGTACAGGAAATATTGTCATAATGAATTGAATAATTTATATTTAAGAAGAAATAACAAGAAAATGATATGTATCATGACATGTAAATATGAGACTATCTTTGATACATTGATACAAGGAAAATTATGTGTATTAAGACGAGTAATAAATTTAAGTGAGACATGGCGAGAAAGTAAGGTTGTCAATATTAAAGTATGCTAACCAATGTTGTTGCTTGAAGTTTAGGCAAGTGTCAAATTACTGTTGTATGGTAATATGTTTAATTATAAGGTGCATTGGAATGGTAAGTGCTTAGATGAAAATATAATTGAGCTTATGAAAGAGTGAAAAGGTTTTAGTTATGCAATTTCTTATGAAAATATTTGTTATGTGATACGCCCGTATGAACCCTACACCTAATTCAGAAATAAAAAAAATTAAAATCTATATATATATTTAGGATTCTATGAAAAATTCCCTATGATTCTGATTTAATCCCAGAAGGTTCCTAATAAATGTTTTAGGCTTCAAGAGCCCAATAGAGGGACGTTATGATCATTTTCAAAATCTGAATAATAAATGATTCAAAATTATTGAAAATGTTCAGTAAACTCCGGTAATGCCTCGTGCCGTATTCCGACAACGGATACGGGTAAGGGGTGTTACAGGTAGACAATTTGGAAACGTTAGAAATACTACTCCCGGTCGAGGAAAGAACATTGACATGAACAAATGGTCTAAAGTGAGAACATCAGCCAGAGCATATGCAATTCAAGCTCGAGAGGAAGCTACTGCTCCAGATGCTATTGCAGGTACTTTTTCTCTCTTTGATATTAATGTGTATGCACTGATTGATCCTGGATCAACTCATTCGTATATATGCACTACATTTGTTGAAAAAAAAGAAAATACCTATTGAACTCACTGAATATACTGTCAGAGTTACAAATACCCTAGGTCAGTGTGTTCGAGTTAATCAGTTATGTAGATCATCTCCACTAAAAATTAGGGGCTATGATTTCCCCACTAGTTTGATGTTGTTACCCTTTGATGAGTTTGATGTGATTCTGGGTATGGATTGGTTGACTCTACATGATGCTATTATGAATTGTAGAAGAAAACATATTGTGTTAAAATGTCAAGATGGTAAACGGGTCTAAATTGAGTTAGACAAAGCGTATAGTACATCTAATATAATCTCAACTATGACGGCATAGAAATATGTTAAAAAGGATTGTGAAGCATATCTCGCTTACATAGTTGGTTCCAAGGTTTCCAAAGGAGTTACCAGGGTTACCTACAACTCGAGAGGTTGAGTTTGCTATTGAATTGTTGCCATGAACATCCCCGATATTGATAGCTCCATACAGAATGACACCTACAAAATTGAATGAGTTGAAAGCATAGTTGCAAGAGTTGACAGATAGTGATTTTGTTCGACCAAGTTTTTCTCCTTTGGGTGCTCCTGTGTTATTTGTTAAGAAAAAGGATAGATCTATGCGATTATGTATCAATTATCAAAAACTCAACAAGGTGACGATCAAGAACAAATATCCATTGCCATGTATTGACGATCTGTTTGATCAGTTGAAAGGTGCGACAGTGTTCTCAAAGATTGATCTTCGTTTTGGTTATTATCTGTCGCGAGTTAAAGACTCAAATGTGCCGAAAATTACGTTTAGAACTAGATATGGACATTATGAATTCCTTATGATACTGTTTGGTTTGACTAATGCACTTGCAGTATTTATGGACTTGATGAATAGAATCTTCAGATTGTACTTAGACAGATTCGTTGTGGTATTCATTGATTATATCCTGATTTATTCACGAGATGAGACAGAGCATGCTGAGCATTTGAGAATTGTTTTGCAAAATTTATGCAAAAAAATAATTATTCGCTAAGTTTAACAAATGTGAATTTTGGCTTCGGGAAGTAGGATTTCTGTCAGCCGATGGCATTAGAGTGGATCCGAGAAAAATTTCAGCTGTCGTAGATTGGAAGCCTCTGAGAAATATATCTGAAGTTAGAAGTTTTATGGGTTTATCCGGATATTACAGAAGATTTGTCTAGCGATTCTCGATGATTGCTACACCGTTGACGAGACTGTTGCAAAAAGATGTGAAGTTTGAGTGGTCAAAGAAATGTCAGCAAAGATTCAATCAGTTAAAAGCATTGTTAACTGAGGCAACATTGTTAGTTCAGCCAGAGTTGGGTAAAGAATTTGTAATTCAGAGTGATGCATCATTAAACAATTTGGGATGTGTTCTGATGCAAGAGTGAAAAGTGATAGCGTATGCTTCTAGACAGTTAAAACCACACGAAAGGAATTATCCGACACATGATCTAGAGCTTGTAGCGATTGTTTTTGCTTTGAAGATTTAGCAACACCATTTGTACGGAGAAAAATGTCATATCTTCACAGATCATAAAAGTCTAAAATACTTAATCTCATAGAAAGATTTGAATTTGAGACAGCACAAATGGTTTGAGTTATTGGAAGACTATGACTTGATCACTAGTTATCATCTGGGAAAGGCTAATGTTGTTGCTGATGTTTTGAATAGAAAGTCTTTAGTTGCTTTGCGAGTTTTGAACATGCGATTCACGTTGATTGACGATGGTTTGATTTTAACTGAGTTGAAAGCTAGATCAATGTTTTTGCAACAAATTTACGAAGCTCGGAACTGTGATGATATGTTGATAGCTAAACGAAAACAAATTGAGACGACTCTTGATTCAAACTTTCAGATTGGTTCCAATGGTAGTTTTTATTTCTAAGGCAGAATTTGCGTTTTGAGAAATTCTGATCTCGTCCAAAAGATTTTATAAGAAGCTCATAGTAGTAGCTTGTCTATTCATCCTAGTAGAAATAAAATGTACGGTGATTTGAAACAAATGTATTGGTGGCCAGGTATGAAGCAAGAGATTTCTGAGTTCGTATCAAAATGTTTAGTTTGTCAACAAGTTAAAGCCAAACATCAGGTACCTTCTAGTTTGTTACAGCCAGTGATGATTCCAGAATGGAAACGGGAGCATGTTACGATCGATTTTGTATCAGGATTGCCTCTATCTCCGAGAAAGAAAGATGTTATTTTGGGCATTGTTGATTATTTGATGAAATCCACGCATTTCATTCAAGTGCGTACGGATTTTTTGCTCGAGAGATTAACATAGTTATATGTTGCTGAGATCGTTAGATTGCATGGTGTACCAGTTTCCATTATTTCCGATAGAGATCCACGATTTACGTCTCGATTCTAGAGCAAGTTACATGAGGCTCTAGGTACTCATTTGGATTTTAATATCACATTTCACCATCAGACAGACGGTACATCTGAGCGAGTAATTTAGATACTTGAGGATATGCTTCGATGTTGTGTTTTAGAATTCGAAGGTAATTGAGAGAGATTTCTACCGTTGGTTGAATTTACGTACAACAATAATTAAAATTTGAGTATAAAGATGGAACTGTACGAAGCTTTGTATGGACAAAATTGTAAAACTCCGTTGTACTATACTAAGCTCAGTGAGAAAAAAATTGTTTGGTATTGATTTGATACAAGAAATTGAAGAAAAGGTTAAAGCAATATGAGATATCTTGAAAGCAGCTTCAGATCGACAAAAATCTTATGCGAATTTGAAAAGAAAAGACATAGAATTTCGATTCGGTGATAAAGTGTTTTCAAAGGTATCGCCAGAAAGTTTTTCGATTCAGTCGTAAAGGAAAGCTAAGTCCGCGGTTTATAAAGCCTTATGAGATCATTAAAAGAGTCGGGCCAGTAGCTTACAGATTAACTTTGTCGTCTGTGTTAGAAAAGATTCACAATGTTTTACACTTATCGATATTACGATGATATCAATCAAACCCTTCACACGTAATTTCACCTGTGGATATTGAAATACAGCCAGATATGACGTACGGTGAAGAACCGATCACAATTATAGCTCGAGAGGTTAAATAATTGAGAAATAAAAGTATATCTTTAGTAAAAGTTCCCTAGCAACATCATGGTATAGAAGAAGCCACCTGGGAACTAGAAGAAGCTATGAAAGTGCAATACCCGAACCTTTTTTCTGGTAAGATTTTCGGGGACAAAAATTTATTTAATGGGGTGAGTTGTAACAACCTATTTTTAGTGAAATCAGAATAGTGGTTTTGGGACCACAAATCTGATGAGTAAATTTTTATTATTTTATTATTTTAATGTTTACGGTATGTTAGTAAGATCGTATTAAAATTTCTTTAAGAAATTTGGACTTTTGCATGCTTAATTAAGTAAAAAGGACTAAATCGTAAAAGGTGCAAAAGTAGAGTTTTATAAGTTAAAGGTGTCAAATTGCTATGATTTTTTAACATAAGTGGACTTAAATGGTAATTAGACCATTATTATTGGTAGTGGACAAAGATGGGCATGAGATAGATGTTTTAATTAGTTTAAGTAAAGGTTAATTAAGTAAATTTATAAATAAATTATGTAAAATATGCAAAAGACAAGGTATCAACTTCTTCAAATGAATTTTCTACCGAAAATTAGTGGAGAGAAAGGCCATAGCTAGGGTTCTTGGTTGGAAAACTTTAAATGCTTGCATGTAAATGAAATTTGTCTCGTTTTTAATTATTTTTAGGTTTTAGGGATCGTTGTAGCTTAATCTAGTTAGCACAGGGACTAATTTCCAAAATTGTTAAAGTTTTAAAGTTTTACCATGAACATGTTTGCATGTTTCTTGAAGTTTAATGAAAGATTATGAGTCCTTGTTGTTAAATAAACAAGTTTTGTAAAGTGATTTTTGATGAAAATGTCATTTAGGGATTTATTTGTAAAGTAGTAAAATATCATCGTTAAATTATGAAATAATGATTTTTAGGAGTTGATATGGGTTTATAATAAATTCGGCTAGCACGAGTTAGGGATGAAAATGCTTAGATTTCAAATTATGAGTTTAAGGATTAAATTGTAAAAAGGTTAAAATGTTAGGGGCAAAAATATAATTATGTATAAATGTTGATTATGGATTGAATTGAATGTTTGAGATTGATTAAAACACTGAATTAAATATAATTATTTATTTAGATCAAGATAATTCTCAACAGGATATAAACCGAGGAAAGGTGACAATCATGGATTAGCTTGATCGTACTTTTACGCTCTAGTTGTCAAGGTAAGTACATAGTATTTCTGTATATAATTGAATTTCTACTTGTATGTTTACAATATATTTATGTAATTAATTGCTTATACTTAATTATTTCCTAAATTGCACATACATGCCCCTGTTTGTACTTCGATACCCCTGAATTGCACATACGTGTCCCAGTTTATACTTTGGTACCCCTAAATTGCATATACGTGCCCCTTTTTGTACTTCGATACCCTTGAATTGCACATGTGTGCCCCTGTTTGTACTTTGGTACCCCTGAATTACACATATGTGCCCCTGTTTGTACTTCGGTACCCTTGAATTGCACATACGTGCCCCTGTTTATACTTTGATACCACTGAATTGCACATATGTGCCACCCTGTTTGACTTCGGTACCCCTGAATAGTACCTATGTGCTTGTTTACACTTCGGTAACTTTGTATTGAGTAAAATATGAGTTGTACTCAATTGTTGTTAAGTTTAATGATAAACTATGCTCTTACTAACCTCTATAAGCTTCTTCATTTTTGTGAATTGTTTTGTACATCATTGTTGTTAATGTTTGGATGGATTTAATATACGACTCGCACTATCCTTCAATGTTGGTAGTTCTTGTGTCCTTTAGGGTCGTGGCATGTATATGTTGCTATATAGGTTGTTTTGGTACGATACAACAATATCCTAACCAAGTTGATAAGTATCTTTTTGTATAGTTAAAACGGAATGAAATTACACACTTGTGAATTATTTTGGTTTGTAAGTGAGTTAAGTGTTACGATAGAAATGGATCAAGGTTTATATGGTTTAGATGTTCATGTTGAATTTAATTGTGGTGTCTATAATGGCACATTGGTTGATTATTTTTAGGTCATTAAAACGGTAAGTTATGTTAAGTTGCTAGTGATCTCATTTGTGGCATGCTTTTAGTGTCTTAATGCGTAAGTTTAGATGTGTTTGATGGTTTGTGATTGAGGTGCCTTATTGGCATATTGGTTTTATGGATTAATGGTATAGCGAATTGGTCATTTTATGTATTTTTTGGGCATGTTTTAATGTGATTGTCATTTATGTAAATTGTGTTTAAGTACATGCTTGAATTGGGTGAAAGGAATGGCTTGATTTTGGTAAATATCTTATGCACACGAGCTAAGACATGGGCGTGTGTCTTAGCTGTGTGTGACACACGACCTTTTGTTCCTTGTAGGTTGTAAATGATGCAAGTTAGGCAATTAGACGGCCTAGCACACGGCCTGGAACATAGGCGTGTGATGCCATTTCGAATGTTACACAGCCTGGCACACAGGCGTCTAGCTTGGCCATGTGAACCAAGTCAAAGAGTTACACGGGTACAGACACGGGTTGTGACACGGCCATATGTCCTTATTTCGATTGTTACACAGCTTGGCCACACGGCGATGTGACCCCTGCAATTGAAAAATTTCTATCTTTTTCTTCAATGTTTTAAATGATCTCGATTTAGTCCCAAATCATTTCTAAAGTGACTCTAAGGCCTCGAGGGCTCGATTAAGGGATGATATGCATGTTTATAAATGAATTATGCTATGTTTAATGAAATATTTGAAAGTGACTATTTTTAAGTTATGTTTATTTGGTAATGCTTTGTAACCCTATTCTGGCGATGAATACGGGTTAGGGGTGTTTCAAAAGATCCATGGTTCACTTCTCGATTTTGTAGTAATTTACCTGAAGCTCTAGATACTTGACTTCATTTCAGTACAACATTCCATCCTCAGACTGATGGTCAATTTGAGTGAGTGATTCAAGTACTCAAAGATATGCTTTGTTTTTACATTTTAGAGTTTGAGAGTATTAAAATGGCACCGTATGAAGCTTTGTATGGTCAGAAATGTCAAACTCTATTATACTAGACTGAATTAAGTGAGAAAAAGTTATTTGGTGTTGATTTAATTTGAGAAACTGAGGAAAAGGTCAAAGTAATACGTGATTGTTTGGAAGCTACTTTTGATTGTTAGAAATCGTATGCAGATTTGGAAAGAAAAGACATTGAATTTCATGTGTCTATGTTAAGGAAGTATCAATCAGATCTTTCACACGTGATTTCACTTTTTGATGTTGAGATTTAGCCAGATATGTCATATAGTGAAGAACGAATTTTAGCTTAAGAAGTTAAAAATTTAAGGAATAAACGTATAGCTTTAGTCAAAGTTCTCTGGCAATGTCATGGAGTCGAGGAATCTACTTGGGAACCAGAAGAAGCTATGAAACTGCAATATCCAAACCTATTTTCTGGTCAGATTTTTTGGGGACAAAAATTCCTTTAGGGGGAGAGCTGTAACAGTCCGTTTTCAGTGGTGTCAAAAATAGTGGTTTCGAGACCACAATTCCAACGAGTGAGTTATTATTTTAATATTTATTTAATGTCTACGAGATTATTCTAAGGTCGTATTAAAGTTTCGTTAAGAAATTTTGAAGTTTAAATGGTTAATTAGGTAAAAAACACTATATCGTAAAGGTTGCAAAAGTGAGTATCTATCAGTTAAAAAGGGTTAAATGGCTATGGAAAGATAAATTAATGGACTTAGATTGTATTTATACCATATATGTTAATGGTGGACAAATATGGACATTATTTAGTTGTTTTTAAAGTTAAATTACTAAGGGTAAAATAATAATTAAACAAATAAAACTTAAACAAAAATAAAACAAAATGGTATCATCTTCATTCATGGTTTTATCCATTGAAATTTGAAGAAGAAAAATACCATTTTATGACTTCAAAGTTCGACTAAGCTTTTACCTTGCATGGCATATGATTTTGATCTCGTTTTTAATGATTTCTATTTTTTCGTGATCGTTATATCTTAATCTAGCTAGCCCGGGGGTTAATTTGCAAAACTATCAAAGGTTAAGGGACTTAACATGGTTGTTTTTGAATGTATTTTTATGTTATTTGATAGATTATTAACTTTAGTTGTTAAACAATCATGTTTTGTTAAGGGATTTTTGATGAATTTTGAAATAGGGATTAAATTGTTAAAAGTGTAAATCTATGGGTTTGATTGTGAAATGTTGGTAATTATGGGTTGTACCAAGGTCCCTTGTAGCATTGGTTAAATTGGATTTAGGTTAAAATGGTTAAGTTTCAAGTTATGAGTTTAAGGACAAAATTGTGAAAAGTTAGAGTATTAAGGGTAATTTTATAATTTTACATAAATATGAATTATGGATTGAATTGAATACTTGAAGTACTTAATTAAATGAAATTATCTATTTAGATCAAGATAAACCACAATTAGAATTAAATCGAGGGAAGGCTAAAGCTTCAGATTAGTTTGTAACTCTATTTCTACGGCCATTGTTCTTGAGGTAAGTTAGTATGAATTATAATTGTATTAATGTTAGTTAAATTGACTATCTCTTAAATTGTGTTAATTATAAATGAATTTGAATATAAATGTGTCAATGCTATGGATAATTGACGGATAACACGTCCCGTTTGAACCTTAAGAATTCTTAGGATACGAATGGCATGTCATTAGGGATTTCAAGTTTCGGGTGCTGGTCTTGAATGCCCTACTGATGCCTACAGTCTTACATTTTTTGTGGATTCTCCACAGATAGTGTGAGCAGCATCGGGTAGCTAACATTCCGACCTATAGCTCGTATGAGCAAGCCCATTTCACAGCTCATGTGAGTATTATTGAAAATGAAAAGGTTACAGTTAAATGGAAAGACACTCTATGTGTGAGCATTCCTAAGTATCCGATATAACTCTAGATGGTTCAATGGGTAAGTAAAGGAAATGGCATTGTAAGTATACAAATGAAACGGTTCATGATCATATGAAAAGGTTGATGAGATAAACGATGTGTATATGAAAGGTACTTGCTATATGATTGATTTCATTTGTAGCATGGATAAGCATTCTAACTTGGGAGTTTCATTGTGCTTGTATAGGCTTATACTAAGCTCATGGTCTTGGTAATGACATTATGCATATTTTATAGTTTGTGCCAAAAAAATGGTAAGTTATGTTTGAATTTATATGAGCTCACTAAGCACTCTTTGCTTACGTAGTTACTTTCCTTTTTTTATAGATTATCAGAAGCTCAGTCGGTTAGAAGCTTATCAAGGATCAATCACACTATCCAGCAACCATTTTAGTAGTTTTTGAGTAATTTGGCCAAGGTTATATATGACATGTATAAGATCTTTTGTAATGGTATTTCTAGAATGTGTAATGGATGTTTTGGTATGCATATGCTTTGAAGTTTATGTTTGGTTTGATGAGCTTTGGAACCTTGTTAAGTTAGGTCATTTTGGCCATTCTTAAGTGCTTGTATATAATACTCTTGTGGTTTGTTTGTGATGGCTTGGAAATGGTCATTTATGATAACATTTGGTAGATAAATGAACTAGGTTTTGTGCTTGAAGTATGGTCATATTGCATTGTTGGTTAATGATGTTTTGGTATATAAATGTGGTGCCTTTGAATGACATATTGGTTAGATGAAATAGGATGTTTGAAATTGTATGTTTATAAGTGTTTGATTATGTTTATGTTTCTTGAATGTGTGCACAAATGGAATGGTTGGTTTGGTTTGTTTGGCCTTGAAATGGCTTGATTTTAAGGTCAAATTATGGATCACAAAGCCTGGGACGGGCTGTCACACGGGCTGGTGACACGGTTGTGTGTCATTCGTAAATTTGTAGTGTTTTAAGTCAGTGAGTTACACAGCCTGGGACACGGTCATGTGACCCAATAAGTGAGTTACACAGGTGGGGACACGGGCTGGGACACGGCCGTGTGTCCCTTGTTCGATTGTTACATGGCCTAGCAACATGACCGTGTGACCGCTGTTTTCAAATTTTTGCAACCTTTTCTTAAATCTTCTAATTTGTTTCACATTAGTCCCGAATTGCTTCTAAGCTATTTTTAGGACCTCGAAGGCTCGATTTACAGACCAAATGCATATGATTTATTGGTATTTAATAAGATTAGAGCTTTGCGGTAAAAGTGTAAATATGCTAAAGTTTAAGGGCAAAATCATAATTTTTCCAAAGTTTGAGTCAAGGACTGTTTTGATGAATGTGAGTATTAAATAAGCTAAATTTGCTATTTTAGATCAAGAGGAACAAAAACCAGAGTTAGACCAGGGAAAGAAAAAGGTTGAGGACTAAGTTGCTAGATTTGATCGTATTTTGTACCGGGAAAATAAATGCAATATTTTAATAATTATTATTAATGTTGTTATTTTCCAGCAATTATGTACTTATTTCATGAAATTATTTAATGTTGACTCAAGTATGAGATGATAGAGAATCAGTGTTAAAAAGTCCCATTGAAACATTAGGAATGCATCGGCTACAAATGTCATGGCATTAGGGGGAATGAAATCCCATGTAAGACCATGTCTGGGACATGGCATTGGCATTATTGAGGTTATGAGAGGTCCCACGTAAGACCATGTCTGGGACATGGAGTTGGCACCAAGATGAGAGGTCCTCCGTAAGACCATGTCTGGGACATGGCTTTGGCATGTTTTTATCAGACAGGAGACCCGAGTATCCTTAGTATTCCAAGTGGTTCAACGGGATAGTAAAAGAGACTATGTTACATGAAAGTTCAGGTAAAAGCATAATAAATAGATTCATGTGAGTTATAAGAGTTAAGAATATCTCAGTTATCAGTTGAGAAAGAAATTTCAACAAGGGAAGAGTAAGTTATAATCATGAGTTATTTAAGTAAGCAAGTAAGTAAACAAGTAAGAGAGTAAGTAAAGAAGAAAGTAAAGATCATGATACTTGATGATAATTTATGAGTATAATTATTTATGATAAATGTTGTAATTTATTTGCTTGTAAACTTACTAAGTTTTATGCTCACTCCCTTTATTTTCTTTCTTTTTTATAGTATCGCCAAGCCTATTCGGGGATCGTAAGGGCGTCAGAGATCGTTTCACACTATCAACAGATCATCTCGATATTTTGTGGTTCGAAACGTTTTAAGTTATGGCATGTATAGGGACTTAGTCATTTTGTGTGTGTGTCCTTATGATATGGCTAATGAATAACATGTAAATATTTGATAATGATTAGCTATTGAAATGGTCATTTAAGAACATGTTTTGGTGTTATGTATGTCTAAATGGTAGTTAATACAAAGAAATTATAAAAGAGTAAAAATTTGCAATGGAACAGTTTTTGGACAACAGCATTGATGTGATTTTGAAAAATCACCAAGGATAGTAGAAATGGAATTAGATAGTGAATGAGATATAGAATTAAATCTTATCAAGTTTATTTTCACATGAAAAAATAGTGTAGGCAAAGAAATTATATATTATGAGATATTTGAATTTTTGTGTGACAGGGTTAAAATGGTTTTTGAAGTCCCTTGTTCTGATTTTATAAAATCAATAAAATTGTACAGAAAGAATTATGAGTCATAATTTATATGTCTTGATTCCTTAGTGAGTCTATTTTCAAAAGAAACAAACAAGAACATATCTGAATTCTGTACAATGAGATAATTGATTTTTAGTGAATAGAGGTCAAAACCGTCGGATAGTGAAATAGGGGAAACTTTAAAGAATAAACTCTACTATTTGGCTAAATCAAAAATTCTTGAAATTTTATGGTAAGAATATATATGAGTCTAGTTTTAGGGAAAATTTACGAATCTAAATTTTGAGTTTTGTAACTCGAGTTATAATTAAATTAGTGATTGTTATGCAAGTGGACAGTTTTATTGTGAATAGTGAAATAAATTATTTTGATTTGTTTAAGTATTGGGAAAATTTTTTAATGTTCCCGGTTTGGACCCGGACCATTTCCGTTGCATGTTTTAGGGATATATTGAATGAACGTTAGCAAATTAATTTTTAAAAGCAAATTTTATAGCTCTGAACTAGTAAGTTAAGTCAGGTAACGTCTCGTGCTTGACTCCGGCAACGGTCTCAGGTAAGGGGTGTTACACATACATTATTTCAAATATCAATTATGTATTCATTGATTCCTATTTACAAGAAAAACTTTAGACTAATAATATAATAATAATTCAATTTTTTATCCTTTCTGATTATTTCAGTATTCAGAGGATGTCGTGGTATCTTTCAACCATGGTCTAATACAATCCCGAATCTTTATTCAATAACATTTAATGTCATAGTGTCTTTCAACTATGTTCTTGTTCATTTTTTGGTATAGTCTCGTAGTATCTTCAACTAGGGTCATACCTGTCCCGGTTTAATGTCATAGTATCTTTCAATTATGGTCTTTCATTTTTCGAGTATAATGCCATGATATCTTTCAACCATGGCCTTTCTCGTTTTCTCTAGTCAATGCATCTGATCACCAAATTTATGGATGTATATCAAATTATAACTAGCAACCAAATAAAGTACTTTAATTAAATTACGAACTTACCTCGATAAAAACAATTGCAATGACAAAGTCGACAACTAGTTCGATATTTTAACTTTTCCACAATTTAAGTCTAATTGGCCCGTTTCTTGCTCAAAATAAAATTTTTCATTTGATTAAACCATCAAATAGTTTACATAATTAATCCAAGCATATATCCCTTATCATTGTGAATTTACGAATTTACCCTCACATTTAAACCTTTATGCAATTTAGTCCCTAAACTCGAAACTTTGAAATTAACCACAATTAACTAAAGTTCATGCTAGCCGAATTTCATAGGGTTCATAATTAGCCCATTTTTCTCATCATTTTAACCTATTTACATGAAGTTTTACTATTTTCACAAATAAATCCTTAAGCATTAAAATTTCGAAGATCATTTAACAAAATACTTATATTTAACTATTAAACTCAAGAATTTAGGAAATAAGTTCACAAACACACCTAACTCATTCATGGTAGATCCCTAAACATTTAACAATTTCACAATTTAACCCTAGGGCTAGCAAGATTAAACTAAATCGATCTCAAAAACATAAAAATCATTAAAAACGGGATAAAAAATCTTACATGCATAGGAGTCTATCAGCTGAACTTTCAAGCTTTCATCCTAGGTATTTCGGTTGGTAAAAAACATTTGGAGAAGATGATAGTCATCTTTTCCTATTTATTTTATTATTTATTTACTAAATTACTCATTTACCATTATAATTTAATAGAAATTTCTTTAATCCTTAAGCCAAAACCGTCCACTACATATAGATTTGGTCTAATTACTATGTAAAACCATTAATTTACCTTTTCATAACTATTTAATACCTTAACTAATAGAAATTATATTTCGCAGGTTTTACGATTTAGTTCGTTTTCCTAAATTAACTATTTAAACATTAAATTTTATTAACCAAAATTTAGTATGACTTTAATAAATACTCGTAAATATTAAATTAATAATATTTACTGACTCATTTTTCAGAATTGTGGTCCCGAAACCACTATTTTCGACACCACTAAAAGCAAGCTGTTACAACTCTCCTCCCTAAAGGATTTTTTTATCCTTGACAGTCTTACCAGAGAATAGGTTTGGGTATTGCAATTTCATAGCTTCTTCTAGTTCCCATGTAGCTTCCTCAACTCCGTGACTGTGCCAAAGAACCTTAACTAAAACTATGTGTTTATTTCTCAACTCTCTGACTTCCTGAGAAAAAATTCTAAACGATTCCTCACTATATGACATATTCAACTGTAACTCCACATGAACTGGTGGAATCACATATGAGGGATTAGATCGGTACCGTCTTAGTATTGGCACGTCGAAAAAATTATGAATTTTCTCTAATTCTAAAGGCAAAGCTAAACAATAAGCTACCGACCGAATTCTCTCGATAATCTCATGTGGTCTAAAGAAATGTAGACTAAGCTTTCCTTTTTAGCCAAAATGGAGAACTTTCTTCCAAGGCGATACTTTCAAAACACTTTGCTGCCAATTATAAATTCTAAGTCTTTTCTTTTCAAATCGGCGTATGATTTCTGACTGTCGGAAGCAGCTTTCAAATAGTCTCATATTACTTTCACCTTTTCTTCAGTTTTGTGAATTAAATCAGTCCCCAAAAGCTTTTTCTCACTTAGCTCAGTCTAGTATAATGGAGTTCTACACTTTCTATCATAAAAAGCTTCGTACAAGGCCATTTTAATACTCGATTGGTAACTATTATTGTAAGTGAATTCAACCAAAGGGAGAAATTTTTCCCAACTAACTTCAAATTCAAGAATACAATAATGAAGCATATCCTCCAGTATCTGAATCTCTCATTCAAACTGGCCATCAATTTGTGGATGAAATGTTGTACTAATATTTAATTTAGTGCCCAAAGCTTCGTGTAATTTACTCTAGAATCTAGAAGTAAATTACGGGTCCCGATAAAAATACTCGACAATGGTACACCGTGTAGTCTGACGATCTAGGAAACATATATTTCTGCTAGTTTCTCAAGTGAAAAATATGTGCGCATGAGAATGACATGCGTAGATTTAGTTAAACAATCAACAACAACCCAAATGGTATCTTTCTTCCTTGAAGATAATGGTAACCCTAATACAAAATCCATGGTAACTCTTTCTCATTTCCACTCTAGAATTATAACAAGTTGTAGCAATCCTGAAGGTACCTAATGCTAAACTTTAACTTGCTAACAAATCAAACATTTCGATACAAAATCTAAGATCTCTCGTTTCATACCTGGCCACTAGAACATTTGTTTCAAATCGTCGTACATTTTATTACTGCCATGGTGAATCGAGTAACTACTATTATGGGCTATTTGTAGGATTTTAAATTTGACTTCAGAATTCTTTAGAACACACAATCGATTTCCAAAATACAAACTATCATCTGTACCAATGTGAAATTTTGAATCTGGTAACTTCTCAATCTATTCTCGTTTAGCAACCAATTCAAGATCATTTTTTTAAGCCTCTCAAATCTATTACAGAAACACTGGTTTAGCTTTTAATTCAGCTAAAATGGAACTATCATCAACAAGTGTCATACAAGTATTCAAAGCTTTCAGAGCAAATAATGACTTCAGACTCAAAGCATTAGCAATAACATTAGCTTTTCTAGATGGTAGTCGATAATGAAATCATAATCTTTTAACAGCTCCAACCATCTACGCTATTATAAATTAAGTTCTTTTTGGGACATCAGATATTTCAAGCTTTCATGATTGGGGAAAATTTGGCATTTTTCTCTATATAGATAGTCTTGCCAAATTTGTAAGGCAAATACAATAGCTGCATGCTCCAGATCATGCGTCGGATAATTTTTCTCATGCAGTTTCAGCTTTCGAGAAGCATAAGCTACAACTTTGCCTTCCTACATTAATATACAACCCAAAATGTTAAGCAAAGCATCGCTATAAATCACAAATTCTTTATTGGACTCTGGCTAAGTTAACACAGGGGCTTCAGTTAACATAGCTTTCAATTGGTCGAAGCTCTACTAACATTTATTTGACCAAACAAACTTCACATCTTTTTGGAGTAGCTTCGTCAAGGGTAAAATATTTATTGAGAAACCTTTAACAAAATGTTTGTAGTACCCCAGCCAAACCTAGAAAACTTCTGATTTCAATGATATTTTTCAGAGGCTTCCAGTACAAAATAGTTGATATCTTACTTGGATCCACTCATATGTCGTCTGTCGATACCACATGGCCCAAAAATCCAACTTCCCAAAGCCAGAACTCGTATTTATTAAATGTTGCAAATAATTGTTTCTCGCGTAAGTTTGCAATATAGTCCTCAAATGTTGGGCATGTTCAATCTCATCCCTTGAATAAATTAATATATGGTCGATGAAATGAACAAAAAACTTGCCTAAATATAGTCGAAATATTTTGTTTATCAAATCCATAAATACAGCAGGTGCATTCGTTAAACCAAAAGACATAACTAAAAATTCATAGTGTTCATACCTGGTTTTGAAAGTTGTTTTTGGCACATCTAAATCTTTAACCCGAAGCTAAAAATATTCAGAGCGAAGATCGACTTTAGAAAATATCGTTGCACCTTTCAATTGATCAAGCAAATCATCAATCTGAGGCAACGTATACTTATTCTTGATTGTGACTTTATTAAGATGCCGATAATCAATACACAAATGCATCGATTCATCCTTTTCTTAATAAATAACATAAGCGCACCCCAGGGAGAAACACTAGGACAAACAAAATCTCTATCAGTCAACTCTTGCAACTGTGTTTTTAATTCTTTTAACTTAACCGGTGTCATTCTGTATGGAGCAATCGATATCAGAAAATTTCTTGCTACTAATTCAATAGCAAATTCAACTTCTCTGATTGGCGGTAACCCTAATAACTCTTCTGAAAATACATACGCGACATAAAAAATGGACGGAACTAATTCCAACTTTGATTCTGAAGCTTTGGTATCTAATATATATGCTAAATATGCCTTGCACTCTTTTTGAGCAAACTTTTGAGCTATTAAAGCAGAGATAATATTGGTGGCACTATCTAATCTATCTGATTCAACATTCATTGACTAACCATTCTGAAATTTGTGACTAATCTGCTTTCTTCTATAGTTCACCACAGTATCCTGCAAAGTCAACCAATCCATACGGAAAATCACACCGAATTCGCTAAACGACAATAACATCAAATCAGTCAAAAAGTTGCAGTCCCAAATTTTCAGTGGGCAATATTTAGAACTTTATCAACTAACACGTACCGACCTATTGGATTAGTTACTTTAACCACAAATTCAGTTGACTCTACTAGTATTTTCTTATTCCGTTACTAATGCAATGCATATGTACGAGTATGTTTACCTCGGGTCAATTAAAGAATAAATAGTAACATTAAAAAGAGAAAATGCACCAGCAATCACATCAGGTGTTGAAGCATCTTTCTGAGCTCGAATCGCATAAGCCCTAGCTGGCGCTCGTGCATCAGATCAAATTGCAGTGTCCTTCATACCACTTCGACTAACTCTCCCATTTTCAAGCCTTCAAATCTCATTCAAACAAGTCATAGACATGCCAAAACATTCAACCTACGTGTCTAACCAATGTGCCCTCATTGACACCACAATTGAATTACCAAATTAAGCTAAATAAAACACCTATCACACCTCAAGATAACTTTCATTTAAATTCGCATTGTACAAATATAGTCACATACCTATCTTACTATTCATGCATACCATTCATGCTTACTTCCAACAATCACACAATTTCATACCAAAACAACACCTTAAATATATACTTAACATTACTCAAATATTCTCTTTCATTCCATCTATTAAACAACATTTATGTTTATCATCATAAAGCATCGACTGAAAGGCCAAAAGCATTTACAATCACACCATTAAACCAAAGTACCAAACATATATACATGACTACAAAGAATCACCAAGTCAAGTTCCACACATAACAACATGAACAAGTTAACCAAAAGGTCATAGTACATACTATTTATAACCAACATCAAAATGAACCAAAACACCTACCAAGATGAAATATGGATAATGTGTATGATTAGAATTAAACTTTTGATCAACTAGGCTTTTTGTGAAGTACAAGGAAAAACACAAATAACATAAGCACATAAATCTTAGTAAGTTTGAATAAATGTAAACATAACTTATCAAATAAAATTACTTTATATAAGACATACATTATTTCAAATATCATTTACGTATTCTTTGATTCTTATTCACATGACAAACCTTAGATCACTAATATAATAACCATTCAATTTATGATCCTTTCCAATTATTTCATTATTCTGAGGATGCAGTGGTATCTTTCAACCATGGTCTTATACAATCCGGAAGTGATTTCATAGTATATCCTTCAACTCTAGTCTTGATTCAATTACATTTAATGCCATAGTATTTCGGGTATAATGCGATGATATCTTTCAACCATGGTCTTTCTCGTTTTCTCAAGTCAATGAATCTGATCACAAAATTTATGAATGTATATCAAATTATAACTAGCAACCAAATAAATTAATTTAATTAAATTACGAACTTACCTCGACAAAAACAATTACAATGACAAAGTCGATGACTAGTCAGATATTTTAATGTTTCCACAATTTAAGTCCGATTGGGTCGTTTCTTGATCTAAATAAAAATTTTCATTCAATTAAACTATCAAATAGTTTACATAATTAATCCAAGCCTATAACCCTTATCATTGTGAATTTACCAAATTAACCTTACATTTAAACCTTTATGCAATTTAGTCCCTAAACCCGAAACTTTCAAATTAACCATAATTAGCCGATTTTCATAGGGTTCATAATCAGCCCATTTTTATCATCACTTTAACCTATTTACATGTAGTTTTACTATTTTCTCAAATAAATCCCTAAACATTAAAATTACCAAAAATCACTTAACAAAAAACTTATATTTAGCTATTAAACTCAAGAATTTAACAAGTTCATAAACACACCTAACTTATTCATGGTAGATCCCTAAACATTTAACAGTTTCACAATTTAACCCCCGGGATAGCTAGATTAAATTAAAATCTATCCCTTATTCTTATGTTTTATGACATGCTGAATATCTTTCCCTTCTATGGCAACATCAAATTCCCACTCTAACATTTACTTATGAACATTAGGTATTTTTACCGATTATGTCGTTTTACTCGTTTTCACTTAAATTTGCCTAGCAAAAGTTATTTAACATAATTTAAAGCTTCATATTCTACCATAAAACATCAAAGTAAACACATTTCACCTATGGGTATTTTTCCAAATATGAATCCTAACATGAATTAATGGTAGAATAAGCTAAACCAAGCTACGAGGACTTTAAAATGTAAAAAAAAATAAAAACGGGGCTTGGATGCACTTACTATGAGCTTGAGAAAGTGAAGAAACCCTATCTATGGAATCCTTTAAGTTTCGGCCCTATGGAAGAAGATGAGAACATTTTTCCATCTTTTTTCCCTTTTAATTCTTTTTATTACCAAATGACTAAAATTCCCTTCATTAAAACTTTAGTTATTTTTATCTATGCATGCCCATTTTTGTCCATAAAAATCTAGTGGTCTAATTACCATTTAAGGATATCTACTTCAATTATGCACTTCAATTAAATCTGTGACAGCCCAAAATTGACCCTAGTCGGGAAGTGGTTTCGGGACCACAAAACCGAGTCATAAAAATAATTGATTTCCATATTCTATGCTTATTATGTGTGTACATGAGTATGTGGAAGTTTCATTCTCCAATTTTGCCAATTGCATGAGAAATTATTAAATAGGGATCGATATGAGACATGGTGAAAATATGATAGGCTAATTTAAAATGGTCTATTAATGCATGTTGTGAAAATGATGGGTTTGCATGTCAAATTACCCAAAATTTGAGCTAGTGGTTGGCCATGCTATGGGTGGAAACATGTTGGGAACATGTTGGCCTAGTGAGGTATGTAGGAAAAAAATAAAATAAGGGGCATGGGCATAAAATAATGAAAAGGAGTATGATGAATACAAAAAAAAAATTGTGTAGTTGTTTCCCCCCCCCATTGCCGTGAGCTAAAGAAAAGAAAGGAGAAAATTTTGTTCATCCTTTTTCATCTTCATTTAGCCGAAACTAGAAAGAAAAACAAAGAAAAAAAAATGCTCATCCTTTGGTTCATCCTTGGCCAAAAATTTTAAAGAGGAAGGAAGAAGAAAGGTTGAAGAGGTTCGGCCATGCATGTAGCTAGGCTAAGGTATGTTTGATGATGTTCCATGAGATGCATGCATGTTTTAGTTGTTAGCATGAGTTCTACCTAGCCCATGGTCTAAATCTTGCTATGTGATGGAAATGACACTCGGCCATGGATGCATCATTCTTGGTTGATGTTTGATGTTGTGGTGATGAGGCATGAAGATGAGTTAAGATTCGGCCTAGGTGGAGTTTGTGTTAATGCCATTGCATGCTAAATATGAAGCTTGTTAATGATGCATGTGATGGTGGCTTGATGATTCTTGAACCTCCTTTTTAACATTTTTGAGTGAGCACATATGTGCATTGGTTGCTAAATGGAGAAGAATCGGCTAGCAAGTTGTGTGCTAAGGCCGAATATAACTTTTGCATGTTAATGAGCAATGCATGTGTTAAATTGATGGAAAGGGAGAGGATGCTTTACTAGTGTGTATATGTGTGTATTAGCCAAGTTTTGAACTTGAAACAAAAGGGTGTTTAGTCAATACAAGTGACCATACTTGTAGAATGTATTAAGTGTTGAAATCGGCCCCAAAATAGACATGCATATTCGGCCAAGGGGGAAAATTAGCTAAAATGTTGAGTTTGATTCATGATTCCGTACATATGTGACTTTAATGTCTAATGTATAAATATGGGCTAAGTGCCTTGTGTTCCTCTTTTCGATGCTCAAATGATTAAATCAATTTATTTGTTTAATTAAGCTCAAGAGCAAAAGGGAACTAAATCCAATAAAGGGAAGGAAAAAGTGGTCGAATAGCTATCGGAATCGTTCGACAACACCCGAGGTAAGTTCTTGAGTAAAAGAGCTTAAATTATGATGTGATTAGATCATGTTTTAAGCAAATTAAAATCATGCTCTTTGTGTGGCTATTGAGCCGAATTTGCAAGAATGATAAATGTCTTGTGTTAGAGTTTTGCTAACGAAAATGAAATACGAATGGGCCATGATTTATTGTTAAATGTGCATGGTTATTTGAATGATGTCCGGGCTAAGTCCCGAAGGCTTTGTGCTAAGTGACAATATCCGGACCAAGATCCGAAGGCATTTGTGCGAGATACTAAATCCGAGCTAAGCCCGAAGGCATTTGTGCGAGATACTAATTCCGAGCTAAGCCCGAAGGCATTTGTGCGAGATACTAATTCCGGGCTAAGCCCGAAGGCATTTGTGCGAGATACTAATTCCGGGCTAAGCCCGAAGGCATTTGTGCGAGTTACTAAATCCGGGTTAAGTCCCGAAGGCATTTGTACGAATTACTATAACCGGGCTATGTCCCGAAGGCATTTGAACGAGGAGCTATATCCGGTTAAATTCCGAAGGTACGTGATTTGGGAATGAATGAACTTGCTGTAAAATTCCAGTTAATACTCTCGAAACATCCCAACATTGAGGTATGTTTCGTATGTGCTTGAATTTAGTTGAGCCCTTACAAATAAGTATTCGCTCAGTTGATAAACGAGCTACCGGCCTTTGGCTGAGTTGATCTTTTGTGTATGTACATAAGGGTTGATAATGTGAAGCAAGTACGATATCGTAAATTTGTGCATATGAAATTATCCGTTTAGCTATATGAATGCTATACTTTTGTTGTGCTGGAATTCCTTGCTCAAAACTTACTAAGCATAAATTGCTTACTCCGTTTCATTGCTCCTCTGTTTTATAGATTTGGTTCTCCAGCTATCAGACTCGGGATCTTGAGGTCAAAGTCGCCCACACTATCAAAGCCCCCTTTTGGTACAATTTTGGTTGAACTTCGAAATGGCATGTATAGGACTACCCGTTTGTTGTGGGTCGTGGACCCTTTGGACTTGTATAATTTTGGATAGCCATGCGAAAATGGCTTATATGTGTTTGAGTACAATGTTATAATCATTTGGTGTGGATATGCTTTACAAGGATTGGCCATGGGGATGGTTAATCACTTTCATAAATTGTGCTATTTATGCAAAAAGGGCTAGTTGAATCATGGAAACCATGAAATAGGTAAAGTCTACCTTAAAAGCAGATGCTGACAGCAGCAGTGATGTAGATTTGGAAAATCACTAAAACTAGTAGGAATGGAATTAAATAGTGAATAAATTATGTAAACAAACCTTGATGAATCTACTTTCATAGGAAAGTAATGAAACAATCATACGGACAGTATGTTAAGAGATATTCGGGTTCTCGTGAGACAGGGCCAGAACGGTTTCTGGATTTCCTGTTCCGACTTTGGAAATTCATTATAAATTAACCAGAGATAATTAGGAGTCATACCATATATGTATAGATTCCTCTCTGAGTCTAGTTTCTATAGAAACAAACGGTATCAGTATTGGAGCTCTGTACAAGGAGATATCCAAGTCGTAATGCGCAAAGGTCAGGGTAGTCGATCCCTGTAACATGGGAGACTTTGACTAATAAACTGTACTAATTGGCCCGACGAAAAATTCTAGAAAAAATATGTAGATGGGCATATGAGTCTAGTTTCAGGGAAAAATCACGAAACTGATTTTCGAGTTGTGAAACTCAAGATATGATTTTTAAAGCGACTATTACGCAGATTGGCAGTGTCTGGAAAATTTTTAAAAGTCTGTTAACACCTCGTGTTCGATTCCGGTGACGGTCTCGGGTTCGGGGTGTTACAAAATCCATTATCATCTAAAACTCATATTTACCCACTTTTGCAATTAGACCCTAATATGCAATTCAGACATGCAATCGCTGAAATTTCTTATCGGTATTCTAACACATGCATCCAATCAATCGGTAAATGATAAAAATTAATCACAATAAACTTTTTCTATCTCAGATTTATGGTTTTGCAAGCACTATTCCATTTAGGCCCTATTTCGGGATGTTACAGTATGTCTTATATAAAGTAATTTTATTCGGTAAGTTATGTTTATATTTATTCAAACTTACTAAGAATTATATGCTTAAGTTATTTGTATTTTTCCTTGTAGTTCACAAAAACGTAGTTGATCAAGAGTTTAATCTGAAGCATACACACTATCCATCTCTCATATTGGTAGATGTTTTGGGTCATTTTGATGTTGGTTATAAATAGTATATGCTAGGACCTTTTGGTTAACTTGTTCATGTTGTTATGTGTCGAAATTAACTTGGTGATACTTTGTAGTCATGTATATATGTTTGGTACTTTGGTTTAATGGTATGATTGTAAATGCTTTTGGTCTTTTGGTTGATTCTTTATGATGTTAAATATAAATGTTTTTTAATAAATGGAATGAAAGAGAATATTAGAGTAGTGTTAAGTATATATTTAAGGTGTTGTTTTGAGATGAAATTGTGTGATTGTTGGAAGTAATCATGAATGGTATGCACGAATGGTAAGATAGGTATGTGACTATATTTGTACAACATGAATTTAAATGCAACTTAGCTTGGGTTATGATAAGTGCTTGTTTTGGCTTAATTTGGTAATTAAATTTGGTGCCAATGAGGCACATTGATTAGGCACTTAGATTAATGTTTTGGCATGTTTATGGCTTATTTGAATGTGTTTTGAAGGCTTGAAAATGGATGAATTTGATTTGGCTTGGCATCTAAGAAAAGGGATTTGTTTTAGCTTGTTTTAAAAGGCATTTTAGATTTACACAACCTATGACACGGGCTGCCACAAGTTCGTGTGCCAAACACAGTCTCACCACACAGTCGTGTGTCATTTTAAGTTTTGGTGCATGTTATTCCACACTGTCACAGAGAGTTACACGGCCTGGGGACATGGTCGTGTGGCCTTACTTTGAATACACACACAGTTTGGCATACAGCTTGAGACACGGCAGTGTGACCCTACTTCAAATACTCACATGGGCGGGCACATGGGCTAGGGCATGACCGTGTGACCCATACTTTCAATTGTACATGATTAGCAACACAACCATGTTTCAGTCCTATTTTGTTTCAAATTAGTCCATGATTGTTCCTAATCTATTTTAAAGGCCCCGTAGTCTTGGTTTGAGTCCCGTAAAGGTAATTATACTATTAATTAATATTGGATTTGAATGTTAATATTTTAAATTGATTAATTGTTTTTTGTGATATTAATTGTTAAAATTTATAGTATAATATTCTATAACCCTAATCTGACGACGGAGACTAGTTAGGGGTGTTACAAAAAAAATTGGCAAAAGATATTAAAGGTCCGTGAGCGGTAGGGGATGTCCCCAAGGTTAAGGCGTGCCCAGTTAGTTTAGTTAATTTGCAGGTTATATACCATCGAGATAGTTAGAAATGACGATCGGTCAAATAAGAAATATGAAAAAATTTTGGATTTTTATACACGTTTCCTTATAGCTGTAACCACCAATGAGGGCAGGTTTGAAAGTTGAGTACACATATCAAGTCTGATGGTAAAAGAAAGGATTTTTACTATAAAACCTCCTGCAAAAAGAAAAGTTATCTTCTCCCTTCTATTTAAAAAGCACGATTGTTACCTTCCTCTAGGGGAATAAGAGGATTTTCGTACTACGATAACAGTAAAGCCTGGAGCTCAAGTATAGGGTTGTCTCTCACCTAGATGACCTTCAAGAGCCCGTATGTGGATATATATTTGTATTCCAGATACTTTTCTACCAAGTGACCAGAGTGTGAAACTTAAACTGACAAAACATTATATTATGCCTCTGATAAAAAAATAAGTATATGTATGTATAATATGTCTAAAACCATGATTGTGTTTGTCATGAGCAAGTCACTGCATGAAGTTAAAAGGGTAGTGTTACATGTCCGGAAGCACGAATGTATCTGTTATGAAGAAGTCCGAAAGGGATAAGTCTATCAAGTACGAGTATACATGGTAAGTCTTTGTTTGTGTCTAGAGTCGTCTAAATAGATCTATTGGGACTAAAAACATGATTCTCTGAAAAAAATGTCCATGACACTCTGAAGACCATATAGTGTAGGACCATGGCTGGGCTATGGCATCATATGGAAAATATTTAAAAGATGGTTGGGTGAGTACTAGATGATGAGGGGAAAACCTGACGATGGTGAGTTTAAGCAAATCCATATCGTCAAAAACACCAAACTTTTGTAAAAGTGAGCCTTTTTGGTTGTTTCTGTTAAAGAAATGCCTTTGTGGCAAATCTCTGATAAGGAATACCTTTGTGGTAATCTTTAAGGAGACGTCTTTGTGGCACAAGCTAAAGAAGTGCCTTTGTGCCAGTTTCTGTAAGGAAGCCTTTGTGGTGATCTCTGTTAAAAGGAAGCCTTTATGGTGATCTCTGTTAAAAGAAAGCCTTTGTGGTGATATCTGTTAAAAGGAAGCCTTTGAGGCAATCTCTTTTAAAGAACGCCTTTGTGGTGAGACTCTAAAAGGAAAGCATCTATGGCCATCATTGGGAAGGAACGCCTTCGTGGTATAATCTGAAGAATGATTCTCGTGATGACCATTTGAAGACAATGTTTATGGGCAAACTCTAAATGAATGGTGAACATGTTAATTTAAGAATTGGAAAGTATGAATTAGCTTTGAAAGAAAAGCCAGTATGGAAGGTTATGACAAAGTCTTTACAATCGATAAGGTCAAAGTTATGAATGTTAAACAAATTATGAAATCCTTGAATAATGGCTCAGGTAAGAGAGGGTTCTCTCACTAAGTTCTATCAAACTTACCCCTCTGTGTTTTATGTCTCAGGTAAATGATGCGCCATGAGGGACAACGCCAGGGCTGGGCCAAAAGAGTGGCAAAGTGGGCTCTTATGCATATAGAGCGGGGGTTACACGGTTGTGTTCAAGTATGATAGAAATGTTTTGAACAAGTCTCAAAATTTTGTTTATAAGCCTTATAGATTGTGTTGGTCAATAAGTGAAGTCAACAATACAATTTAGAGGTTGAGTAAGGGGGCACAATATAAGCCAATATGATGTGTAATTATATTTGTAAGTTCTGTACACATTGTTCACCCAAACGCAACTTTGTTAGGCAGTATTACTAGTAAGATGTATTTCTTTGAAAATTTGTATGTCTGATGTACGTATAAGTTTGTAATAATAATGTAACACCTAAGATCTAGATTTGGTGAATCGGGTCGGGTTGAGGGCGTTACAGTTTATTTCATTCTTGTGAACCACTAAATTTTACTATTTTGACGACATACGAACCCTACCTCTATTTATTTGATAAGCTCCCATGTTTTACATTCTATGCATGATATTATTTTGTTGTTGTGTTATAACGTAGCACTTTATAAGTTGCATATACGTGGTGTGTTAGAGGTTAGGTAGGGAGTTAATGGAGAGTCACTTCGATGGCTAATGTAGCTCGCCGAATTTGGGTCAAACCTACTCGGTCGGGTTTGGGGTGTTTCGTATAAGATGTGTTAATGTGATTATATGAGATGTGATTATGACATAATATGACTTATGATCTGCTAGTTTTATGCACATATCTATGACTATTGTGTATGTGGCTTAATGAGCTTTGTGATAACATTTGAAAGTGCATAAAATATGAATGTGATAGTGATGTGATCATGTTGAACATGATATGTGAAAGTGTGCATAAGCCAAAATATTAAATGTGTAAAATGGATATGTTGGCCTTGTGATCTCTTGAAATCATTTGATATAGTTGGCATGCCATAGGTTTTGAGTACTCATACATGTTTTTTTTATATTTCGACATGTTGGAGAGATAAGGGAATGTAACACCTAGTTATCTTTACTGACCCAAAATTTAAGGAAAATTTAGGATTAAATTGAATAGATTAGCGAATTGCCGAGCTCCATAAAGGAAGTTCAAAAATTCTAGTGGTTGAATTGTGATTAGTTGGATATCAATTCTAGTTTGGTTAGGATGGAATCAACTAGTTCCATAGTGAGACAAAATAATTAGCAATGATTAGCTAAAATAGACTAGGGAGACCATGCAAACTTTGGCTATGAATATTTGTGTGTGGAGAGGAAAAAATTCTCCTAAATATAGATGGTAATTTCTTTCTTGTCTGCAACGTCTTCTTCGGTTGCTCCAAAGAAGAAGAGGAGGTTTGAGAAAGCTTTACATGAAATGGTAAATGTGAGGTTCGAAGTCTAGGAAATCAAGAATTTGCTAAACTGGTAAGCTCTAAGCCTCCCTATACTCGTGGAATAGAGAAAGAGAAGTAAGGATTCTTGAAAAGTTTCTTTATAATTATGGATTCTAGGGTTTTAAGGTTTGAGTACCTTTGAGTTAATTGATAAATGATTACTATACTTAGCTGCTAGGATAAAAGAGGCTCTGCCGTGGACAAGCTAAGCGGTCGACGATAAAAAAAGCAACGTGAGTTTTTGCACTTTGTCTTAGGTGGTTGGTGAGATTGAGTTGTCAAATGATTTGTGTTGTGACTATTCTAGGTTGTGTGAGTCTATCGTTGTGTGAAAAATGGTGAATGAGCATGCTATGAATGCATAATCTTGTACAAGTGTACGAGTATTTGTAAGTATGATCATTGAATGATAAATGGATATTACATGGTGTTGAATGTGTGGCGTACCTTGTTTCATGTATTAAATACCTTGATTGCATGAAACGTGTGAGTATTTTGTATGCGGAATACAGAGGTATTTATCTTGTTGGGGTATATGAAGATAGGATTGATTGGGTAATGGAGGAATGGGCGGATTGTTAAGGGACTACAAGGTAGCATGGTAGCATTGTGGAATGTTATTAATTGGCTTGCTAGAGCGACATTATGACAGCGGTCTATCAACTGTATGAAGCGACACCATGATAGTGGTAAGGTCCTTCGTGGCGACACCTGAAAAGATGTTTACTGTGTAAGACCATAGCTAGGCTATGATTGCAAAGGGAGTCTGCTAGGATGTTAAACATGGGATATACTATGTAAGACCATAGCCCGGCTATGGAAGCAAAGGGAGTCCATCAGGATGTTAAACTTGGGGTATATTATGTAAGACTATGGCTCGGCTATGGCAGCAAAGGGAGTCCACCAGGACGTTAAACATGGGCTATACTCTGTAAGACCATAGCTCGACTATGGCAACATATAGAGTCTGCCAGGATGATGAATTAGAAAGCTAACAGAACAAGAAGGGAGATCATTGTAAGTCTCATGCAAAGAGTAGTATAGTTGAGGGATTACAACTTGTCTGAAAATGTGGGTAAATGGGATAGCCCAAGGATCCATCAAATTATAAGGATAAGAAAAACAAGTAGAAATGTCTAAAGATGTAGGTAAGCCTATTGACGAGGGTTAACTATACTGAGTTATGAAGAATTCGCAAGTATGAGTTCGTCAGTTTTAGCAAGTAAACCTGAATTGGGGGTGATAATAAGATGGTCAAATAGAACCTAAGCTTAAGGGTCTATGGGTAAAAACGCAGCTTGACACGGGTAAGTCTGTTGAGTTTCACTTGGATTTAATGATTGTAACAACTAGATTTTAAGCCTAGTTGGAACAGTGGTTTTGGGACCACAAATCCGATGAGGAAAAATTTATTTCTTATTAAATTTTTATGGTCTACAATTTCACAGAAAGATTTCGTGAAAATTTCGTTCGAAAATTTTGACGTTTGAGCACTCAATTTAATCAAAAGGGCTAAATTGTAAAAACTGCAAAAGTTGAGTTCTAGAAGCTAGAGGTGTCAAATTGCTATGAAATTTTAAATTGGAGGTCCTTAAATGGTAATTAGACCATTGGTTATGTTATGGACAAAAATGGACATGAAATAGGTGAAATAAGATATTTTTAAGTTAAGGGTATTTTGGTAATTTGGTAATTAAAACAAATTAAAAAGACAAAATAAGGCCAAAATCATCTTCTTCTCCATGAGTGATGGCCGAATATCATGTGGAATCCATGGATAGGGTTTGTTCATTCATTCAAGCTTCATGGTAAGTCTGTTCTAGCCCCGTTTTTCTTGTTCTTTATATTTTTAGAATCTCGGTAACTTGCTTAAGCTATTTCTATCATTAATTTGAGCTAGAAATTATGTTTGAAAAATTACCCATAGATGAAAAGTGTGAATTTTGATGTTTCATGATAGAATATGAAGCTTAGAATTATGTTAAACGATTTTTGCTAAACGATTTTCAGCAAAAACGAGTGAAACGGTATAATTGTTAAAAATTATTATTGTTCATAAGTGCACTTTAGAGCAAGAATTTGATGTTGCTATAGAAATAAAAATTGTTTAGCATGTAAAACATAAGAAAAAGGAATAAAATTTAATTTTCGAGCCTAGGGGCAAAAATGTAATTTTGCCAAAATGTGATTTTTGGATTGGATTGAGTAATGTGAGTGTAAAATAAGTTAAATGTACTATTATAAGTCAAGAAAGACAAGGAATTGACTTTGATTAGTGAAAAAGAAAAAAATGAGAAAAAGTGAGAAATTTCCCGATTGAATATTCGGATTAAAAAGGGATACGAATGAAGTAACAGAAATGATCACATGTGTGACATGGACTGTGTGTAGGTCACTATGTGAAAGTGAAAGTGATGGTCACATGTGTAGTACTATGTGTAGGCTACTACATGTACCGGAATGAAAGGTCGCATATGTAGTACTATGTGCAGGCTACTATGCGTAACGGATTGTAATGGCTTAAATTCAAGGTTATCGGAACAGTGGTTTCAAGACCACAAATTCGATGAAGAAAAAATTATTTTTCTTATATTTTTATGGTCTACGATTTCACAAAATGATTTCGTGAAAATTTCATTCGAAAATTTCGACGTTTGGGCACTCAATTTAGTCAAAAGGACTAAATTGTAAAAAGTGCAAAAGTTGAGTTCTACATGTTAGAGGTGTCCAATTGTTATGAAACTTTAAATTGGAGGTCCTTATATAGTAATTAGACCATTGGTTAAGTTGGTAGACAAAAATGGACATGAGATAAGTGAACTAGGAAATTTTTCAGTTAGGGGCAATTTGGTAATCTAATAAAATGAATTAAAAGGGAAAAATATGGAAAATTGTGCTCATCTTCTTCATTTGGACGAAATTAGCAAGGGGGGAAGCCATATTTAGGGTTTTCAAACTTCCAAGCTCCATAGTAAGTGATCCCAAGCCCCGTTTTTAATGTTCTTTACGTTTTTGTAGTCCCGGTAGCTTAATTTAGCTTATTCTAGCAATAATTTAACCTAGGGTTTATATTTGGAAAAATAACCATAGGTGAAAAGTGTTTATTTTGATGTTTTATGATAGAATATGAAGCTAGAAATTACGTTAAACAAATTTTGCTAGCCAATTTTAAGCGAAAACGAGTAAAACAACATAATCGGTAAAAATACCTAATGTTCATAAGTACATGTTAGAGTGAGAATTTGATGTTGGAATAGAAGGGAAAAATGTTCAGCATGTCATAAAACATAAGAATAAGGGATGAAGTTTAATTTCTGAGCCTTGGGGAAAAAAACTTAATTATGTAAAAGTTTAGGGGCAAAATCATAATTTTTACAAAGTTAGAGTTGAGGGTTGTTTTGATAAATGTGAGTATTAAATAATTTAAATTTGCTATTTTAGATCAAGAAGAATGAAACTCGAGGTTAGACAAAGGAAAGAGTAAAGTTGAAGACTAAGTTGGTGAATTTGACTATATTTGGTACCGAGGTAAGTTTACGGTAAATAAATGCAATATTTCAATAATTATTATTAATGCTACTATTTTCCAGCAACTATGAATTTATTTCATGAATTTATTTGATGATGATCCAAGCATGAAATGATAGAGAATTAAAATTAAATAGTCTCGTTGATACATAAGGATGGTACTGGATACGAATGTCATGACATTTGAGTAAAGAGGTCCTATGTAAGACCATGTCTGGGACATGGCATTGGCACCGAGATGAGAGGTCCCATGTAAGACCATGTCTGGGACATGGCGTTGGCACCGAGATGAAAGGTCCCCCGTAAGACCATGTCTGGGACATGGCATGGGCACCGACATGAGAACATCCCATGTAAGACCATGTCTGGGACATGGCTATGGCATGTTATTATCAGAAGAGGCCTGAGTATCCTTGTTATTCCAATGTAGCTCAACGGGCTAATAAATGAATCATGTTCAGGAATGTTCAGTTAAAAGCATAAATGGCGAGCTTAGGTAAGTTGTAAGAGTTAAGAGCTTATTATATTACCAATTGATACTCAACGTTTCAGCAAGGGAAGGGTAAGTTATGATCACGAGTTAACTAAGTAAACAAGCAAGAGAATAAGAATGAGATTAATTAAAGAGTAAATTAGAGACCTTGACATTTGAGTATAATCATTTGTGTTAAATGTTGTTATTTATTTGCTAGTAAACTTACTAAGCTTAATGCTTACTTCTTTTATTTTTCTTTCTCTTATAGTATTGCAAAGCTGCTTCAAGGATCCTAAAAAAGTCGGAGATCGTCTACACTATCAAGAACAATTGCTTGGTATTTTATGATGAAACACGTTTGAGTTATGGCATGTATAGGGACTTAGTTATTTTGCATGTTTGTAATTATGATTTTGCTAAAGAATGGTGTGTGAGTATCTGATGATGAATGGTTATTAAAATGGTTAAGTATGAAGATGTTTGTTGTTATAAAAGTCTAGGTAATAAATTATGCATGGAAATCATGAAAGGGTAAAATCTTGTAAAGAAATAGAATTCAGGCAGCACAGTGACGTGACGTTGAAAAATCGCCTAAGATGGTATAAAATGAATTAGAGGGTGAATGATATATGGAATGAAATATTGTTGAGTCTATTTTCATGGAAAAATAATGGTTTAGAAAAAGGAAAATTATATTTTAAGATATGTAAATATTAGTGAGACAGGATCAGAACTGTTTTTGGAGTCCCCTATTTTGAGTTTACAAAATCACTAAAAATGGTACAAAAATAGTTATGAGTTTTATTTTATATGTATAGAATCCTTATTGAGTCTATTTTCTGTAGAAACAAGCAGTAACACTATATAAAAATCCCACAATGAGAAATTTTATTTTTAGTGACAAGAGGTCAGGGCAATCAATTGGTGAAATAAGGGAGAATTTAACTAATAAACTGTACTAATTGGCTAAGCCAAAAATTCTAAAAATTTTATGGTAGGAATAAATATGAGTCTAGTTTTAGGGAAATTTTATGGAATTAAATTTCGAGTTTTGTAGCTCAAGTTATAATCAATTAGGTAACTTCTGCACGATTGAACAGGTTTGCTGTAAATAGTGAAATTAATTTTCAAAGTAAATTTTTATGCTCCGAATCAGTAAGATAAGCTAAGTAATGCCTCGTGCTTGACTCCGGCAACGGTCTCGAGTAAGGGGTGTTACATGGATAGCTTCAATCACGTGTGTAGTTTGTGCAGGCTACTACGTGTATCGGATATTAATGGTCACGTGTGTAGTACTATGTGCAGGCTACTACGTGAACCGGAAAGTTTAATCACATGTGTAGTACTATGTGAAAGCTACTACGTGTATCAAATGATAATAGTTAAATGAGTGGTACTATGTGTAAAACACCGAATGTTCGCTATTATACCGACATGTTTAACGGGATATGAGAAATTACAAACCAATAAGAATATGTGATTGAAATGCGATGAGTTGCAAAAGAGTCACTGGAGTGATGAAGTTTTGTACCGTGCTTACAAAATAAATTGTTATAGTGTTATGTGAATGAGTGAATTTGAAACAGAACAGATTTGGACAGTAACAGTGATGTTAGTTTGAAAAATCACCAAAAATTATAGAAATTGAGTTAGTGGTTGAGTAAGATATGGAATTAAAGCTTAATGAGTCTATTTTTACATAAAAAAATAGAGCAAGAAAAAGAGTTATACATTTTGAGATATTTGAATTTTAGTGGGGTAGGGTCTGATTGATTTTAGAATCTCCTATTCTGAATTTGGAAAATAATTAAAAATTGTAAAAAAATGATTATGAGTTATAATTTATATGCTTAGAATTTTTAATGAGTCTATTTTCAAAGGGAACAAACAGAAATATCAGCAAAAATCTTTACAATGAGATACTTCATTGTTGTGAAGAGAGGTCAGAGATGTTGAGCAGTGAAACAGGGGAATCTTTAAAGAATAAACTGTACTAATTGGCCAAGTAAAAAATTCTAAAAATTTTATGGTAAGAATAAATATGAGTCTAGTTTCGGGGAAAATTAATGAAACTTAATTTGGAGCTCTGTAGCTTTATATAAAAATGATTTAGTGACTCTGACCCAAATAGACAGCTTTGAATTTAAATATAAGTGAATAGTGAAATTATGTATAATGCTAGTTAAGCATGTTTTATATATAAAGGACGTGGAATGGAGAGGAGGAGGAGGATAATAAAATGTATGAATGAATTGTGTATAAATGGTCATATGCTCGATTATAATCGGTAAATGTTAAATTGAATGGTAAATATGTATTGATACTGAAGGACTATTGCGATATTGAAAAGTAATTGATCAAATGTTTAAGAAATTTAGTCATGATATTTATATGTGTGAAAATAATGATATATGGATGATTATATCATTTAGGCTGCATTGGTTAATTTGGTTTATGTGATAGAAATGTCAAGAACATTTGTCTTTGATATGTGATGATCATGCAATGCCATGAAAATTTGTTTATTTGTGTGGTTTAAAATGTATCTATATTTTGTTATATAACTTATTTTGTAATCTATTTGACAAATGATAAAAATTAATTTAGTTACTATGTGAGGTGAATTATGATTTGTGAAGCATATCTATATTAGGCAATAATGGATAAAATATATTTATGTCATGGGTGAATGGTTAAACACTTGGGTTAGTATAAAGTGTATATTTAGTAAGGTTTGATGGAAAAGAAATAATAGGTTTTGGTTTATATCGAATAGAGAAAATTTGTACTATCTTTGTGGATAATTTTGTTAGCTTTGTGGGAGATGAATGGATAATGTATATATATGTGACAATTAGCTTACTAGATAGTGAGTAATTGATATATTAAATTAGTTAAAAAGGAAAATTTGACGATATGAGAATATGTAATGATACGGATAAATTCAGGTACTCAGGACGAATTCAACAAGTAAGTGAAAATTTATAAATTCATACGACGAGGAAGTGAAAGATTGTGAGTATATTTAGCCAAGAAAACCCTAATTAACAACTCGAGAATAACAAATTGAAAGTTTTAATTTAGATGAAATTTTACAACTTGGTTTACTACGGTTAAAAGTGTATATGTTCTGGTAATACCTCATACCCTATTCCGACATCGAATACGGGTAAGGGGTTTTACAATGATCACTCGAACGGTTTGACTAGTAGAATCTATTAGGAATCTACCGAGAGGAAGAATGTTTGATTAGGACTAGATAATGTCGGTTGGACCACATGCGCTAACAGAAGAAGGAACCCGTCAAGGGCTACTTTGGATGAATGATCTGCTAGAAGTGGCAGAGGTTATGGTTCGTTAAACACTATATGTTAATTTTTGTTATTCAGAAGATTGGAACAAGATAAACTAATATATTAGGGTAAAACTGTGAAGCATGAATCCTTTAGGAGGATGAGGCGTCCACTCAGTCAGCATTCATCATGATCAAAACTGTGAGTTTCAACTAGAGGAAGTATTAAGGTGGAAAATCCTAAATATGATTTTGTTTTGGATGAACGGATCATGATAAGGATCCGAATTTAAGGAGAACATTAGTGGAAGACAACCAGTGGTAGACAATGAACTTTATATCCAAGTATGTTGATAAAGGTATGACTTAAGTGGTGTGAGTTAAGTTGGTTAAGGTACAAAGGAAACTGGGATGTAACAAAATTAGGCCAAGACAATAGAGATCCATAATTGTAAAGGGACGAGTGTACGTCTAAGATAGAGAATAAGTCCCCCAGCGATGAACTATGGAATAAGGGCAGGTAACGACCGTGCCAGTGGCATCTGTAGAAAGCCAACGATAGATAGGGAGTTGAAATGTTTTAAATTTTATTTTCTAAATATTAAGAAATATTATTACGCATTGTTTCACAAAATCTCACTAAGTTCATTTGAACTTATGAAATTACTGGTTAATTGCAGCATAAAGGATTGACTCGAGAATTGGGTAGAGGGACCAAGCTAGACATCGCCAGTTTTAGAGATGGGTGTGGATGTCATTCATATGTATAGAAGGGCTCCCTTAGAGGCCCATCGGGTATCAAGTCAAATGTAATGACCTTTAGTTAAATTCTAGTGTTGTAAATACTACTAAGATTGTTAGGTCATAACTTTAAAGAACTGTATTTCTTAATATAGTTTGATGTGTAATTTAAGTGTTTAAGTATGTAATTATAATAGAATCAAAGACGTCGTTAAGTTATTTGTGTCCTGGTATCATACAGCACTTGGACCTGGTGAACAGGTCAAGTCTAAGGTGTTACAAATTGAATGGTATCAGAACTTCGATTTAACCGATCCTCTGGATGTGAGAAATTAAGAAATAGACCCTATAGGCATGTTACGATAGGTTTGGCTTAGTCCCTCAAGTTATTATATAAGATTAATGTGTATTATGGAAGTGGATATAGTTGTATGAACTATTGAAGGCGGTATTTGGCGTACTATAGCCGAAGGAAAGATAAGAAAGGCAAAACATGAAAGACGAAGAAATATAGTAAAAGGTAATCTTTATTAAATATAGAGAGAATTTTTACAAGATACAGGAATATTTCAATTATCCCCTAGAGTGGACTCTTCTGGAGAGTCAAGGTTAGACGCTTCTAAGTTTTCAGCTAGCTCTAAAAATCCCTCTACTCGAATTCCCTCTACTCTCTTTACTCTCTCTACTTTCTACTCTCTCTAAAATTCTTCCCTAGCTCCCGAAGGGTTGGAAACTTTGAAGCCAAGGTTTTTATTGGTAAGATGGCATAGGCAACTAAAGTTTACTTAACTTTATGTCAAGGGGACCTATGGTGACCTGTGCATGCAGGATCAGGTTAGCCCTTAACTTAGGCAGAAAATCCTGAATGCCTTGCTAGGTGTTCGCCATATACAACTCTAGGGCCTTCTCATTTTCCTTCTTAATGTGTTTACAATTGGAGAGGTGCTACTCTTTGAGGTTCTCTAGCCAGCGAACCCTCTCCAACTCCTTTTCTCGAATCTCTAAGGACTGGTATTTGGTCTCCTAGGTAGAGACAGACTCAGTAAGCTTAGCAATTTGCTAGACAGAAGCTTCATATGCTTGGCAAAGCTAAGTAGGAGACTACTCACCAGAGAAAATGGCCCTTTCAGACTCAACCCGCTTGCCCTCAATCACATCACAAGCCTTCTAGAGGGCCCAGCTTGGGAGGCCACACTCCGCGGATAACATGGAGAATGAACCTACTAGCTCGAGGAGAGTGAGCTTATGAACGCCAAAGGAAGGGAAGGAAGGTTAAATGAACTCTTTCAATTCCTGGGACAACTCCCTGTCTTGTTTTTGTTGGATAGCAAAGGGAGAGAAAAATTACTAGCCCAGACCAACGTGTTTCTGCTAGGAGAAGAAGCTCTGAACCTCTCCTGAATGAAGAGTGTAATAGAAGGAACCAATTGGGGAAGTATGGGGAGCTCGGTGATGAGTGTCGAAGTTCACGGGAAGGGGAGATGAGGTCATCCTCAACAAGAGGATCTGGAAGGACCAGAGGAAGGAATAACGAGCGTGTTAGAGAGTCAAAATTTGGGAATGTTATCATGGGCATTGGAGGAATAGAGGATTCACCCTCTGGAGAGATAGGTTGTTTACCCGGTTTGTGGTGGGAAAACTTGTTGCTACTACTCTCCCTAGCAGTAGAAGACCCTTTCTCAAGTCTCCACCTCTTGTGAATACTCCTACCAGCTTGCACTCTCGAATTGACTGCATCTATGGCTTATTGTGCACTCTCAAACAAAGCTTCTACATCCATGACTCTGAGCTGGGACAGTGATGTGGGGGGCAAAAGATAGGTAGGACCTGCAGGAGGAACAACAGGGTCAACAACATTTTCAACTAAGTCTCTATTTGATAACTCACTCATGATCCCAAGAGTTGAGGATAGCCAGTGGCAATGAGGAATATTACAGGCGGTGTAGAAGAAATTAGCGAGCTCTCTCTACTTTCCAAAAAGATCCCAAGCTAACTCGCTTTCACCCTCAAACGACCACAGCCCTTCGATGGACTGAACCATTCTCTGATTCACGCTAAGATAATGTTTTGAGGCTCGCCAACAATTTGGGCTCCTTCCCTCTAAGTAGTAGAGAAAGATATTTCTAATAGTAAGAAGGCTTTTTAACCTAGAGTCCACCTCAGGTTCAATCTTTCAACTTGTGCTACCATGATTTCTGTGTCCAAAGACTGGGATTGGCGGCAAGTAGAACCTATAGGAATTAACCACTTCTTAGGAAAATTGAAACTACTGGAAAGCTTGTTTGTAACAACCTCTACCCAACTCGTTCACCAAGTTCGAATATCGAATGCCACATTAAATAGAATAACTTAACAAAATTTCTTTCCTGGTTTAATTACATACTTAAACAGCTTTTTTAACTTGTAATAAAACTTTAAAGCTTCATTTTCATCATTCGATTACATAATTTCTAGACAAAGACTCGAAAATGTAGAATGACAACTAAACCCTAAGGCGGAGCCTCTACGGATGCCCCTCTATAAACATGCACAACTGACGCGTTTCGCCTTTCGCCTTGCCCCTAATGAAGTCTAGCTTGGTCCCACTCAATTTATGAATCTTTAACTAACCTGCATTCAATTTAACAACCCGTCAGGCGAAGTCTTTGTATTTGGTTACTGTTTAGCGTATAGTTGGTAAAATAAGGATAAATATGAGTAAGTAAAATGTTTTTCTTGGCTAAGTATATAATTATGTGTATTGTGTCATTTGGAAAACTCTTAGTTTTGAAGAGTTCTATGGTTTGGCGGAACCTTCTGTTAAGTATCTGCCCAACCCAGATGCTTTGGGCGAACTCGTTAAGTTCGCAACTATTTAGATTTGTTTATAATTTAAGTGATCATGCTATAGCCAATCTTTTAGTTGCTGGATTTACTGGTCAATTAAAATGATGGTGGGACCATGCACTCACTAAAACCCAACAAGAATAAATTTTAAAATAAATAAAAAAAGATAATCAAGGAAGAATTATTTTAAATGAACAAGGAAGAGAAATCCATGATGCAGTAGCAACTTTAATTTTCTCAATCTCTAAACAATTTATAGGAGATCCTTCTTAATAGTTAAAACTTAAAAGAGAATATCTTTTAAAATTAAAATCATCATTAAAAGGTAAACCAAAAAGAAAAAGAAATTATCCCCTGTCAATCACAAATGTACTATGTACAAGATAATATTTAATAAATATGAAAAAACAAAACAAGACAAATTACAAATTTTGAATCAAAATTGGAAATAAAACAAATTAAAGTGGAGCTTTCCCAACTTAAAAATGAGCAACAAGAAATGAAAAAACAAATGCAAACTTTAAAACATGAAATCCCAGAAGATAGCTCTTCAGAAAATGAACTCGAGGATGAAGAAAATACACAAGAATATATAATGGTTCTCACTGAGGTATTTATCCAAAGATATTTAATAAAAATAATTCTTATTATAAATAAAGAATTTCAATTGGAAACAATAGCCGTTTTTGACATAGAAGCGGATCAAAATTGTATTAGAGAAGGGATAATTCAAACAAAATATTATGACAAAACACCAAAATCTCTTAAAGCTAAAAATGGTAAAAAAAACTCAGAATTACTTTGATTCTCGTTGAAAAAATTATCCAAATTTACCACCAAAATAGATCACCACCCATATTTCACATATTGGGATTTCCAGACGGTTTGAAATTCCTCCTCCATAATATTTTTTTAAAAAAACTTTTGTTTGGAAAATATTTTGGAGATTTTTGGGTAGCAGCTTGTAAAGATGCTACTTCTTTTGGGAAAACATCTTGAAAAGATGTTTCTCTTCAAATTTTTTTGAGAGACTTTTGTTTGTGTAAAATAATCTCTTTATTTTTTGAAACCTTGTTGTTTCAGAAGAAATTTTTTTGAGAGGAATTTCTTCGTTTAATTAAGAAAAGGCTAATGTCATTTCTGGGAATTGAGAAAGGGACGCAATCTATTTTTTGATTTGTGAACCAATTTCATTTGAATCTTGTGAATCCTGAAGGGATGCAATTTTAGAGGATATTAATGAGGATGATGATCTCTCATTTTATTCTTCAAGGTAAATTTCATAGCATGACTTAATTGGTTTTGACAAAATTTGGGTTTTTGTGGATGGTTCTTCAATTTTTCCCTTTTCTTTGTCTCTAAGTTTGGGTGGGATTTTTTTTAGAAACTCTATGGTGAGAAAATCAGGCAAAGAATTAGTTTCGCCTTTGATGTATCCAATGTCAAAATCAAATATGCTCAAAATTGCTTGTCATCTTGCAAAAATATTCTTTGAGGTAATATTTTGAACATTTTTTTGTAAAACTTCTTTTTCCGATTTGCAATCAATTCGTAAAAGGAATTTTTGGTTTAGTAAATCACTTTGAAATTTTGTAATACATAAAAAAAATTGATAAAATTTCTTTTTTAATAGTACTATAATTTTTTTGAGTCAGATTCCAACGTCTAGAGGTAAACTAGACTATTTGCTCTTTTCCTCCCTTAACTTGTTTTAGAATCCCACCATACCCTATTTCAGAAGCATCCGTTTTTACTCTCTTGGGGGCATTTGGATCAGCTAAATGTAAACATGGAAGTTTAGTGATTTTTTTTTAATTTGGATGACAATATTAGTGTGATTATTTGTCCAAGGTGGTGGATTCTTTTTGAGCCTATCATATAAGGAATTACATAATTTGCTAAGACTTGGATAAAGATATATGACATAATTGAAGCTTCATAAGAACCTTTGTGATTGGAATTTATAAAAAAAATTGATTCAGGAATTTGCAGGCAAATTCTATAGATCTTTCTTTTGGGGTAACGTTGGCTCAAGCCAAGACCAAGAAGGAATAAAAAAAAACTCATGGTTGAATTGCTCAGCTTAATGGATTATGGATCAGAAGACAAGAAATCCTCAATGTCTTCAATCAAAACAGTGGATCTTGCAGACAATACCACTTCAATAACTATCACTAGAAAAAGAAATAAAAAAATGATGATAATTCTACGAAGACAAGAGATGAATGATTTCCTGCAAGCCTACAAAGAAAAGACAAAAGATGAATAAGGGAGATTCCCTCCAAGAAAAGACAAATGAAAAATAAAAAATCTCTTGCATGAACAGTGAAGATTCTTGACGATGAACAGTAAAGATTCTCTTAAAAGTAGCAATTGTGTAATATTGGCAATGATGCAAGGGATAGGATTCCCCAAAAAAAGATGTTGTAAAGAAGTGTTTCTAATTGGAGTTGGTGTAATAGGGTATATAGCACCTTTATGTTTCCAGCTATCAAAAAGGTTAATTTTATACCATTGTATTATTCTTGGGATTATGGTATGGGATCTTGAGGTATATATTTCTATTAAAAGGGTTTGAAGTGGAGCCAATAGACTAAATTTAAAATATTTACGGAGTCGTATTATAGGTGAATTAAATTTTGGTTAAGAAATTTTAGTGATTGGATGGTTAATTAAGGTGCAAGGACAAAATTGTAGAAGTGGTAAAAGTTAATCAATATAAAATTTTATTTAATTAAGGTTAATTCTAATAATTAATAATTAATTAAATTAATTTTAATTAATTAATAATTTAATTATGGCATATAAGTTAAAAAAATTAAAAAAAAACACATTTTTTCATCATTTATTCTCAAGGTCGAATGTAAAAAGAGGGAAAAAAATACCCTAGTTCGTCCAAGCTTCATCCTTCCAATTGATTTGGAATTAAATCAGTCAAAAGTTAATCGAGGAATAGAAGAACTTACAGATTAGTCCCTGACACTTTGTGCTTGTCGTTTTACAGGTAAGTCCGTATGGAACTGTAACGACTTGAAAGTTAGTGGTATCGAAAAGTGTGGTTTTGGGACTTTGTTTTCGTAAACCAGACTCATAAATATTTACGGAGTTATAATTGGAGTGAATTGAATTTTGATCAGGTAATTTTATTGAATTAAGGCTTAATTAGCGTACATGGACTAAATTGTGTATGTGCTAAAATTAGGAGTTGTTATTAAATTATAAGGTAGAACATGACTAAGGAACTTTTGAAGCAAATAGACCAATGGGTTAATAATAGTGGACGGTAATGAAATGGTGAAAGATTAAAAATGTTATAAAATTATAATTAAAATAAATTAAGTTAAAACATTAAACAAAATCATATTAAAACAAAACTAAGTGGATTGAAAGAGAAAAACAAAATTCTCTTCATTCATTTCTCTTTTCGAAGCAAAAAGAACAAGGGGGAGAACACATTCAAAATTTCAAGCTCAAATTGCTAACGACAACCCAGATTCCTCGAAAAATAAAGGAAAAGACAAAGTTTTCGACGAGTAGCTCGGACTTTACGGTTTGTGTTTCTATAATCCAAACTACTTGTAAATTGTTCCATTTTGAACTGTTGTTGCGTGGTAAAAAATTAAGGTGAGGAATTTTGGTATGATAATTTGTTATGGAATTGAGTTTAATTGATTGACAAATTTGAATATATCTAAAAAATATGGGTATTTATATAAATGTGAAAATTGAGCATATATTGAGATGATGATTGTTGCCATACATGTTGGATAAGTGTGTTCATAGTGAAATAAATGTGAAATGTGATATTGGATGGTAATAAAATATTAAGTAGATACCCTATTAATTATTAGGGCAAAGTCGGATACAGTTGGCATGCCATAGGTTAGGAAGAGTTTAAGGTTACTTATACTACGAGTTGATGAGGCACTGGGTGCCAAATTGCTTCGGATTAACTGATGAGACAATAGGTATCAAACTTAATTATAACATTTGGCATAACTATTTGCTTTAGATTTATCCGATGAGGCACTGGGTGTCAAACTAAGTGGATTGAAAGAGAAAAACAAAACTTAGTAGATCCGTATATTTGTCTGAGTCTAGTTGTCTTAATAGGGAAATAAATGGTAAAAATTGAGATGTTCGAAATGGCAAGTGATGAGAACTGAAAATAAAATGTGAAATAGAACATGAAATGGTGGATTGAATTTTGAATATTGAATGATTATGATAAATGAATTCATGAGATCAGAAATTGATATGGAATGTGTCATTATAAGTGTTATGCTATTAAATGATTCATGAAAAATGATTGACACATATTAATAGTAGAAAAATGAGTTTGTAAAGGTTAATGATGTTAGAGTATGCCCAAAGGCCAATCATGAGATGATTGTAATCACATACTCATTTTACCTTGTTTGTTAATATAAGGCATTGTCATTGTTATTTCAGTTTATTTTCCTGTGTGTACAACTAAACTAGTTTAATAAAGTACTAAGAATAATATGATTATTCTTATAAGGTCCTTAGTCAAGTATTATTCTGAGCTTGGACAATGATAATGCATTGAGATTAATATGTACTTGATTGATGACAAGTGTTGTCATTGACATAAGGATGTCAAAATCGATACATGAGTATATGTTAAGAACAAGATATTGGACTGACCCGCTATAAAAACTGATGTTGGGTAAGTTGCAATCTATTTAGAGGGATATGGTTGATCAAGATAGGATTTATCCCTCCTACACAATGGGAGCAATATCTTAGGCCTCTTCATGTAGTGGGACTAGAAATGCATCGACATGCTTGAATAAGTTGATATGAGATATCACACTTATTTTTTTATTATATTATACTTAGAATATCAAAAAATATGATATTAGACGATACAAGTGTGACTATTCCATGACTTATGTCAAATCTAGATATTAAGGATAAAAAGATATAGTACATGAAAAAGATTATCACAAAAAGGTTCTAGCGAATCATAACTTCTTGTAACTTGGGTAGCAATGATGCATTACTAGATGCCACTCATTGCTTGTAATATTAGAAACGTTCTAGTATTACTACTCATGTTACAAGAGCCTCCAGGGTCATACCTTATTGTAACCTTCCAAACCTAGCCTAGATGTTATCTCCGAATAGTGGAGATCACATTGGTCACCTATGTAGCACTACTACCTTATCGTTCGTTGAAAACCTTAAGTAACCTCTCTTTTAGGAAAAACTACAGTTTATCTTTGTTATTTTTGGAAAACGTTCGTTAATTAAATCTACCATTCTTAGGTCATGTTATTAGCATTAGTGTGGTTTAAGAAACAGTTAGCTCAACGTTCCTATCAAGAATTTTATTATCTTTTATTGCAGCGGAAAAATTCAGTATTAAAAGATTAACTATTTAAGCCAAATATCATGCTTTGTAAGTTTTCAAATAATCCTATAATAACCAAAACTATATGTCAAGTATGCATGAAAATCCCAAAGTAGTAAGAAAAACTCAACCACAGTTCAAATAGCTTTATAGTCCAAAAACCATATAAATTTAATAAACTCCCAAGCAAAATAATATGAATGCTCGAAGCCCGTCGTATGCTCGCATGCCATGTTCGATCCTAGTTTTGAGCATTACCTAAGATGGTTGAAACTATGGGGTGAGCTAAATAACTCAGTGTGAGTCAAACTAGTAAGAACATTCAATCATACATGCAAATATCATTCACCACTATTACATTTGCAAAACAAACATAACATAAGTATTATCTTTCATATGTGACATGGACATATCATAATGCATAATGAGATCCTACCCAAACCATACGCTACACACCACGAGTTCCCAAAACTCGTCTGCCAAATTCAAATCATTACGAGCAACGCTCGATGTGGTTATACCACCATAATACATAATACAGTTATACTGCCATTTAACATAAAATGTGATATAATCACCATTCTTCTCATTATTCCCAGTGCAATGCACTGAAAACATATATGTGGGCTTAATATGCTGCCATTACTCCGTCAACCACAATATCCCACCCCATGTACATGCGATATGCAATACAAATTTCAATCAAATGCACATTTCATACATTTTCTTTCAGTAGCATAATTTACATGCCCTCTGACTTTTGGGACACTTCCAAAAGTGTGCAGATCAAATGATCAGGAGATTCGTGGTAGAAGATGAAGTACATAAGATTTTATACCATTGTCACTCAACTCCGAGTGGGGGACACTTCAGAGGTACACGTACTGCAGCCAAGGTATTGCAAGCTAGATTCTTTTGGCCAACACTATTCAAAGATGCATATGTTTACGTAAAGAGTTCTGATCAATGTCAAAGGGTCAGAAATGTCACCAACAGAAATGAGATGCCTCAAACAAAAATTATTGAGGTACAATTATTCGATGTTTGGGGTATTGACTTTCTCGGTCCTTTCCCTCGGTCTTTTGGTCACAAGTACATATTAGTAGAAGTAGACTATATTTCTAAGTGGGTTGAGGCAGAGGCATATCTGACAAATGATACTAAGGATGTAATAATTTTTTTGCAGAAACATGTGTTCACAAGGTTTGGAATCCCAAGAGCCATCATCAGTGATGAAGGGTCCCAATTTGTGAACAAGTGGTTGAAATGGTTATTAGATAAATATGGAGTAAAACACAAGGTCGCTACAGCTTACCATTCGCAGACGAATGGGCAAGTGAAATTGGCAAACAAGGAGATCAAAGGCATACTTGAAAAGGTAGTTTGTCCGAACTGACGAGATTGGTCCAAAAGACTGGATGATACTTTATGGGCTTACAGGACAGCTTACAAGACACCTTTAGGGATGTCACCCTATAGGTTAGTCTTTAGGAAATGCCATCTACCCTTGGAGTTAGAACACAAAGCTTATTAGCCTTTCCAACGACTCAACTTGGATCTTAAAAGTGCCCAAGAGAAACAGATGCTTCAACTTAACGGGTTAGAAGAATTCCGAATGTCTTCATACGAGAATGCCAAATTACTTCAGGAGAGACTCAAGAAATGACTTGACAAGCACATTCGAGTTCGAGAATTTGAAGCACGTCAGCAAGTTTTGTTATTCAATTCCAGATTAAAGTTCTTTCCAGGTAAGTTAAACTCACGTTGGTCCGGTCCATTTATGATTCATTGAGTCTATCCTTATGGAGTTGTTGAACTTCAAGGTAAGGGAGGTAATTTTTGAGTTAATGCTCAACGTTTGAAACATTATTGGGGAGATAAAATTGAACAGAATCAAATCTCGTTCATTTTATCAGATATTCAATTTTTCCTGTTCTTCTGTTTGAATAAATGATTTAGGGTATATTTTCCGAATTAGTATGTTTAAATAAATTTTGTCTAGGAGATTGGAACTTAAGCGGGACCACTTGTGACTTCTCCAATCTTTCCTGGGAATTGATTTTAACATAATTTCCCAAGAAATTATTCCCTAAATGACAAAATAAATTTTTAGTTTTTCAAATAAAAGGTCAATTTTGATCCAAGTTTTATGTTGCAACTCAATTTTGAATTTTCATTCAGTCTAGGAACTTAATTGATTTTTTTTTAAATGTGGTTGCTCTTTTTCTAAATATTAAAAATTAGATGCCTCTTTTCGTAAATATTTTCAAAACACATTTAGAATAATTTTTTTTTAGTTCAATAAAAAAAGAACAAATGATAATTATTAATACATAATTATATCCATTATAATATATATTAATTATTATCAGCTTTATTTAGAGTTAGGATTAGTTTTAATTTAATCATATTTTATTCGATAAGTTTTTATCTTAATAAATTAATAGCAAATAATAATTTAATATGCATTATATTAATTATTAATTGTTATTTACTTTGAGTAGAATTAGAACTGAGAATTTTTAAGAATTCTACTCTAGCTCCTACTCCTTTCACTAAAAATTCCACCCTTCTATTCTTTTTTTTTCATTCATACACCATTCCCTCCAAAAACACCAAAACCCTTAAGTGTCGAAACCTCCTAATAATTCCCTAGCCACAGGATCGCCCAGCTGATCAGTCAGCAGCACCCTGCGCGCGCCCACACCAGGCCTGCTCAGCGATCCACACTCTGCTCACATCCATCCCCACACCAGGCCTCCTAACATTGCTACCTTGCATACCCAAGCAACACATCACCCTTTCACCCATCCTTAGCCAAAAACCCCTCAACCTATTTTAATTTGCCATCTTTTGATTCAAAATTATTTTTTTAAAAGCTCTTAATTTTTACAGAAAAAGCTGGTAAGACCAATTTTTCTCCTAAAATTTTCAATTTATTGAATTATTAATATTTTATATTAATTAAATTTTTGAGAAAATAATTGTTACCATCTTATGATCAGGTTAATCATGCCTCGCAAGAGAACTCGGGCATCTGCCCAAATTGACGACTCACAAAACAAGTTCTACTGTGAAGAAGCCAAAGCAAGAAAGCAAAGAAAGGTTTCACATTGAAAGAAAGCAACTATATTGGTTTTATGGTGCGTATTCATCAGGATGCTAAAACTCTCAATTGGGAATTGTTTTGTGAGAAGAGACCTAGTATGGATGAGGAGTTAGTGCACGAATTCTATGCGAATGTAACCTCAAGTGAGTTGACGGAAGTTCCAGTTCACAGAATCAAGGTACCAATAACTTCAAACGCTATTAATGAGTTCTTTGAATTGTTTGATTTTGAAAACGATGAATATTCCTCCTTGATGAGCAATATAGAGTCTGAAAATTTGCAAGAAATTCTCGAGGAACTTATAGTTCCAGGTTCTAAGTGGATTGTGTCAAAGCAAGGAATTCACACTTGTCGAATAGAATATTTGACACCACTCACAAATGTATGGTTCTACTTCATTAGATTCAGCCTTATGCCTAGCTCACATGGGACTAAAATCTCATTAGAGCAAATGGTCTTATTATACTCAATTTTAACTAGGAAGACCATTGATGTGGGAAAAATCATCCTGAGGGAAATGCGGAATTGTGTCATTAGACGTTCACATTCTAGCCCAGCTTACTTTCCCTTTACGATAACAATTATGTGCTTGAAAGCTAAAATTCTTGCACACGTAAAGAAGAAAGGCTATAGCCAAGGCACAATCCTAGATTGGGACCTCTATCGAATAGCTGGAGACTCTGTTCTACAGCAACGAGTTGAAGAAAGTGAGGATCCCGGAAAAGAATAAGAAGATCCCACAAAGATAGAGCCAGTGCAATCGGTTGAAGTCCCTGATAAGGTGGAACCAATGGAACCAGAAGCTAAACCTAATATCCAGACTTCAATGTTTAGAGCTCAACCGCCTCACCCAGATCTTCGAGATGAGCTGTCAAAGTTGATAGGCATAATGCAACATATGCAGTGGCAGCAACAAGCTTACTAGAAATACTCAAAAATTTACAATGACCCATTTATTTTTGTGCCTGAGTTTCCAGATTACATATTTGAACCATGGAGCCCATTATCAAAAAAGGAGCTTAGTGATTCATGTAAAGACAATAATGATGGTGCAAAAGATGAGTCGAATTCGGAAGGATCTGCAAATAAATAAATGGGGGATCTCAACTTTATTTTATTGATGTTCTTAGGTTATTTTAGGATAAAGTTAATTAGGAATTTTTGCATAATAAAACAAGAGATGGAAATCATTAATAAAATTGAACAAGTTGCGAAGTATAAAGTGTGGCAATAGATATATACATGTCTAGGATTGGATTTAGAAAAAGTTTGGTACTTAAGCAGTCAAATTGAGTCACCTCCTCTTTTCTAGAATCCTACCTAGTGTATAGTATCTATTCACTTTAAACAATGAGGACATTGTTCATTTTAAGTAGGGGAACCAAAAAATTGAAATTATTTCCACTCAAAATAAATAGTTCTTTTAATTATGATTAAGATATATTTTATTCAATAATTTGAAATTTTGTTAAGTATGCTAAACTTCATTATAAATAAAGTTCTATTATTTCAATAAATTGTTATGTTAGCTGAATAATGATATAAATGTATTTTTAATAAAGAATGTAAATCGTACCATAAAATTTTTAGTTCCTTAGGAAAGGTTGGCATGCATGAAAGTTTAAGTCTCTAGAATTGACTTAGTAGTTTCTTGAGGCGAAATCCTACGAAGCATGGAATGTTGAAAATGATTTAGGCAACTCTTGTTCAGACCGTTTGAGCCTTTCAAGCCAACCTTGATGAATTTTTATCCTTTGAAACCCAACTTTGAGACTATATGGCCTAATTTTATTTGGACCCTTGCAATATTTAGCCATCACTTCTCTCTTAATTATCTTTAAACTGTCTCAAACACTAGAATCATTACTATTCAGAATATCCTTTAAAAATAAATTTGGGGGAGTTGAAAGAAGTATCAAATGCTCTAAAAATTATAGCACATACAGTAAAATGCTCAAAAAAAAAGAGCACATGTACTTGAAACAAAATAGATGTACAAAAGAGCATGCGAAAGCAAAGTAAGTTGGTATATTGAGGGAAATTATTCCAAAGATCAGATTGAAGCTGAGTCTAGGGTTTAAAAGCCTAAATTTATCTATCTTTTATCTACCTCTAGCCTAGCTACGTTACAACCTTTTTAAAGACCTATTGATTCAAGTTTTCTATGCTACCTACATTAGTGGAGAGAAATTCTTATGTTCACCATATGAAGGCATAAGTTAAACTTAATGATTGCAACTTAATCTTGAATAAGGAAATAAAATCAAATTGGTAAGGGTTAACATGTCTTATTAAGGAAGTTTTTAATCTAATTGTGCTATCATAATAGTTGTTGAAATTAATTTGAACAATATGTATACTTAAGTAGCATAACTATAAAATTTCTTGTTTTTGAGCATAAGTATATTAAATTCATAATTTTGGGAAGAATGTTATTCTGAAGGAATTTCTCAAAGGTTTTTTTTGAGTAATTCTTTTTAATTTGTGCATTACTCGGGGCAAGCAATGAATTAAGTTTGGGGTTGTGGAAACACGAAAATTTACACATTTTTACATACCCGTTTTAACTTAAAATCATACAGTTTCGATAAAATTCTTGTCGAAAAAACAATTAAAGTGCACTTAAAATATGAACATGTTGAATTTTAGTTAATTTTATAATTAATTTTGATAAATTTTGGATATTTTCGACAGATTTGGACAAAGGGCGAAGAATGGCTCGGCAAACACTGCTAGAAGCGCAAAACCAAGAAGCAATTTAAAGTATCGAGGCAAACTAAATTTCAGCCTAAGACGGTCCAAAATTATATGTATTAATTCAAAATATAATTAATTTTATTTTATATCCAATTTAAGTTAGGTTAATAAATTATTATTAATTAATTATAAAAAAATGGTCCAGTTGAACTTAACCGAGTGAACCGAACCGACCAAGAAATGGACAGCCCAAAAACTGTCCCAAGAGCTGACCCAAATCAGCTTATTAGCTGATTATTTAAGCTTGCAAAGAGGCCCTTGAAGACTTGTTCAAGTTGCATTCAAACCCATCCACAATTGGTGGCTTTATAGAATTGCCTCTAGCCTAAATTAGCAAAGTTGAAACTATCAACCTTGCCACATGTGTGGCCGAACAAGGGAGGGCTCTTTGGCTGATAATTTTAGCTATTTTTAGCAGCCCTCCTCAGCTATAAAAACCCCCTTAGGCTGGTCATTTGAAAAACACACCTCGAGCATTCATATCTTTCCTCTCTTCTCTCTACTTTCTCCCTTCTTTTCCATTCTAAAATTCTCTTGCTCTCTTGCTGATTTCTCCTCTTGGGAATGGGGCATTCATCAGCTAGTTGGAGCAGCAATTAATTGTTCATAACAGCCTTGGTCGACGAGGACAACGGAGAAGGAAGAACGGAGCAACTAGTCAAGCCACGGAAATACACCAGATTTGATTCTTATTCCCTATCTTTTTAATTTTTTTTGTTGTTATGCTGAACATATCTATGACTATTTATGTTGTTGGAATGGTTAATTTAAGCAATTTAGCTTGAATTTAATTCGTGTAAGGTTGATTGCATTTCGTTTGTTGAAATTATTAAAATTGTGTTTATGTTGTTATAGGCCTCAGTGAGATGCTTGATTAAGTAAAATCATGACTAAGTTATTCTTGCATTACATTTGTTAGGTAACTAATGAATTAATTATTTAAACAAATTGAAATTGTAATTAATAGACACAGTACTTAATCAGTGCATGTTTAATCATCTAAGGTAGCTGAGGATTAGATTAGCAATAGTATCTGACGATACATTTGCCTTTCATAACTTACAAGATTATTGTAATTAAACTGCTTCAAGGTAAGGATACTTTGTTACCTCACATAGTCTTTTATCTGCTTATTAAATCGAGTTAATTGTTTGAGTTGACATAGGGATATGTGCAAGAGATTATTTTGATTTAATAAGTATGTATGTGCAATAACATGTTTACCTATTAAGATTTGTTTAATCGGTTGAATTGGCATAGGGATATAGTCAAGAGATAAATGGATTTTGGTAGGTGAGTATGTTCATAAGTTAGCAAATTATTGAGTTGCCGTGAACTTATTCGTAATAATTTAAACATGTGTTTAATAATTCTAAGTTAAGAAATGTAATTAATCTAACACAATTATGTCATCTTGATTAAAATCGTATTTTGAAATTCTGCATTTGAGATTTATTTATTTAGTTTACTTAGTTTCAAATCTTAGTTTTTAATCACTCTCTTCAAACAAAGTATTTTTCTTCACCAAAGTGTTTTAAATAGCATTCATAAATAATTATTCTCACAGTCTCTGTGGATACGATAACTCGACATTTACTTGTCATTTTATTACTTGTTGCGACTGTGTAAACTGGCACATTTCTGCCGTTCCAACAGCCCTACGAAAGGCTTACATTTGATCCTAACGATGTTTACGACCGTAAGGAAAAATTCAAAATTTTGGGCCCACACAGCCTCACAGACGACTGTGTGACCCACATAGCCTAATTGGCCCAGACCGTGTAGCTCAACAATTTCACACACGGGCTACCACACGGCCGTGTGGCACCAACATTTTACTTTTTTTTACTTTTATCGATTGTTGTTTTCTTAGGTTTTCGTTACACACCTGATCCAATTTTCACGAGTAATCAACTATAAAATTTCAGAACCTAAAACCGTCATTTAACACGCTTAATCAGTAACGATTCGTCAATTTTTTTCTAAATAACTCCCATCATCACAATGCAAATAACGACATTACTATGTTGGAAATTGAACACTAGGGCATTCAAAAACTTACCCAATTGACTACAAGAGCTTCTAATACAACTAATTCGTAGAAGGGGAATTTTGATTTCCACGATCATTACCTAACAATAAAAATTCTTTGCAAGATCAAACTCATTCACTTCATACAAATTAAAATAAAAGCTTAAGCAGCTTAGGATAATTATCCTCACCAACGAGGTAAGAAAAAATAAATAAATAAATTCACTACCTAAACATTCATCAGAACCACTTACCAAAAAGACAACAAACCTGACTGTGTAGTGGATGGGGACTGAAATTGAATCCAAAATGAAAAAGAAAGGAGCAAAAGAAGAAAAAATATGATGGGCAGAATGGAAAAAAATTAGAAGGCAACAGATGAAGATTGGAGGGTAAGGGAGAACCATGGGAAAAACAAAAAGAAAAACAAAGCAAAATAATATGAAAATAAAGAATAAAGAACGTGGGAATGTGCCAAAACTGTTTGCTTTTGGAAAATTAAAAAGAATAAAACAAACAAATAATAATAAAAGTAATAACAAATGGTAAAATCCAACCAATTAATTTGATTCTAATAACCTATCAAATTCTTTCAGAATTCTAATTCTTTCCGAACTTACCTCGTGAGCAACACAGACTGAAAAATACCAAAAATATTTTCACTTGCACTCATAACGATTTCAACACATGTTCAAAGGGTAAGGTAACACCTTACCACTGAACCAACAAGCTCATTCTAACACAAATTAACGAACATAATATTTAAGCCCAACGAACAGAGATAAGCCTAAGAACAAAAATAATTGAATTTCCCAAAAGAGAGACTTGAACCCAAGACCTCCAACACACAAATATGACACTAAACCACTAAAATAGACACTAATTAATGATAGAATTTAAGAATTCAGAAACTTAGATTTTTGGGGCGTTACAACTCTTTCCCCTTAAAAGGAATTTCAGCCTCAAAATTCACCTAACTCAAACAAGTACAGATACTGTTGTCGAATCGAGTCCTTAGGTTCTCTTGTGAGTTACTCAGTGCCATGATTCTGCCACAGAACCTTAACCAAATGAATTTGTTTTCCTCCACAAGACCATGACATCTCAATCTAGAATCTGAACCGGGTCATCCTCGAAGGTCAAGTTCGGTCTTACCTCAATCTCCTCAATAGAAACAATATGAGATGGGTTAGACCGGTACTGCCTCAACATAGAGATGTGGAACACATCATGAATACAGTCCAACTTTGGAGGTAGCTTTAACTGATAGGCGATCAGTCTAACACATTTTAGAATCCGATACGTTTCAATGAACCTAGGGCTCAACTTGCCCTTACATCCAAACCGAAGGACCTTCTTCGATGGAGATACCTTAAAAAAGACTTGGTCACCCATAGAATACTCGATATCTCTCTTCTTCGGATCCAAATAAGAATTCTGTCTACTAGAAGCTGCCTTTAGACGATCCCGAATCAGTCTAACATTGTCCTCAATCTCAGAAACCAACTCAAGACCCAAAACTCATCTCTCACCCAACACAATCCAACACAAAAAGTTACAACACTTAGGACCATACAGAGCCTCGTAAGGTGCCATCATGTGAATTAAGCTATCGGGATGTATAAGCCACTACCTTACCTTCTTACATCAGAACATAACTCAATCCAACATGTGAAGCATCATTGTGGACTATGAATTACTTACCGGACTCAAGCTATATCAGAACGGGTGCTTGAGTCAAAATAGGTTTGAGCTTCTTAAAGCTTGATTGCTGCTCATCAATCCAGAAAAATGGTGCATTCTTAGACAATAACTTAGGAGTTGCAATAAGTTAAAACCCTTCAACAAACCTTCGATAATAACCCGCTAAGGAAGTTGAGAATTTCAGAAACATTCCTAGGTTGTTTCCCCTCAAGCACAGCCTTGATCTTTTTAGGTTTGACTCGAATCCCCTCGACAAAGACCACATGTCCCAGAAAAGTAACTTTCCTTAACAAAACCTCACATTTGCTCAACTTAGCATAGAGCTTTTTCTCTCGGAGTAACTGCAGAACTACTTTAAGATGCTCATCATGATCATCCTCTGTCTTAGAGTATACTAAAATGTCGTCAACGAAGACCATGATAAACTGGTACAAATACGACTGGAAAACCTGATTCATAAGGTCCATGAATGCAGTCGGAGCATTTCTCAAATCGAAGAGCATGACTACAAACTCGTAGTGCCGATACAAGTCCTAAAACCAACCTTATGTACATCAGCCTCTTTAACCTTTAACTAATGATACCTAGAACGAAGATCTATCTTAGAGAACACAAAGGCCCCTTGAAATTGATCAAACAAATCATCAATCCTCGAAAGTGGGTACTTATTTTTTACCTTCAATTTATACAACTGACGGTAATCCATACACATCCTGACTGTACCATCATTTTTCTTTACAAAAACAACTGGTGCTCCCCACGGAGACACACTAGGCTTAATGAACCATCAATCGAAAAGTTCTTGAAGCTGAGCTTTTAATTCCATAAGCTCCTTCGCTGCCATGTGATAGAGGGCAATGGACACCGTAGTTGTACTTGATAGAATCTCTATACCAAACTCGACCTCCCTATCCGAAGGCAACCCCAATAATTCTTTAGGAAAAAATTTGGAAATTCCCTAACAATTTGAATATCCCTAACAGGTGAACCCACCAAATTCAAATCGTACACAAAAGCTAGAAATGCTTCACACCCTTTTCGAACTAACTTTTCATCCATAAGACTAGATATCGCATTGGATAAGTAATCTCGATGCTCGCTGATCATAACAACCTCCAAATCATCCTCTGACCTTAGACTTACCCTCTTAGTTGCACAATCTAAGCTGACTCGATGCTCCATAAGCCAGTCCATACCTAGTATCAGATCAAAATCCCCGAACGACAATTCCATTAAATTTATCAAAAACACAACACCTTGTATCTCTAATGGTACTCTCCTATAGACCTTATCAACTTGTACTAACAGACCAATGGAGTAATCATAGAAACCTCACAACAAGTGCTCTCAATAGGAATACCCAAGTTTTCAGAAACAGAGCTAGCTATATAGGAATGTGTTGAGCCTATATCTATCAATGCAAAGTATGGAACAGTATTAATGAAAAACGTACCAACGATAACGTCTGCGGCATCTCTATCTTTGCGGTGCCTTGTCGCATAAACCAATGCAGGTTGCCTAGCCTCAGCCTGATTAGCACCTCTACCCAGTGCTCTCTGAACCCTACCCAAACCATTACCACCACAGACCTAACCACGACCCCTAGTGGCTGCTGAACTGCTCATTGAGGCTAAACTAAACTCAAAGCTAGAGCTTGCACCTGAATAGAACGGAGTGAACAATCCCTGATGTGGTGCTCCATCAACCCACATCACAAGCAAGCTCCCAACCTCCTCTAACACTCACTTGGATGGCGCCTACCATGATCCCTACATGTCTGAACCACAATAGGAATGATAGGTGCCTCAACCCTTGGAGGCCTATCAAATTTGGCCCGTTTCTTAGGCGCTGAATAGAACTAGAGGGCTCTGAATCCCTCTCAGTCTTACCTCTCTCTTTGTCCCACTTTTCACAATCAGTGCATTTAACTTCATCAGCAATCTTCACCTTGTCCACCAAGACAACAAAAACTCACTGCCTTTAAGGGGCTATCAAAACTTTGAAGTCATACCTCAGACCTTCCTCAAACCGGACACTCTTGTCATAGCCTGTCAACACAAGCCCACGAGCATATCTGCTCAGTATCAAATACTCGGCCTCATACTAAGCCACTATCCTATCCCTTTGAGTAAGGTTCATAAACTCGCGTCTAAAAGCCTCCACATAACTCACCTCCCACATACTTGCTCTAGTAGGCGGTCTTAAAGTACTCCCAAGAAATATGATCAAGTTGAGTACCCTCCTCAATGGTCAGCCACCATTGATAAGCTTCATTGTGAAGTAAAGACACTACACCCTTTAATTTCTGCTCAAGGGTGCAATCGATATCATTCATAATCCTCAATGTGGCCTCCAACCAATAATCGGCTAAAGTTGTGGAAACTCTAGTGACGCCCCTAAACAAATCAGCACCACTGGACTAGAGTCATTCAGTTACTGATCCACAGTTCCCATATTCAGAATAGGTCCCAACGACCCTCTCCAACACCCTCAACATGGCTTGGGACAGTGCATCATCCCTAGATGACTAAGTTTGAGACCCAATCTCAGCAGTAGGAGTACTCGACGTTTCACTTGTATCCAAATTGAGCATATTTCCCATCGAGGATGGCTCAGCTCGAGCCCCTTTACAGTGCTCGCTGCGCCCACGAGTACTGCGTCCATCAGTTCCAAGCGCACTCATAATATGTTATCTACATTTCAGAGTGTTATGTATCAGTTTTGATATTTATTATCAAATATTTTATGCTCAAAAATTTATCAGATGGTTTTACGGAGTTGTTACAGTCTCTAACTACCACGGAGTAGTCCTAACGTTCTAGAGTTTTTCTAAACTAAAAGTTTAGCTAAGTAAGAAGTACTTACAGGATCAGCGTTAAAGATTCGATATTCTGTAAACTAATTTTTTAGATTTTTAAACAGAAAGAAATTTCGTTATTTATATACATATTTATATATTTCATAAGCATTTGAGTTTACAACTAAAAAATATTATTTGAGTAAAGTTTTGAAAACACGGTTTGTTATAATGAAATTAAACATTTCGCAGATCATATTTTAAGCCCACCAAAATGGTAAAATAGTTAAAATCATAAAATAAAATTCATCAAACCAAAATACTATAACCCAAACCATTTTGCATATTTTAACAAAAGTACTTAACTGAGCTCCCGTCACAATAATCTGTCCTAAATCTGAAGGTCACCTAAAAGAAACAGACAAATAGAGAATGAGTTCCAAAACTCAATGTGTAACATATAGTATAATCAACATACAACATTTCAGATCTCAGACAAACATTTTTCTTACCAATATCAGAACATGTTAGATGCAGAATATAATCCTACCCCCATCCGCTACACACCATCTCCGACCATCCCAACACACTAAATAGGGTATGACACACCCATCTAGTCCTACACATCACTTAGTGTCAGTATGATACTTTTCAAAATATATGCAGCTTAACTACCAGATCAATAGGCGAATTATCGCTATTTACTGAAATAGATGTGACCGTGCCACCAGTTACAATAGATAATTAAATTGCCCAAACTTCTTCCAATACATAAATCCCATCCTAATGCACATATAGAATTACAGATGTCCAAAATATGCATATCATACATGCTCATATATCATATACAGATCAGTCAGATCATATTATAGAATACTCATAACGTTTTGCAAATTATAATTTTTATGTTACATGATAAATATGCATACTTTAATTGTACTTATATCAAGTTTTATGCTTAACAAATTTCAGAAATCACATTTTTATAGCTTAATTATAATATACAGCCCCACGAAAGGCTTACATTCAATCCAAATGATGTTTACAATCCTAAGGAAAAATTAAAAATTTTGGGCCCACACACACTCGTGTGACCCACACAGTTTTGTGACCCACACGACCCATTTGGCCCAGACCATGTAGCTCAACAGTTTTGCACACAAGCTGCCACACAGACGTGTGGCGCCAACAGTTTACTTTTTTTACTTTCATCGATCGTTGTTTTCTTAGGTTTTCATTACACACCTGATCCGATTTTGATAAGTAATCAACTGTGAGATTTCAAAACCTAAAAATGCATTTAACACGCTTAATCAGTAACGATTCCTCAATTTTTACCAAATAACTCCCATCATCACAATGCAAATAACGACATTACGATGTCAGAAATTGAACACTAGGGCGTTAAAAAACTTACCCAATCGACTGTAACAACTTCTAATACAACTAATTCATAGAAGGGGAATTTCCATTTCCACGATCGTTTCCTAACAATAAAAATTCTTTGCAAGATCAAACTCATTCACTTCATACAATTTGAAATAAAAGCTTAACCAACTAAGGATAATTATCCTCACAAATGAGGAAAGTAAATAAATAAATAAATTCACTACCTAAAAATTCATCACAACCACTTACCAAAAAGACCACAAACCTGACTGCACGGTGAATGGTGACCGAAATTGAATCAAAAACGCAAAAGAAAGGAGCAAAAGAAGAATAAATACGATGGGCAAAATGGAAAAAGATTAAAAGACAACAGATGAAGATTGGAGGGTAAGGGAGAACCATGGGAAAAACAAAAAGAAAAAAAAAAGCAAAATAATATGAAAATAAAGAATAAAGAATGTGGGAACTTGTCAAAACTGTTTGTTTTTGGAAAATTAAAAAGAATAAAGCAAACTAATAATAATATAAGTAATAACAAATGGTAAAATCTAACCAATTGATTTGATTCTAATAACCTATCAGATTCTTTCAGAATTCAAATTCTTTTCGAACTTAACCACGTGAGCAACACAGATTGAAAAATAGAAAAAATATTTATGCTCGCACTCACAGGGATTTGAGCACATTATCAAAAGGTAAGCTAACACCTTACCACTAAACCAGCAAGGTCATTCTGACACAGATTAATAAAAATAATATTTAAGCCGAACGAACTGAGAGAGGTCTAAAAACAAAAATAATTGAATTTCCCAAAAAAGGGGACTTGAACCCAAGACCTTCAACACACAAATTTGACACTTAACCACTAAAATAGATACTAATTAATGATAGAATTTAACAAATCAGAAACTTAGATTTTTGGGGCGTTACAAGTTTCTTATACCTATTTTATCTTGTGAATAAAGTGCTTATGTGTTTGTGAATATGTGAATTTGGATGAGATGCCATAATGTGTGATATGTGGACTATGATAACTATTGTCAAAGTGCAAATACGTACATGTTATGTATATGCTAAATGTTAGTGACAGTGTTTTGCTAAACATGCAAGTATGCAGTGATTGTGCACGGATAATCGGTAAGTAATATGTGGTTGATTTCAGATATTTTGGCCTTGTGATTATTAATGTCGTTGGATATAGGTTGCATGCCATAGGGTTGTGAGTACTCACCTATATGTACAACGATTTTGGGCGTTGCAGCCCTGGGACATGTTAGAGGGATAAGTGAATGTGAGCTAAGATCCATTCAACGAGACTTGTGAGGGGAAATAAAGAGAGTGTTAGCTTTATGCTTCACTTTTAGGACATGTTTGACTCTATGAGTCTATGTTTGGTGTGTTGGAGATCCACGTATCCGATAAGTGATGATAGAGCTCACTTTTATGTTTCATAGCTCAAGTGCCAAATTATCTTAAAATGTATATATGTGTAACGTGATTTATGCCTAAATGAGTATGCAACCATTATGCAATTTATCTAAAAAGATGCTTTGAATATTGTGATATATGCTTGAACATTAGGTGATTATATGTGTAATAGGATATATGCTTAAAAGTGAATATGTTTACCTTGTAAAAGAACTAATAATAATGCACAAGTAAGTATATTATGACACTAAAGTTGGAATTGTTAAGGTTATGCTATATGGTTGTTTCGTTAATGCTTGATGATCTGTTTGCGTGGTAGTTGTTCTAGGCACTCACTAATCTTATTAAGCTCACCCACTCCCTTCTTTAACCATTGCAGATTAGTTGTGTGCTGGTGTGAGCGGTGTGGTTGTCCAAGGGAGTGATCCAATTGAGTCTTGTTTATTTCCGTAGGTGTTTATTCCTTTATTTATTTACGTTTTGGGGAAAAAAGGCAATGTGGTAGATTTTTTCTTGGTTATTGCCACGATGTATTTGGACTATTTACTGATTTTTCTGTTCTTTTTTGTTTTATTTGTATATATAATTACTTAGGACTATAAACATATATGTTGGCATAATGTATCTCGTTTGGCCGCGTTTTGATGATTTGAACTATTAAATTTAACCATCAAATGAGCATTAATCAAAGTATTTGTTGCATGATACCTAGGAACCATTTTGGAATGAACTAATTGCATATGTATGCTACATTTTTGTGGTATGGAGCAGAGGTATTGATAATCAGGTTTTAAAATCGATACCTTTGTGTTTTGAAAAGTGTAGGAAGTCAGAATAGAGATTTGGTATCGATACGTTTTCTCAAGTATCAATACTCGGGTTAATTTTATCGATACTTCATGATAGGTACCAATAATTTTTGAGACTTTGGGATTTAGTCGAGAAACAAAATGCAAGTTTGGTATCATTTTTCCAGGTGGTATTGATGCCACACAAAGAAAATATCGATACCCTAGTGTCAGTATCGATACCTACGGACCTGGTTTAAGAATTTTGCTAAACGAACCTTGTGCATGTTAATACTCATTTTAAGACTGTTTATGGTATGCTTTGCATGTAATAATAATTTACCAATTAAGTGACCTAAAACCTACAAGCATATTATAATAACGGACAGTTTGCTTAGAATAAGCTTTTACTTGTTGGTTATGACATGAGATGGTGGAGTGGCATCTTGATGACATGTTAGACATAGGATGTCTAATGCTTGCCACCATGACTTCTAAGCTTCAAAAGCAACATGAGGATATGGTTGCCTATTATATGATCCAGCACCTCAAGGAATTATATGAGGGACAAGCATATTAAAAGAGGTACGAGACCTCTAAAGCTCTGTTTCGATGCAAAATGGTAGAGGGAACTCCTATGGGAACTCATGTTCTAAAGATGATAGGTTATGTTAAAAGCCTTGAAAAACTAGGATTCCCTCTAGGTGTGAAGTTGGCCACTGATGTACCCTGCAATCGTTGCCGAATAATTTTAGCCACATTGTCCTTAATTTCAACATGAATGAGATTAATAGACTTTACCACAGCTACTTAGCATGTTGCGAACTACTAAAAGTAACATGAAAAAGGCTGGACCTAAGCACATTTTGATGGTCTGCAAGGACAAGGGCAAAGGAAAACTTAATGCTAAGAAAAAGCCTAAGGATAATGGCAACGCCAAACCTAACAAAGGAAAGACTGCATTGAAACCTAAAGGAGGAATTGCTAAGGAAAGAAAATGTTTCCATTGTGGTAAGACCAGACAGTGGAAGAGGAACTGCTCTGCCTATCTTAAAGAGGTCAAGAAGACAAAGGAAAGCGGAGTGTCGACTTCAGGTATTTATGTTATTAATATTAATTTATCAACATCTACTTCTTAGGTATTAGATGTCATTTGTGGTTCTCATATTTGTACCTCTGTAATAGGATTGCAAAGAAGTAGGAATTTGGCTAAAGGAGATGTGGATCTATGAGTTGGAAATGGAGCAAGAGTTGATGTATTACCCCTAACCCGAATCTATCACCGAAATAGGGTTATGAACCGTTACTGAAATTTACAAATCAAATGGACAAAAATTTCAAACATTTCATATCATTTCAATATTCATATCAAAACCAATCAAAAAAATATTCATATCAAAACCAATCAAAATCATACATACTGTCCTTTATACGAGCCCTCGAGGCCCTAAATACGCATTAGAAACAAGTTGGGACTAAATCGGGAACTCAGAGAATTTTTCAGAAAACATTAAAAAATTTCAAGCTATATGGGTCACACGGCCGTGTGGCCAGGCCATGTGGGCATTAAAAATAGGGGCACATGGTTGTTTCCTAGCCCGTGTTCATGCTCGTGTAACTCACTAACTTGAACCACATGGCCAAGCCACACGCCGTGTCTTAGGCTGTGTACCCTCTAAAATAACCTCACATGCCCGTGTGCCAGGCCGTGTAACAGCCTGACCTACAATCCCTTCAAAGTTACAGGGGACACACAGGCATGTCACTTGATCGTGTGTCACACACAACTGAGACACATGCCCGTGTCTCTGCCCTTGTGGACAAAAATAGGCCATTTTAAGAGCCTTATTTCTCACCCAACTTGGCATAAACCTACACTGAACATTATGCATATAAACAAGCCATAATAAGGTACCAAAACCATGCATTTTCTAGCCTTATACAAATGGTATGTTCACATACAACCAATATTCCCTTAGGCACCTCAAATGACAATTTATAATCATGACTAACCATGTGTTCAATATAACCAATTGATCAACTAACATATATGCATACTTGTACCAAAACTTACCATGTACATCAATTATCAAAACATACCAATTGGTACCAATTATACCACTTAATCACTAGCATCAAATGGTCATATAGTTCACATATAACTTGTACACTAAAAACACCAAATAAGCCATATAAACAAGTACTAATTCACAAAAATTCTATCAAGCTTCAAAGCTTATACAAAATGCATATTCAAACCATCATTCTACCATATCAAGCCACACATCAATATGATAAGGCTACCTATATACATACAAAAATACACCAAGACACAAGCCAAATCATGTGGCCACAATCACAAAAACACATATAGGCCAACATTAGCCAAAATACCTATACATGCCATTATAACCTAAATTAAACAACCGAAAGTACCGAAAGAGCTGATGGATAGTGTGATATAGCTCCGACTAGATTCCAACCCAAACGAGCTTCTGATTCACCTTAAAACACGGAAAATACACAAAGTAAGCATTTAAGCTTAGTAAGTTTGTATGACATAGAATTTAACTTACCATTTAGTCACAATTTAGGCAAGTAAACATAGCATATCCCAACTCAATTTGGCCAAATTCCTAAGCACATATATTCACCAATATTTTAGCTATGTAAAACACATATAATAGCCAATAAACATGGATGAACACAACAATTAAGCAAGTTTCATATGCATGTATCATCCATTTCATGTTTCAATATATCATGTAATGTCATTTCCATGTATTTCATGTAAATACCTATAATAGTTCGTATCGAACTCATATCATCTCATAATAGAACATTTCCCATAAACACCATTTAGAATATCATTGGCGACTCGAGATAGCTCACACATAGTGTGCTAAACTGTAATCCATCAATTCCTATGCACGTATGCTCATTCGAGCTATGAATCGATATGCTCTCACGAGCTGTAAATTAGTATGCTCATACGATCCAAGAATCAGTAAGCTCTCAAGAGCTGTAAATCGTTAGGCTCATATGAGCTAAGAATCGGTAACCCTAATGACATGTCATTTGTATCCTATGAATTCCTAAGGTTCAAACGGGACTTAGTAATCGTTGTATGTCGTCGAATATACGATAAGTATTTGTACATGGAAATTATCCAAATCACATACATATAATTCATTTAAAAAATATAAATACTCAATTTAATTACACGAACTTACCTCAACGAGTATTCGTAGATACGGAGGTGATTAATCTGAGACTTTCTCTGTGCCTAGATCTAACTCCGTACGAGGTCTAACTAGATATATAAGGATAAATTTAACATAAATTAACACTTAATTCATTCAATTTAATCCAAAACATATTTTTGGGAAAATTACCATTTTGCCCCTATACTTTATTTTTCTTTGCAATTTAATCCTTAGCTCCTAAAAATGGAAATTTACACAATTTCACCACAACCCACTATGGACGAATATCAAATAGGTCTTTAGCATGCACTATACTTCAATTATTTCAAAATTTCACCATGTAATATATCCTATTTTTCAATTTAGCCCCTAATTGACAATTTCATAAAAATCTCTTTACAAAAGTTGTTTATCTAACAACAACCATTCATTTTCTATCATCCAACTTCAAAACTCATGTACATTCAATAATGGTAAAACCCTAATAGTTTAATAGTTTTACAAATTAGTCCCCAGGCTAGCTAGGTTAAGCTACAATGATCCCGAAAACACAAAAATCATCAAAATCAGATTAAAAATACATATCTAATTGATGGAATTAGGGTTGCCGAATGTTAAAAACCAAAACTAGCTTCCTTCTCTTTAAGTTTCGGCTATGAAATGATAATGGAAGATGATAATTTGCTTTTATTTTAATTAACCTTTTATTTGAAATTTCCAAAATTAACCTTAAAAACTAACCAAAAATTCGATAATGCTAAACCATGCTCATCCATTATCAAAATTAATGGGCTAATTACCATATAAGGACCTCTACTTTAAATTCCTATAGCTATTTAATACCTTTAGCTATTAGAACTCACCTTTTACACTTTACGCGATTTACTCCTTTTTATCAAATTAAGCATGTAAACGGTAAAATTTCTTAATGAATGTTTTATACGGTAATACTATCATGTTGCAAGGTAAAATATATCAGAATGGGCCTACTAGTCTGGTGATTAAGTGGAGAGCAAAGGAGTAGGAGGTTTGGGGTTTGAATCCTTGCGCAAACATGAAATTTATTTTTACAGCTTGTGCAGTGTAGGTGTTGTAGTTTGACTGAAATTAAGAAGATTTGGATTAGGGTTTGAATTTGGTGGTTGAGGGGAATGTGTTTGAGGGATTTGGGGAGAAAAATATGGGTGGAAGAGGTTGGATAAAGCCGAGCTGGTAGAGGCAAATTCAGCTACCTTTCCTAATTCTTCCAGTATTCTAACTTTTTTTTTTCCTTTTTTGCTTTTGGTTTTCTCTGCCGAATTTTCCCCTTGGCTTTCTTTTCTCCTCTATTTTGTTTTTATTGACTAATCCTAGTTCTTTGTACCAATTATTCCTACTTGATTTTTTACTAGTTGTTTTCCCCTCCTATCTCCCATTGTTGCTACCGATTGCTTGCTGGAAAACTTCCTTCTCCTTTTGCTTTGGCTTCTCCATTAATCCATTCTTTCTTTGACCTCTTTTATGTGCCGCAACTTGTCATTCCCATTTTTTTTTGTGCATTCGGTAAGTAATATTTCCACCTCTTGTCTTTAGTTTCTTGGTTAGTGGCTAAGGGGATTGTTGTACTTATGGGAGGAAAAAGGCAGTGATCGGTTTGTGCTACTGCTAAGGTTAGAGCGTTAAGGACAGTGTTTATCGTTGGTAAGTGAATCATGCGTATTAAATTACCTTCGGAATAAGGGTCTTGCTTAAATCGTTGATTTAAGATTATTAATGGTGTTTTAAATGTTTGGTTTTTAAATAAGTAATTGGGGACCTTTTGTTAACTGTGATGACAGTTGAAAGTCTGGAGTGAAGGGCTGGGCTAGTGCCGAATTATAGAGGGAAACGTCCATGGTTCATAAGGTAGGTATCATACGATTGATTTGGAAGTACCTTCGGCTTTGTGTTGTTGTGCTAATCATGAGTTGAGATTAATGATTAAGTTGAAATATTCAATTGTAGGTATTACTGGTCTCGAAAGCGTTTTTGTTGCGACACCATAATAGGTGTGTAAACATAACTCTGAAAAACGAAAAGCGATGAAAAGCTAAAAAGTGGGGCTGTCAACACCACACGGGCATGTGGCCGCCCGTGTGGTAGGCTGTGTGACCGAACATGGGCGTGAGGTCGACGAGGCTGGCCATGTGCGATCCATGAGCCGGACCGAGTTGGGCGGTGTGGGCCACTTGGGTGCATGGGCCCACCTGGGTGAACCACACATATGTGTGGAACGTATTGGGCCAGGTCGTCTAATCCACACGGCCAAGGCCATTCTGGGCCGTGTGGGCCACACAGGCCAACAACATGGGCATATGGGCCTATTTTTCACTGTTTTGATGTTAGGGTTACACGGGTTGCTCGAGACAACTGTGAACTTTCTATAGGGTCGGTAAACTTACCTAGACCCCTAATTCACTGAAATGTCTATATGACTGATACGGTTATGCATATTAATAAGCATGACGATGTTCCACTGGTTTGATACTGTATGCCATGATTTTCTGCATGATATTATGTTTTAGCATTTCATATATGTATATTGCATTGCATTGGGGTGGGGTGGGGGTTTATATTGTTCGAAGGAAGTGCACTGAAAGGCCTCAAGCCTAATTTACTAGCAGTTGAGCTGCAAAACACTGTCTAGTGTCGAATTTGGTAATTTTTGGAATGTAGGGATGGGTGGGTTGATTATATCCCCACATGGAGTATAGGGTTGGATAGAGTTGGAGTGTAGAGGCTGGTTGGGTAGGATTTAATATTGCATACCTGTTACTGTACTAAATATGGTTACTGTAATGGGTCAAGGCCAAAACGCATGACTACTACTGTATTGTAATGGGCTAAGGCCCTAACTAAAACTGAAATTGTTACTAAAATGGACTTTGGCCCAAACTATGATTGCTTTCTGTCTGCTTGTTTATAGGGGGATTACACATTGAGTTTTTGTAAACTCACCCTTCTTTTTTCTCTGTACAGGTGACCCCCAGACTTAGGCAGATCGAAGCGGCGGAGGACTTCGCAGTGGCCACACGACCCTCTTTTTACACTGTTTCATACTTAATTAAGTTTTTAAAGTGTTATTTGGGGTATTTTACTGTAATAAAGGCCTCTATGAATTTTTGTTTAAAATTTGGACTTATATTGTTTTATGTTTTATATCTGTTAGAGGTAGGACAAATACGGGGTTTAGAAGAAATGCATGTGTTTTAGCAAAATACCCACAATGACACAAACTATTTTAAAAAGCTTCTGCAACGCATAATGTTTTGAAAACTAATGACTGAATAAGGATCACGATTTTAGAATTAATAAGAGATATTGAGGAGTTCTAGATGGAAAATGTTTTAAACAAAGCTTCGATTTTCTAACACACTACCATGTGAATCACCAGATTTGGCCCTACCTTCCAAGCCGAGTTTGAGGTGTTACATATTTTAGGCTTTGTTTAAAAAATTTTAAAAAATATATAAAAATTTTAAAATTTTCCTTTCTATTCTTTTTTATTTTTCTAGCATGGTGCTTGGATTATTTTGGCAATTGGTTATTGGTTGTTGATATTGAATGATGTATTGTTGATTTCTGAGCATGTAAATTTTGATTGATGTTAGATAATTTGGTTCTTTTGTAAGTAAATTAGTTAGTTCAATAAGTTAAATTGCATAATAAACTAGAGGTAATTATTCTTTATGTAAACATATATGAATTGTTCAAAATGATAGATAGATCGCATAGATGCTTGTAGATAAATAATGCTTGAATCAATTGTTATTCATTCACGTAAATGTAGGCATGATTGAAATTATATTTTCTGAAATGTTTAAAGATGACCTAAGGCACTGTTTAATTAGCCAAGAGCTTAAATGACTAACCTTGATGCTATGTTATCCTAGTTCTCATAATTTGAGTCTCAAATTATCCTTTCTTGATGAACCTATAATTGTGAAACCGTGAGCATAAACTGAGTTAAAAATTCAACGTTTCTCTATCCTTGATCTTAAAATGCACATTGAAATGGACGTTGGGCCATGGATGTTGAGGGTTAGGTAGAGACATTGTGGTGGTTTCAAATTGTTCTTGGGAGAAAAGTGAAGATATTGTTCGATTTAGAGTTTATAGACTTCTACAAAAGGTGCATATAATGAAAAATGTGAGCAAACAGAAGCACTGTGATGGTTAATAGTAAAGTGAGTTAATAAAATCATGGTTAGTGAGAAAATCATTATGAGTGAAAGAGTGAAAAAATTTAGAAAAAACTCAAATGAAAACCCTTTTTGAACTTAAAAGAAATATTTCATTTCATAATGCACAAGTACTCGCTAGCTTTTTGTATGCACCAATATTGAACAATATCTTTCATTTCATTGGAGAGATAAGGAATGTGACAGAAGGAGAAATAAGGTGGTGAGCTTAATGACTACTTTGGGGATGAATAGAGAACTATGCCATGTGCTTTACTGTTTCTAATGCTTGAAACCGTTTCGAGCTATCTTTTCGTTTGAAATCCAAACCATCCTAACCCTCTAAACGTTACAAGCCTAGAAGACCTATGTGACCTAAACATTTCCTTTGCACGATCTTCTTGATTTGTTTATATTTATCTAAATGAATGCTTTTGATTCGCATTTTGTGTCTACTACGTATCTATATAGTTTATGTTGATGGATAACATAATCAAGTATTTATTCATTTAAATTTCCTCTAGGTCTATTAGATCTTTACTCAATGAACTAGGTATATTTGCTTTAGAAGTACATGAATTAGCTCAACATCCATCTTAAGTTTCATATATGATATGTCTTGTACAAAATCAATATTCAATTGCCATGCTTCCTATTGTTCAACATATCCAAAAGGTCATCTTATGCATGCGTTGTGTGTTTACTTGAGGACAAGAAAAGACTTTAGTGTAGGAGAGTTTGATCTATCATAATTTGATATGTCAAATTAGGCTCTCCATTACACTCAGAAGCGTATTCTCACGCAATTTAAGTTTCTTTTATGTGTTTTTATCAATTTTTAGTTTCAACCCTTAATAAATGCTTTTTGTAGAGTTTTGCCACTTTTGAAACCCAAATTGGCCAAACAATGCCATGGGTGTAATATCCCTAAACAAGGTCTAGTAGTTTTGGGTATATTTTTTCAGGTTCTAAGTGTGAAACTAGGAATTTATGGGATTTCTAGTAATTTTTAATATAATTTAGGAGGTTAATTTCAATTAAGATCAATTAAACAATAATTCGAAAAATAAAAATATATTGGGAAAAATAATTTTAAAGTAATTAAATAATTATTAGTGAAAATAATTAATTTAAGTCAAAAATATTTTTAAAATAATTTTTATTAAAGATTAATTTGAGTTAAATTTAAATATTCCTTAAATTGAGTTTAAATGGTAAAACAAGGGAAATTTAGAGTATTTATTTGGCAAATAAACCTTAAAATTTAGAATTTTGGAGGGAAAGGATCAATTGATAAAAGGAAATGTAGGAGTGGCCATTAGGCAAATTCCCCAATTTTTAAATCCTGGTGGGTTGTTTCAGTTTTAAAAACAATGCATCTAGGCTGCTTTTCACACCATTTACATCATATTAGAGAGTTATAAATTTCATTTTCTTTGCATGGTTTTAAAGATCTATCATCAGATAATAGATCCAACTATTTTCCTTCTCAAAATACTCTCAAAATTCACCCGAAATTATTCTCAAAAGTAGCCAAAAATATTTTGAAATTTCTCAAGCTTCTTAAATCAATATTTTTAATCAACGAATTTAGAGTGAATCAAAGGTAATCTTCAATCCTAAACTTGTTTTTATGAAGACTAGAAACATTTTTACATGATTTGAGAGTCAATTAAAGGATTTTTTATCAATGCCATCTTCTTCAAAAGCTTAAGGTGCTTTAATGGTGGATCTTAAATTTTAAGAGGAAATCAACAAATCAATAGATGTTCCAACTCAAAATGGATCTATTAAAAGGTTTTTGGTCTTCTTTATCAAGATTAAACATGATTTGTGAGGTAATTTGAAGAAATATGAATTTCGTAATCTTCTTGAATTAATTTTTTAGATTTTTGTGAAATTGATGCTTATTTTATGTGTAATTGGTTTATTATTGATGTTTGGAAGTGATTAGGAGGGCTGGAGAGGTTGATTTTGTGAGGAATCGAGTTTTCGACTTGATGTTACAAATTCGGTAAGGTATCTTTGTGAGTGAATTTTGATTAGCATAGTTAATTATAATTTGTGTTTAACATAGCATTGGAAAGGTGGTAATGTCTACTTTACCTCTATTCAAGCTCCGAATCTTGAAGAGGACCGAGATAACCGAAATTGAAGCTCGAAATTACTTTGTTGATCACTTGTTGTGATAGAATAAAATTGTGTGGTGAGTATTTCTGAGTGTTATTTGGTAAATTGACCCTCAATTATGTTTAACTAGTACCTTAATTAATAATTAAAATTAATTAATTATGGATGAATGGTTGATTTTGCAGGATTGGTATTAAATGTGCAAAAATTGAATTTGTATTGGGAAAAAAACGGTAAATGAGTTTTTGGGTGATGTTGTGCTATTTAATTAGATTAACTTTAAGGATGATTTTATACATGTGTACTAAAATTTTTTATCATGATATGTTGATGTTTTAATCGGTAACTGAATATGGGAAATTGATGAATGAGTTCCTTGATTTAATTGGATGCTAAATGGCTATGTTACAAGTTATACATAATGATTTTGTCACGTTAAATTGAGCATAATAATGATTGATTTGTATGCTATGTTTGACTGAAATGTTAGCAACATGCATGGTGGATTCATTGGATATAGTTGGCATGTCATAGGATTTGTGGGTACTCACCTTTATTTGTGACATTGTCAGCATATGACTCTAGGTGGACTGATTTGTTGGAGTAGATAAGGGAGTGTTAAGCATATGACATTGTCGGCCCGCTCAACTCGGTGGACTGTATTTGATATTTGTGGGAGTTCAGAGATCCGATTATCCGATGTATGATCATTCGATTAAGCCATGAAAATTGTATGCCAATGTATTTATGTATGATTGTTGCTATATCAATTGATGATTGAAAGCCATGAATGATTGATTTTTAGTATTGAAACTGCTTATAGATATTAAATTGACATGTCTAATTATTTTTTGCTAACATTTGATGAATGATTGGATTTGAATTAAGCATGAATTGGATGTTAATTTACTTGTCATTTTTATTAACATTCACAGAGCTTTTAAAGCTTACACTCTCACATTTGTGCAGATAATTGCCGGGGTTGAGGAGCTGAGGAGCCGAGCAAGAAAGTTCCAAAAGATCTAGGCTTGGTAGAGACTTTATTACACATTTAGATATTGTAGTCGGGTATTGTGGAACTCCCAGGATTTAGATTGATTTTGGTTGTAAATGGACTTTGGACATTGGACATTTATTTTGAATGGTTTTATAATAATTTTGAGACATGTTTGAGTTTAATTATTGATTGATTTACGGTGTATTATTGATTGATAACACAGTGTGTGAAGCATGAGATATACACTAACGATTGTTTAAATGAAGCTTCCACAGAGTGGTTCACTAGTGACTAAGGTACGCCACTTGTTTGATTTATTCGGTGTTTGTTATGCATGAAATTTATTGCCTAATTCTATTTAATTAAGGCTTAATTGATGTCCATAAATTCAATTGAAGGTGTATGTATATATATATGTTAATTAATCGTAGTTAAATCACGTTTAACTGGTCATTAAAATATCCAAAATCGGGTTTCCAAACGAGTTTTTCAAAAAAATAGGTGCAATGGTTTTCACACGGGCGTGTGAGGGGTTGCATACGGGGGTGTGAGGGGTTGCACACGGGAATGTACGTAAGTGACACGGGCGTGTAGAAACTGGAGCTATCGCATAAAAGCGTGTGCGATCTGCCAAAAAGTTTTTCACGGCACAAATACGGGCATCTAATGACAAACGAGTTGGGGGAAACAACCGTGTGGGGTTTGGGAGGTTTGAATTTTATCTTTTTAAATTGGTATTCTAATTTGTTTAAGTTACGATTTAGTCTTGAAAATTGATTAGTCTAATTAGAGCCCTAGATGATAAGGAAACTTGGTAATAATTTAGGATTAGTCTTGTAATGGGTAAAATTTGATAGAAACACACTTAATTTGTAGCTCGGAGTAGGTCCTGATAGTTTGTATTTGTTACAATTTAGTCCATAATAGTAAAACTTGAATTAGATATAGCAAACGAACTCAATTTAAGCTAAAATTTTTAGGCTTGCATAATTTTGACTAAAATAAGGTTGGTAAACATTTAGATATAAAATCGAGTTAGTTTTACCATAGGTGGTAAAATGATGAAAATGCCCTTGGGTTAAATTACATAGGAAAAATTTAAAATTGGCTCATAATTTGCTTCTGCATTAATAAATAACTAATAATTAGATAAGATTGAGGTGTTATAAGGTCGGGTGTGTCTTGGCTGGTCGTTAGCCGGAGAGTTACTTAGGTGGCTAATGTAATGCTTCGAATTTGGGTCGTTCCATCCTCATCGGGTTTGGGGTGTCACAATAGGGAACCTAACGATGTGGTTGAATTTTTGTAGGGAGACGATAATGGCCCAACCTCGAGGAAAACATCATTTAGAATGGGTGTCGCAACACTAATCCCAAGGAAGTCGCAACACCAAACCTTTCACCTTCAAGACGCGAAACTTCAACGAAAAGTCAACATGGAAGCTTACTGTCTTAAGAGTCACGATACCGAAGGATGAATGTCGCAACACCAAGCCAACATCACGATACCAAGTCTCCAAAGTCGTGATATCCCTAAAGATGTTGAAGTGAAGAAATTGCGGCCAAACCTAGTGATGTCGCGACATTAAGATCCCTAAGATAACCAAGTTAGCTACTGTTTTGGGTGTCGTGACACCATTGCCTAGCGGGTGAAAAATTGCAGGGGCAATTTTGTGCCCAAACAAGCTTAAGTCTTTTTTTTTTCATTTAAGGGCATAATGGTCAATGTTAGTTAAAGCTTAGTAGACTATAAATACTATTTTATAAGCTTTGGAAGAAAGATTTTGTTGGATGAACATTTGTTCTTTACTTTTCATATTTCTTAGTTTAAGTTTTTATTTTATTTTTATTTTTTCTCTTCTTTTTCTTTTCTTTTTGTTTTTGTTGTAGTATTTTTGTTTCTTGATTTTTGCTGGAACATTATGGATGGAACGTATTAAAATCTCGTGCTTCATCGTATGTCTATCTATTAATGAGTATTTTCTAAACCCTTATCTTTTATATTTTATGCCAACCATGAGTTTGTTAAAATGCTTGTGTGGAATTTAAGTTCAATTATGTGATGAATTGTTTTATTGGTTGATTGATGAATGGGTTGTTTAGCTAAGTTATTATCTATACCTCGATTTGTTGTTTGCTCAAGTATATTAAATTGCATATTACGCTAGAATTGATACACTTGAGTAGGATTTTGATAGACGAGATGAAAAGAGACCCTATTGTGTAGGATTTTGATACACTTGTATCAAATAGTGAGACTGAGAGGAGATCTATATGCCTAAGGGAGACTGAAAAGAGAGCATAAGTGGTATATTTTAGTTTAGGATGAGACCGAGAGGAGATTCCTAGTTACAAGTAGCAAACAATATAATCATCATAGGTTTATTAACTTAGTTAGTAATCCATGACTCATTCAACCATCATTTCAATCCATTTGCATTGTTTTTAGTAAAAAGGAAGAAAGTTTAGTATTTTTATTTGTTAATTTAGATATAGCTCAAGTTTTATTTTATTTGAACTTGCATTAATAATTTCTGACTTGATTATATTAGTACATGCTTAACTTGTAATTAGCTTGATAAACACATTTACCAATTTGACAATCCCTTGGATTTGATCCTTTGAATACTAAGGTGTTCCATTATAACACTACAAATATTACAATTGACATGTCACACTTGCAATAAAGCCACTAGATATTTAAGTATAAAAGTGTTGATTCATAGCCTTAGTGCACACACACCGAGACATAGTTAGAGACTCCGCTGGAAATGCTAGAGGTGCAGAAAATTGATATGAAGCCTGTTGAGTAATCAATGGTGCTACCACCTATGAGAGAGGTGGGTTATCCATCGGACCTTTTGGGAAAAGTAGTGATGCAAACTAGGCAAAGACACAATGGCCCTTTCAAAGTTTTGAAGTTCTGAAGCAAGTAAGTCGAGGGGCTTACAAACCAAAATTAGCGGTAATACTCAAGGTCAACCCGATGTTCAATGTAAGTGTGCCAAAGCCTATTTGTGTAGATCAAGGGAATCCCGATTGAGGCAAGTCATAATGGTGGTAAGAGTAGTGGCCTCTTACTATTGAGATGTACAAGAGAGAAATACAAATTGAGTTAGGCAACGACGGAGACTTAAGCCGAGGCAAATGTTTCGAGGGAAGAAACTACTCGACAAAAAGGCTAGTTGAGAATCAGTCAATGCATTGAGGCAATTCCAATATGAGTCAAACCACTGTCATTCTGAGGACACGATGAGGGTGTCATGAGAGAGGAATGTCACTGGCCACGGACCAAAGCCCATGACAAATGCACACGGAACGTGCCATGGAGGTCAATTGATCAAACGGGGCTTATTTAACCCACTTGAACTTGTTTGATTCATGAAACCCATGGAGAAGCCCATCTACTTGAAGCCTTGGTAACCTTGTGAAACACTAAGTAAACTAAAGTTACTAGGATAATTATTGTAAATCCTAAAGAATAAAGATATATACAGTTTCAATCCCTTAGGACTTTTATCTTGTAGATAGACACTAATCTCAACCGTTGATGTAATTTGATATGTATCGTTGGATCTGGGAAGCTCAACTATAAAGAGAGGCCTTCCCTCATTTGGTGTGTGCTATTTTTTTGTGACTTTTTTGTTTTTTTTTACTTTTTTTCTCTTTTGAGTTTATTTTCGCTTTGTTTCGACGCCTTAGAGAATTTCTCAAGAATCATCATTTTTCTAGAGTAAAGTTGATTTAGGTGGATTTAAACCCAAAAAATTGTCCATGGCTGTGCAATTTTCTAGATTAAAATTCTAGTCCCATGAATTTACATCTTGATAATCTAATACTCAAACAAGAAGATAAAGTAATCTGATTAGGAATTATTTGGTCATGTTGTCAAATTAGTTTTTTTTATTCCCTTTTTATTTAATTATGGGCTTGGTGTTATTTTTTTGTTTGGACCGATTGATTTTGTGTAATGCTTTTTTTCCAATTTGGGCTAGATAAAATTTGGCCCAAAAATAAATAAAAAAACCCAGTTTAGCTAGTTTTTTTAATTAATTCATCCGATTCACTATTGACAGTTTAATAACTATTTAATGTCATTCGCAATTAGAACTACTCAACAACTACATTCGGACCAATATCCGATCAATTTTTAATTCAACCGGTACAATTGATCGGTTCAGTCCGGTCCGATTTAAACAACATAGGTATGACCCAAGGTAGTCAATACCAGATTGTTGGGTGTACCATTTTTGTCTTGATACTAGCACATACTAGTATCGGCATGTTTCTATGTACCATTTCAATTTTATTTATGTTTAAATATTTTTCACATATACAATCTCATTTTTAGTTTCTTGATAAATTATATACAGTTAAATATTGTATATATTATTTTGATAAAGAAATTATATATCATATATACATGTAAATATATCTCAATTATATCCATATAAACATGTTTATTTGTAAATATAAATTTAAAAATTATTAATTAAGTTCAATAATTTAATTTAATAACTTTTAATTTTAAATGTAATTACAAAAAATTAAAATGTTTAAGATAAAAAAATTAAAAATTAATTTAAAAACATCAAATTTTGTATCAACTAGTATATAAAGTACAAGTCGATATTAACGGAAAGAGACCAAAACACAAACAAAACATCTACCTGCTATCAAATTAGGACCGAAGTGATTCATTACCAACCGATATGACCAATATCAATTCAATATCAACTCTCATGGTATAACTCTATGCTTCATGTTGAGTTAATTATTTATTTATACAAAACTTAATCTCTGCTTTGGTTCCCAAAAATTTACTCCATCTATTTTACAAAATTTAAAATTCAACAAAATTATTATCATTGTTAAAATTCTTTTACTACATTCACTAGCATGACATTTTAAATTTTTTTTAAAGCATTCACTTTTGTAATAATGAAAGAAGAATAATGTTAAAATGTTTGTAAATCATTTTCTTAAAATCACCCATTTGAATTCGTTACGATAAAATAATTTTTTTGTGGGATAATATTTTTAAGAAAAAATGTCATTATTGTTGCAATTAAAATATATTTAGACCAAGTAATGATGTTAATAAGTAGAGGACCAAATTATATAAAAAAAATTAAAGTACATGGATTAAATTCAAGTCTCAACATAATTTAAGAATCTAAACTAAAATTAAACCATTATCTTATAATGATAAAAAAAAGAGCATAACAAACCCAAAAAAATGTGTCAGATTCTAACGCTCTGAGGACATTCAAATTATATATAACCATATAACATTTTAATTAAGAAATTAACAATATTAATTATTTGGACAACTAATAACATTATAAAAAGAAATAGGAACAAAACTATATTGGAAATTAAAGTATATAAATCAAACCTCATATTTAGGCATAAAATAAGGCTAAAATTGAAATTTAAAAATCGTACACTTTATATAGATTATTATATAGATATACCTAGATCAATCTATCTACCCAACCCAATAACCTGACCTATAAGAGTAGAGCTTTAGACAACAAACTTAACAAATTCAAACCTGCCAATCCAGCTCGAGCCAAAACTTGATTAAAAGATTTGAAAAACTTCTGATTATATAGCCTAAATCCAACGCATGGACATGTCTAATCACATCATCCTATGTCAATTGTTTGATTCAAGGACCAAAAAGGACGGGAAAAAATAGTATAAAAAATGAACCAATTGGTTTTGGATGACCAATAGTTGAGATGTAAAACTGCAAATTGTAAATATTGGGAAATAACATTCTTTTACACAACGCCCGTCAAACTTGTGTTAGAAAAATCCTGGAGAAACGATTGCAAACTTGTTGCCTAAGCTCTATGCTAAATATCCATTTTAAAAAGGTAAAATTGATAGCATACAGGCATTTCAATCCACGTGAATATAATGATACAACAGTTTACACTAACCTGGAATGAAGGATTTGGTCGAGCTGCACGCTTCTCTGTTAGAAACTAGAGAGTCACTCTTCTATCCATTTCAAGAAATGATATCATTATAAAGTAAGGCTTGTCGTCTATTTGAGGATTAAAATCTCATAGTTCAGCAAGGAACAATAAACTGGAAACAAATCCTAATTACCACCCAATCGACCAGTTTTCCTGCTTCGTATTTTGATCACAGGTTTATGTTGCCCTTCCAATGCTGCAAGATTTGCATCATTGCGGTTAACGATTCGTAAAGGGTGCGCTTCTGTGTTGAATACCCACTCATCCAATGGGATGACGGTAGGTGGTGAGAAAAGAAGATAAAGATATTTCAGCGTCTCTGCAAGAAAAAAACTTTGCATCTTGTTGTCTTTTACACCAGTGTTAACCTGAGAAAACCATCAAATAACATAAATGAATCACGACAACAATAAACATCAAACATTGGATGGGGTTAGGCAAATTTAATATCCTAGAAGATACTGGTCGCTGAAGAATTTTCTACCGTTAAGAATTATAGTGATTGATAGTTCAGTTCATCAAAGAAAGATTAAAACCTTTTAGCTCATCAAAAGGAAACTGAAATCTTTGGACTCTTCGAGAGAAACCCAAATCTTTTTAGGTTTTTCCCTTTCTTTTGGGTATCAATTCTGCTCTTGGGGTTTTATTATTTCATACTTCAAATAAGGATCGGTCTAACTACAAAAAAGAGGAAACCTATTCTTAAACGGAAACTACATCAACCAAACTAAAAATATAATCAAGAAATAAAAACATAATCTAATCCATAATTAAAGAACCCAAACTAAAGAACTTCCCCAGCATAAGTTTGGCCAGTAACATTCATAAATTTCGGTTGTTAGATTTTAGATATTCTATTCCTTTTAACACTAGAAAGTAAATTACAAAAAAACAACAATGAAAAACAAACTTATCTACCTTTCTTAAAATTAGTTCCCATGTCACATGAGTAGCACCTAGATTTACGTGTTTATTTTTTAAAAAAATTATTAAAAATATATATTTTCCTATTTGAATATGAATTGGTCTAATTTATAATAAGAGTCGATTTTGAAAAATACTTACGAAAATAAAATAACATTTTAAAAGTAATGAAAATAAAGAAAAGGGGAAACAACCTATAGTAAAATATCAAGTAATAAGATCCAATAAATTTTCATTCGAGTATGAGTAGAAATTTCACCTACAATAGCCATTACTTTATACTTCCTTGCATTTGAAACGTAATGGAAAATGATAGTCACTATTATTAAAACTAAATAATAGTAAATTATGGAATATTAAATAATAATAACTAGACAACTCAAATAATAATGAAAATCATATCTTTATTTATGATGGAAACAAAACCTATTAAATACTGCTAAAATATGCTTTTTTCCATAAGTTTTTAGATGTTATTTTGAATAAAATGTCTTCTCAGTGCATATATTTATAATGCTAAATAACACTAATTAAGTTATAATTAATCTAGAATAATAAGTATAATTTAATATAGATCCAAAGTCTAATTAAATGATAATAACTATTACATTGATAATTAAAACATTATTAATAAAATAATTATAATTATAGTTATAATTATTATATAGATAATTTGTTAGGAATGTAATTTTATTGATTTAAAAAATATGAGAAATATAGATAATACAAAATACTAATTCTTAATTAATCAATTTTTTCTCTTAATTTCTCAAATATACATGAATCATACTATTTGTTAAGTCAAGATTTGTGTTGAATCATATCGATTTTGGTTAGACGCAATTAGTATTTATAAAAATTTAGTATTTAATTTAATCATAAAACATATTTATTTTCTTGAGTTTTAAAATATAAATTAAGAATAAATAAATAAACTTATACATTATAGATTAGATTACCAATATATTGATTTAATCTTTATCATATTTAAAATAAAATCATATCTATATATAAAATTCTATTTTTATTATATTTAATTTATCCAATTATATTTAATGAGTTGATAATTTTATTAATTAATAATAAATTATGTTATTCTTTTTAAGTACAACCTTTAAAAGATCTGACCAAATTAACTAATTTCACATTAATATACTATTATATTAATTAATATTATTTTTATTATGATCACACAATAATACTAATAAATTATTATTCTTATGTCAATTTAGTAATATAATTAACAATAAAGAGTATTATCATCAGTTTAAAAGTTTCTTCAAACTCGTGCTTATAAATATATTATAAATCCTGAACTGTTGACATATAACAAGGATGAATATGTAAAACTGTTGACAAACACTAGAAAGGAACGTAAATAAAATAAACATACTGCCCAAAGAAAAAGTTCCATGGAAGTAGTTCACATTACAACTTTTTAATATGGACCCTAAACTATTAGGTTTCATCAGCTTAATGCCAATAAAAAGAAACAATTCATATTTTGTTATCTAAACATCACAAACAGATTCAAATATTCATAAACAAAAAGCAAAAAACTTAGATTACGCAAACAAGATTCACCCACAGTATAATGCCAAGTCAATATGACATGACACAAATAGGGATTAAGATGTTCCAATTCATATTCAATATCAGACACTAAGTTTAAATCTTTTTAGGCCATTTACATTATAGGTCATTTTTTAATAAAAATTTACCTGATAAAAGAAACTTGTATGTTTGTGAATCTGATGGCATACATAGAAGCTCTATCTCTCCCAATTTGGAGGATGATGAAAATTTGGTTTCAAGGAACTTAGAGGGATAATGCTTTTCTCTTAGTTAGCCTATATATAGCATGCTAAAACAAAATAATTTCTCCTCTCCCTTCATTTCCTTTGTACTTTTCCTTTCCCCTCAACCCAAACACTGTGTTAGGGGGCTAAAAAAAGAAATTAACATTTCAAAGGAAACAAGAAAGTAATCAGGCACTAAGCATATACTTATGACCAATCTAGCTAAAGTACCAAAATGCTCTGCTGAGCATCTTATTGCTTCTTTCTTTTATTAAAAACTGTGATCTTTGAAAGGATCAAAAGTACAAATATAAACACAAAATAAATAAATAAACAATAGTGCTGGGGGTTTTGACAGAGAACTTACATCCTTCAGTCCAACATATCCAGATTCTATCCGGGAGTTCTTTTCAAATGCCTGAAATATATTCCAACCCCACTCTTGATATGTCTTATTACCAGTTAAGCGCCACAAATAAAAGAGTGATTCAACTGTCTCTGGTCTCAATATGTTCCAGGATGTGCCCACCGTCATGTCCTGAAAAGTTTACGCTTATAACTGTCATCATATAATATGATAAGAGCACATATATCACTAGAATAGTGGGAACTTACCTGCCCCGGATTAAAGAAATAATTCTCTCCGGCTAACTTTGTTGGTGTGGATTGGTAGAAACTGTAACAGGTCCAAGCAAGCTACATAAGAAAAAAAAAAATCAATAGCTGAAGATCAGCTGCTGTTTAAATGGATCATACAGGGGTAACCAAGTATCAGGAACCCAACATATTTATAAACCGCTCATGTGTGCTCAAAGCCACCCATTTTACACCCTCACATGAAGACACTATATTTTACATGACTTTCCCTAAATGAAATCAGTAATAAACGAGATAACTGCAATTCACACTCTTAATCAAACTCTTAATCACCATACACTATACCTAGGACTCCATTTAAGAAGATAATGCTACATGGAAAAATGAAAGGAAATGTGCCTATACCGAGGAAAGTAATCTACAGTGTCAACAGGAGAAGCATTAAGTTCATCATAAATAATAAATTGATTGTAGACTTCTATCAATTTAAAAAAAAAAAAAATCAAATGGACAATTTCATTGCTGGGTGTCAATTTGCACAAAGGGACAAAATTTCTTTGATAAAAAGGCATGAAGAATCCTCCTCACATTGCAAACCTTATAGCAAAAAATAGTTTGATTTTCCTTTCAGCAAGCCACAATCATAACCCATCCAGTTTACTCCTCCTTAAAGCTGGGAATGACATGAAGGCTTAGGTTATGAAACTACTTTTTTGAGTTTTAACCATTAAAGGAACACTTATTTATTATTTTTTTCGAGTTTTCCTTCACAACATTAGCAGCAACCTTGGTCATCTGCTGATCTCATGGATGACATCAACTTTCTGTCCCAGAACCAGTTTGACATTTGTCAAAGGAACATCCGAGAAAAAACATAAACATTTTTCAGTAGCATGATCAAGGTGAAAGCATTTTAAGCTTAGTATTTCAAGCCATTAAAAATACCTCTTCAGCAAGTGAAAGAAATTTCTTTGCCTCATCAGGACCATAACCAGATGAACCTAAAGCCAACATTCCTGGAGCAAAGCATGCTAATTCATCCATCTGCAAAAATATGAAATGTCAAAGCAAGAAGTGAAACAATCCAACTATAAAATAACAATGCCACACTAGAGCCACAGTAACTCATATTACCTTGTCTGTCAGTGAATCCCCATTTTTCTCACAGATATATGCAAAAGATGATGGCGTTGATCTTCTAATTAAGCTTAGTAGACCTTTCATTGATGTTTCCCACATCTCTCTACATCCAACATTCCCCAATGGAGTTCTCTTATCAGAAAGCTAAATCAAAATAAATAGCTGAGTATTGCATTAAAATCAATGTGCTTAAAGCATGAAAACCAAATTCATCAATAAAGATGTTCAACATTTTGCTTCTTGTTCAAGCTATAACAATTTTTTTTTTTGTGTGTGTGTGTGTGTGTGTTCAAAAGTCTGTAGAAAGTCCCCCAAGGATTTATCTCAAGCACCTGAAACTATCCTTCACCAAGTCTTTCATTTTATTTTCATACTAACTTCAGATCCAAACACACACACACACACACACACACACACACACACGCACATAAAGTTGGAAGTGACATCCATTTGATATTAATAGAATGCATTGGAACCTTGTCATATTCTGCATGAGCCTAAAGATGTGCCAACAACAAAATGTGCTTTCTTTATAAGGAATTTGAATAAAATTAGCACAAGTAAACCCAAAATCACTTAGCGAACAATGATTTGATTTCAGAAATCTTATGTTAAGCATAAACTTGATTATGCAGGATGGAAGGAGGCTAAGCTCCTTCAAAGTATTAACATTTAAAGAAATATGATTTTAACATCCAATGGATAACCATAAGCAGCTATTAATAGCAGCAATTCAAAAAATGCAAATAGAGAAAAGAGAGATGATGGAATCTCACCTATAAAGCTTTAATGATGATGTTTTGTTTCCCTGTATCCAGGCTTTGAGCAGATATTCATAGAAGCTGCAATAAACTTATTAATATTATGCAGAACCTCAAATAGAAAAAAAAAATTGACCAAGGCTGATTTTCAAATGGTAAATACCTGTCACCCATAGCACCAAAGGTTATAGTGGAGTATGAACCAGTTGCAGTGTCAGGATTAATATAGATGGGAAGCAAACCATCGGCCGGAAAAGTTTTATTAAGCGCAACTATAACCTTCTCCACCTAATGCATCAAAAGACGAGCAAATTAATTATCCACCTTGGCAACCAATAGGCACTTGAACAAAAAGTTTTCCCCTCAAAAGAGCCAATGGTGGTCCTTTCAGCATAAACTTTCATTTTTTTTTAAAAAAACAAAAAAAAACAAGGCTTCTAAAATATGGCTATAGCAATTAGCACCATACTGAAGTCTGATATCTGATATCAATAAAGCAGTCCTACCACAACAATCAGAAAGAAGGTCTGTAACATACACACATGTAAGCATGAAAGGAGTATACCTTCTCCTGATACTTGGGATCTCCTGTTCTTTGAGAAAGAGCAATAAACTCCAGTTGCTCAGTCCCTGAGTCTGCAAGAATACTTTGACCCTAGGGAACAGAGGGAAAAAGTAAACTCAATGAAATAAATATGTGATACCAGCCCCAAATTCAAATAAAGGAGATTTCTGCTTAGGAGGTAAATTTTCTACTAGCAAAACGACAAACTGCCATATAAAGGACAACAAAAGACCTAACAAGTTACTTGCCAAAAATAGACACAGAATAATCTCTACGGCACATGGTCTCATTTGTTGGATAGACAAATAATAGTTTCAAGTCAAATTCAATTGGGATTTAATTTCAATTAGAGAAATCAACTAAATAAATACTTTTGCATAATGCCACTCAAACCAAACTCATGTTCCACTAAGTCTTCAGCGATGTTAGTGATGTCTGGTGCAAAAGGATTTGTTTACATCAGCCAAAGTCACATGATGATAGAAAATTCCATACATTGTTTAACAAGCTTAAAATATATATTATTAACTGGCATTAAAAAATTATTTCCATCCATTCAATCAGTTAAACTATTCTGAAGTTTAAGTTCTATCAATAATAACTAAAAGCAATGTTGTAAGAACCAGACTGGTGCTCGAATCAGTCAGACCACCACTTCCTAGTTCAACTATATATCTACTTCAAAAATAACCTTTATCAAATCCGAATATAATACATAGAAACAAAATAAAACCCAATAATACATCATTTCATTTGACACCTTTTTAAGGTTTCCTTCACTTTTCCAATTTCTTCCCTTGGAATATTACCGCAAAAAATCACCTGTATCAAAACCGAATACAATAGAAATCTTTCCTCTCTATCTCATCTCCCTTCTCATGTTTCCAGTTCTCCCCCTTACTTTATCCTTTCCACTTTTTCCATTAAAACTTTTCTTCTCCTACACCCCCTCCCCACCACTCTAATCTCTCCCACCCATTATATGTTGCCAAAATACCCTTTAGAGAACAAATTTGAAATCTTTATCAGGGGAAGTTTCAACCTCATGAGTCTTGTCTCTCCTTCATTTCTTGTTTATGCCAAACAACCACTTAAAAACAAGAAACGTTTTTAACATTTTGGAAAAGTAGATAAATTTTAGATCTATACTATCAACTTTTTGCCTTATTTTTGTCGTTTTTCTACTTCTTATGGATGTCAGGTATTTTTGAAATATCCAAATCTTGACTTCTATTTAGATTAAACCTGTTTTATTTATTCTGTTTCCTAGGTTTTAAACAGTTCATAGCAGCTCTTTCAATTTCCGGCTCCATGGAGGAAGTTGAATCGCCAGACCAACCGGTCCGCACCGATCTCAACAACACTAACTGGAAGTCACCATCATATGCTAGCTCATTTTCATTCGTTTCCAGATTTAATAAGAGGTTGCACATAACCATACACGTATTTCTTTTAAAGTGCATTTGCACTGTTCGTTTATTTTAAGGTAAAGCTAATAAAACAACTAAAAACTAAAGCAACCAAAGGAACACCTAAGTTGTGCATGCTTTTATGTGCTTTGACAAAAGTGTCTAGGTGCAAAAGCATGCACATTGTCAAAAACATCCTCGCCCAAAGCAAGGCATCTTTGTTAATTTGCCACTAATGCTAGGTGCACACCTTTCTATGCTTAGTAATCATGGTTCGGATTATAAAAAGATGGCTATTGGATGGGGGCCATAACTTGTTGGTCCAACAATAGAAAAACAAGCTTCCAACTATTATAAGCTAGAGAAGTCATAATCTAAGCAACCTAGCTTATCATGTATATGAAAAAATCTTTCAGTGCAATAGCATCAAGGTGTGTAAATACTAATAAACAACAACAATGCAAAAAAATTACCCCAGCCCATCCAGGGTTATGTGCATTTCCACGAGCCAAGTTGATAACATTATAAGGGATCCCAGTAGTAGTATCCCAAGCAGGTAGTAATCTATCTGCAATATCTCTAGCTTTTTCGAGGAAAACGTTGTCCCTTGAAAGATCATATGCACTAAGAAGCCCACCTACAACTCTGAATTTTCAATTAGAATATGCAGGACAAATAGTCAGATATCACGGTCAGTTTAAAAATAAAACAAAAGAAAAAAATTATTTAGATGGAAAAAGGACAATAACTCAAGATTTTCTCGATGGAAGAACTGATGCACATATAAACTAAAAAAGCAACCTTATGGTTGTCTCGAAAACACTGGCATCATAGTCCTTGTTAAAATCCAATGAGTTTGCAACCCACCTGCAAACAGTAGCACCAAAGCACCTATCAATAGTAATTTAACAATAACCCCCTCTAGGAAAACAATATTGCATGTTATTTATACTTGTGAACTAATGAAAAACAGAAAATGGTTGAAGCACTTGATGCTTCCATGCTCTCTAGAACACCAATGATGATAGTTCAACATAATAAAAATGACCTAAATACAACAGTCCTGTATATCTTGACTAGGGGAGCATGGTGTGACAATCAGATGTAACATTATTCAACTCAAATAGTTTAAATCAAAATAAGAAAACGATAGTCAATTAGAATTAGTGGTGTTGGCATAGACAACTAGAACTATGGTATTAGCACAGGCAACTCGGGGGATACATACAGGTAGGTTTCCTTGTAAACTAGTACATGTAAAGGGAAAAAGAAAAAGAAAAAAGTGAGCATCTAAAAGAAAATGATAAGAACAAGAAAGATATATAGATTCAATCAAGGATCTTGGTGGCATAAGAATGAATGCTAAGCATGCTGAAAGATACTTGACAAACATACAAAAAAAGTGAGAAGGCTAAAACGTGAAGGGAGATAAATTACGAAAATTATTTACATGACATGAAAACCAATTAGATTTTGCCCCATATCTATTTTCATTGTTCTGCATATTCAAGACTTAAAAGTATAGCAATCTAAGAGTTTCTTATTTGTTAGCCTTGATTTTCAAATGTTTTGATATAACAAAATTTAACTTAAAATTCTCCTAAATCAAACTTGCAAAACTCATGACAAAATATTAGAAAATTATTTTCAAATGATACTCATAAATTGGACCAATGTGTTTTAAAATATTTCTTATAAGTTAAAATTCCAAAAGAATTTGAAAAATATCCTCTAAAATTTACTCATAAATTGCATTGAAACAAGTCTAACAATAAGCCATCTTGTGCTTTCAAGGGAGTTGTACCACAACAAAGGCCCAGTTGTATTGATACAACTAGAGTTGTATCCATACCCTAGGGGCCTTGTGGCACAAGTCCCACAACTTACTTCTAAAGTTTTCCTTGAGACTTGTATTGATACCTAGGAGGAGTTCTGTTGACAGATGTCTAATAGTAAGCTTTCTTCATTTTTCCCTATGACTCGTAGCAGTACAAGCCCAATTGTGGTGATATCACAAGCTCCAACTACTATACTTTCAAGCAGTTATATTGATACCAAAACACTTGTATTGGCACAAGTCCTCTACAGAGTGCAATTAATGCGTAAATTCAATGCTACAACTGCTCCAATTTGTGCCTAACATCTCCAAACTTGAAAGGGTATAAATACGGTTCAAGGACTTAATAATGATAACAAGAAACAAGTTCATAAAGTCTATTGTGCAAAAACCAAATTCTTCACTTGTAATTCTCATACTTTTCTTTTACACGCTTGTTTTTTCATTCTCTTTCAATCTTTTAAATGTTATATATTCATTTTGGTGAGTATAATTGTTGTATATCAACCTTTAAGAGGTATTCTTTATTTGATTATCCATTTCTCAAATTTGTGAGGGTTTATTTAAGGTTCTTTAGTAGAAAACCTTAAAGAGGAAGTGGCTCTACCTCGCCCATCAAAAAATAATGTTATAAAGGTTAAATTTGGTCCTTAAAAAGGATATTAGTGAATTTGGGAAGTCATTAGTTCTGAAGAGCTAAAGCAGTGGAAATAAACAATTGGGGCCGAACCACTATAAATCATTGTGTCATTTTTATTTTCCATCTTTTTTCCAAAATTTTGTTATCACTAATTCATCCCCTCTTGGTGCATCTTGAGCTTTATACTATTAAAAAGGATAGGTGATCTACAATTTCCCTTGACAAAACAAGCATATATAAAGGTTTGGGTCAACCAAAGGTTCAAGCTTAACTACTCAAAAACAAGAGCATGTATATTTTAAACTCTTTCCTATCCCTAATTTGTCATCTCACAAATGGATTCATGGTGGAATCGTCGAAATTTATTCTCTGTCGCACTAACAATGCACTGAAAAACCAATAGTGTGCCCTTTAAATACCATAAAACCCTATAAATAGCATCAAAATGCTCATGACCATGCACATAAATTGGGTAATCACGCTTATAGCAAAGGCTATGACTTGGCTGTGTATATGACATAAAAGGAAGTCTCTCAACAAGCCCTTGATACTGTGCAACAAATGTAAAGGAGCCTTCCTTTCACCTGTCAAGTATCCCACCATTTCGCATCCTCTAATGTACATACGAATAGGTTGTGAACAGTATAGGAAATTAGTGTAGGAAATTATCACCATTCAAGCAAATGGTCATAATTTGAACGATGTGGAAATCTATGCTAGTCTTAATAGGATTGACTATTGTTTTGGAGGAAAGATTTTCTAGAATAGTAGTGGACCACATAAAACATGCTGGCAAAGAATGAAGAGTAAAGGAAAAAAAATCATTGATGCCAACTAGAAGTACAAATATCGGGGAATAAATTATCCAATTCATTAAGTGAACTATTATAAAGTTATAGGCTACATAAATTAGGAATCAATTCACTAGGGAAAAAAAATAACTATTGACAAACTAGACACCTAGCTAAATATCCAATTTACAACTATACATGAATTCTTTCCCAAACAGTTTCAAATCCTTCTATAAAAACAAATGGTTGAACCTTGAAAGATTCTATTCGTGAAATTGAAATTGAAATTAAAAGACACTACACTTCAATGGTGGAAAAGAGTTAAGGAATAATGATCACGTCAAGGAAAGCAAGCAATAGTTGGGAGCACATGAAAAGGAATAGTTTCTGCCAGAAAACTATGCTATAGAACATTATAGAGAATTTTATGTGCTCAAACATACTAGAGAGTCCATTGATCACTACACAATTTAATAAGCAGTTCATTAAAGTTGGTTTGAATGAAACTAATGAACAGCTAATAGCTTGATATTTGCAAGTTTGGATCAAAATATTAGAGACAAACTAGAGACGATTCACGTCTATAATTAGAAGATGCTTAACAAGCCTTACAAGCTGAGGAAAAGGTTTTACACTATGGTGCAAGGAGACCTTTATCTAGTAGAGCAGCTGTCGTTTCTCAAGGCTATTACAATGATAAGAAAATTCCTTCTTCAAGTAAGCCCTATAAAGGAAGTGTAATAGAAACCAACAAAGGCAACATAAGGTAGAGTGAGTTACGAGGTGGAATGCTGTTTTCAGATTGTTTTAGTATTTCTTTTAGCTTAATTTTGCATTTTCTTGTTTTAATTTAGAAATTTTGTATTTGACATGTTTTTGATAGTTTTTAAAAGTTTTTTAACCTATTTTATTTTTCAAGGATTAGTTTAGGTTCTTTTGTAAGTTTAAGGAGCTTTGTAAAAAACAACGTGGAACAAGAAAACAAGTTGCAAAGATAAAAAGGAAGAATTCATATTATAGAATAGGCTACCTTCTAGGCAAAAATAAAAAAGAAGACTAGGTTGCCTTTGCTAGCACACCAAGCCAAAACCTAGGCACCCATCAACTGCAATTAACTTACTAAAACAACATAGTTTTGCTAAAGGCAATTTAGTCTTTTCCATTATGGACATGAATTCTACCCTAAAAAAGCTCGAAAATAATGCAATTGGAGAAAAGGAAGAAAGGAGAAGTCATTTTTAGAATTCTTATGCTTTAGATTAGGTTAGATAACTGTCAAAAATGTTTTCTATACAATTTTTATTTATATTTTGAGATTTCTTTAAGATGTGTTTGGATGAGAGATTTGGAAAAGAAATTTTATTTGTATTAAGGTTTTCAAGATTCTAAAACTAATTCCTCATAATTTTATATAATTTTATTTCAAAATTTATTTTTATTTAATTCTAATATATTTTTTAAAAATTTTATTATATTAAGAATATTTATAAATTTAATTATATCTATATTGAATATTTTTATATTATTTATGTTTAATATCATTATTCTTCCTTTATAATTATTTTTTAATTTGTAAAATTTAAATAATTAGGTAACTATGCTTTTGCATTTTCATCAAACCGAGTGATGCCAGGTTAGTTGCATACCAAGTCAAATACTAGAGTTCACTCTAAAGATCTAGTTATTAAATTATCCAATCTTGGTTAAGACATGCACCAATTATCAACGTTAATCTATAAGATATAGACCAACATTAAAGGAAAGTCTATGAGAGCTAAAGTTTCTTTGTTATTTCCTATTAAGATATGCAGCAATTTAAGGGGTTGCTAAAGAGGCTATAAGCTATACACCAACTTAGCTACCTTAGCACTATAGATTATCCGAGTTGTTATACCAAAAGGATTATTAATCTAACATAGGTTGCTAATACCCATTATACTAAATAATTATCAATCCAATGCTTTTTATGTCATTGATTGCCACTTTGTTAATTTATTTAGTCCAACCCTTAATCGTTCCCGTCATTTAGTTAGTTGATTTGTTAGATTTAGTATTAAGTGTACAGAATAGTTCAAGTGTAGTAATTTTATTAGTATTATATTCAGCAGAGCATTCTTCACTGTGGGTTCGATCCTCGAAATACTTAATTCAATAAATTTATTTCATTATAATTTATTACTTGATACCATCTAGTGTGCTTTCTAGTAATTGGGTTTAATGGTGAAAATTTTATCAGGTTTGCAAATTTATTGGTTTTTTATATGCCAATAACCACATACCAACCATCCTTCAATGAATGTGCAACTTCATTCAATTAATGGAGAACTACTTGAGATGATTTTCCAAAAAGATCTCATTATTTGAATGGTGTAATCAACCTTATGTGCAAATCCTATGAAACCTGAGTGCGTAAGAAGCTTGGAATCTTTTTTCTTTTTTCTATCTAGCATTTTCAAGTTCCTCCCTAGTTTCAAATCTAAAGCCAGCTTGTCTAGGTCTTTTCTAACCAACTCTTGTGAAGCTCATGTCATATACCTTCAACATTCACCCTTTAAAAACAAGAATGTGGTTCAAAGTACTTCCAGAAATTCCTCACACGAAAATCAAAAATGAAGTGTGAACCAAATTAAGTCACTTGCCAAGCACCTTCTAATTTGACTTATGTCTTATGGCTTTCCAAAGAACAAAAGAATAAGCTATGTCAAAGTAAAGCAGCTATTCAAGTAACTGATAATCTACAGAAACAAGTCAATAAAAACAAGCATACCTTCCTTCAGCAACACTCCCTGCTCCCTTTTCAATGTTTAATATAGCAAAACAACATATATAACTACTTATAAATGGTATATCTACATGAAAAGTGGGTTGCCAACCCCTCATTGGTAAAGTAGCATGACATTAATGCCAAACTTACAGTTACACAACTTCATCCAAATCACAAGCACAAGTAAACAAAAATTCAAACTTAAAAGATATTTTTGACAGATGATGAAAGAACGATACAATCTAGCATACAATGAAACAAAACCTTATATTCAAAAACAAAAAAGAAAAAAATTGAATATAGAAAGCTGAACTTACTCTCTTGCTCTTTGAAATTGCTCATCCAGACCCATAATGTATAAAGTATCAAGAGAGTCTATTAGTGTTGCTCCAAGACCACCAAAGCTATTGACACCATCCTTTGCCTGAGGCTGGTGTAGGACACAAAAAAATATACAAAATGAGCATCATTATGAAGAACAATCCAGATTCTTTTAATATATGAAATATCTGCATCAGTTTTAGACTTAAAATAAGTCTGCCTATATCAAACAAACGTCATATTTTAAACAAGCTGAAGTTCGTAAGCATAAATTCCAAGATTTTTCTTTTTTGTTTCCTATCATCCAATGTTTTTCAGAAATTATAAGTTGATAACTACGGCCAAACTGACAACATGCATTCTATTCTACTTCACTGCACTTTTGAATTATTCTCAAAGTTGTTCACATTCAATTCTTTGACACTTCCTTTTAAGTGACATTTATTTGCCAACAAAAACTCAAGCAAACAATGATAATGAATGCAACAGCCACATCACTTCCCATACGACTGGAGTGCAAGGACCTATGAACCTCACGAAATCAATCACTTAAGTTCTTCAAGTAAACTCCTAAAGGTTTGCAAGCGACACAAGCTTTAACAAGTAGAATTTGTATGGCAAACATATTGAGATGATATTCGAGTTAACTGAACTTAATGCTTATGCACAAATTGAACACATAGCTACAAATTATGAAGACAATACCAAATTGCAGGTTTTGGCACAGAAAGCCCCTAGTTTGTTGAGAAAATCATTCGTATTGATTGTTACTCTAATTATCATAACTTTTCTAATGTGACAAAGAATATAATAAGCAGGAAAAAAGCAAGGACAATAGCTACGGATTATGAAGACAATACCAGATTGCAAATTTTGGCACAGAAAGCCCTAGTTTGTAGAGAAAATCATTCATGTTAACTGTTACTCTAATTGTCATAACTTTGGTAAGATGACCAAAAATATGGTACGCTAGAAAAAAGCAAGGACAACTGCTCATACCTGAAGTTCGTCATTGCCCCATGCATACCGCTCATATGAACTCCAGGCATGAACCATAGCTTCCTTAACTTTTTCTCTTCTTTGCATTTCAACGGGATCATTTGGCACTGCCTTACTCTTCAATTCCTCCAGCTGAAATAACCAAATGTTAATACTCAGTCCATGAATCTAGCCAAAACTCACTGCACTGGAACATATATTGAGAGCAACATGACAGAACGGGATCCATGAAGACATAATAAAAGAAGAAAAACAGATAATATAATAAATGTATCACTAATCCCACCATTTTTTACAATATGTTGACAGTGAATTAAAAAAGAATGTCTAAATCTAGAGTCTCCAAACAAATTCATCTACAAATTTGTCATTCAAGAGAAATAAGTCCAAAAGCCCCTCCTAGGAAGGGGAAAAAAAAGGATCAACGAATGCAAAATGTGATCTTTTACATTTTTTTAGTAAGTGTGAAAAAGAATGCTTAACTTGAGCATGCTAAAGTTGCTCTTACCATATCTCGTAATCGATGCACTTCATCAGTTAACTTGGACACTTCAACCTGGACGTCAGTAGGAAATTTGTTATACATAGGCATTTAAAAACAATATATCTCCTATAGCCAGTGCGTATCCACTTCAAATGAGGAATATGAACACAGCAGCGTTCACCTATCATTGTCGCAAATTCATAACAAATACCTACTTCAATTTTTAAGCCATCAAATCCATAAAAACCATACTTTTAGTACTTCCAATCTTTAAAAACAACAAAATCAGGATTGCAAGAATGCATAAAGAAAACGCTTTATAAGATTCTACACATTCAAAATTTGACAAAGCCTCTGCTAATTTCCTAACTATAAAATAGTGAATCAAACCGCAATTCGTCCTCACAAAAACCAACATCAAATTACAAAAAAAAAAAAGAAACACTATCGAATTTACGAGCTCTCGATTCAAAACCAAAATCCGTCTATATTACAGTAACAATATTAGAATTGTAGCAATTAGTGCATACAGATCAGCAGTCGATTATTCCCCGTTCATGGTCTAACAAATCTAATTCCTTCCTTTTAAAAAAATCCAATTCCTTCAATTTCACATCAACTTAAGAGATAGTAATTTATTTTTCCCAAAAAAATAAACAAAAACAGAAAGAAGAAAACACGGCGATTCATAAAATTAAAGAATAAAAAATAAAAGTACAAGAAGTTTACCTCGTGTTCTCTAACGAGAGTTTGACGATCCCAAACGAAAAAAGTAGCTGAAACAAAAACAATCAAAAGCAAAGCCAAACGCTTCGGTCTTTTCAAATAATACGATGGATTACAGTATCTAAATTTACTCGAAGACGACGATGATCTAATCCTCGCCATTATCTAATTTTTCTTTAAACAAGAATCGGATCTTCAAAAACAAAAGTATTTTATAAATAATAAGAAGGAGAATCTTGAAAGACAAGGAAGGAAGACCGATAGACCTGAAAATGGAAAAGGAAGAAATAGACAAACGAACAGGGAAAAATGTTTTAAGTAGAGAAAAATAACAAAACTAAAATGACTTTATCTGGTTTGAATTGGTTATGAAAAGGTCGACTTCAGTTTTATAGAGTGGTGTTGAATAGTCTATATGGTGGAAATAGAGTAGTCAAGTGATAACATTAACAACATGTTTGGTTTGAGAAGCACGGATTACAGCCTAATTTGGCGGACCTATCATCAAATTAATGTTTTGGTTGATTGTATTGGACTATTAGAATTTGTGTTGAATAGGGTTTTATTTAGGGAAAAGACCTCCTTTATTTACCATTGATTAGACATTCAACTTTATCGAGAGGATGAAAACGTTATAATTGGAACCATTATCTTTCTCCCTCGGTCTCACCAATAACTTCCTTTCCTTTCCATCTCTATTAAGGATAATGGTACTCTTTTTTTAAACGCTTCACTTTTTTTTCTTTGGCTACATAGGAAACCTACATCACTCGATTGAAGCCATCATCTTTTGCTCTTTCTTCTTTTTCTTTTCCTCAATTGATATTACCTTGAAGCCATCAACTCCTCCTAGATTTGAAACAAAGGGCAAGCTTTTTACTGCTATGTTATTCTAAATCCAAAAATTAGGGCTTTGAATTGCATACTCTGCCATGTTTCTTATGTTTGGTGCAAGCAGCGAAAGATCTTAATTATTTACTTCTTTTGTTATGCATTTAAAGATTTTTATGCAAAATTTCGTATTATGATTTGTAGCATGTAAAGTACTGTAATATAACCTCTAGGCCTGAGAGCTAATTACGTTGGATCGAGGGAGCATAAGTTTGCTTTCTTTGTATCTTAATTATATTTTATTTGTTTATTAGCCAGTTTTTTAAATAGGAACCTAGTTCCAGTTGGTCAAATTATAGTCTAATATAAATACCATGTTGTCTTTATATTTCTATAAGTATTAACTAACATATTTATGAATACTTATGGTTAATTGGGTTGATGCCTAGAAAGCTGTCTTTTGCACCTCTTTGTTCCACAATTTTTTCTCTTTATTTACTACTATAATCTCAAGTTAACAAGAATGGTGTCGCAAGTTCTATCTTGGTTTTTCGGCCGCTTACCAATCCTTGCTACTTTCCTTTCTGATGTGGCTCTCTTCTGAGACTAAACCTCAATAGAATTAAACATTTATTTGCTTTTAAGTCTCAATCCCAATTCATATAAGTTGTAATCCCTTTAAATTCCTGATTTTTCTAACCGAACACTTTCATAAATCGTAAATTGTCCTAGACCAATATTTTATGTCAATCTACTACATCTAACTTGCTTTGAAGTATGCCTTAACAACAAAAAATATCCTTCAAAATGTCATTCTAGTTGTGTTGTATAACTGTCCTTCTTATTTCTAATATACATTGAATATGCTAAAATATTATTTTTGTCCTTTAATTTTGATAAGATTATACCATTAGTTAGTTATTCGGATTGAATTGGTTAAAATGTTAAGAATGGATTTGTAATAGTTGTCACTTCATGATTTCAGTTAGAGATCGCCTAGGATAATTTTTTATCTCACAAATCTTCTCTTTTTATGTGTAATGTTTCTCAATAGAATAGAAGTTGGAATTGATTTCTTGATTGATGGTTATCATGGTCTGATCTTATTTAATGCTAAAAGCTAAACTGTCACGTATGTTAACATTTCTCTCTTTTCTTTCTATGAGCAATGTAACAGAATCAAGAATGACTTAAAGCTTTAAGTCTTTTAAGCTGTTGAAAGTTGTTCAAAAGGAGCCTGTTTTCCTAGTTATTGCCCTTATTCTTCTTTCATATGTATATATATGTTTATGGAATGCTAAGAGTGTGACAGGCAAGTAGTAATTGTGTAATTTGTGCCCTTTGTGCCGAATTTTTCAAATGAAAATATTCATGCAAGATTTGTTTGACCTAAAATATATATAGAAAATTCTGTTTACATTTGGAGTGATATGTAAAAAAGGCACCATTCTTGTTTGACAAAGCCCAATTTTTACACAAAAGTCAATCTCAAGGGTGATTTTTTTTATTAAACTACCTTCAATGCTATCATTAGTACCCTCAATTTTAGGGCATGATCAAATCTACTTTGATGCATTTGAGCATCATGAGCTTAAGATGACCTTAAGGCGTGTTAGTTAAACTTGATATTAACAAATTGACTTGAGCTTCTAACTTAAAAAGGCAAAATTAGATTGTAACATCTCGATTTTTGATATGTCAGAAATAGTGGTTCAAGGTCACTAAATTCGACGAGTAAGTTCGTAAATATTATTGTAAGAGCCCATTTTTGCCCGGGTCCAAAATAGAAACCCAAAATCTAAAATAAGACAGTCTATTACAGTAGTGGCCCAAAGCCAAAATTAAATACACCCAACGGGCCCAAAATAAAAAATCTGGCCCAAATGACTTTAACAGTTTCGGCAGAAGGGAGCAAACCCTAAGCCTCAGCGCCGCATGCCAGGCTCCAGCAATGCGCGCCGCTCCACCTCCTCGCACGCCGCCACCGCCCAAGGCTCGCCAACCACCGGTTGTCCACACGTCTGACGCCTGCAAAAATTAAATACAATGGCAAAAAAAAGGGCACGCGGGTAGTTAACAGACAGTAAAGAAGAAGAAAGTGTTTTTTTTAATTCGGCTATAAAAGCCCGAATCTAATCGTTGTATTTTTTTTACGAACGCTCATCCGAAAAAATCAAAAATAGAACAGAGATTTGAAAAGGTTGAAATCTGATTGCCTTTGTGGTGTTTTTTTCTGTTTTCCTTTTATTTTTGTTTTTTATTTTTTATTTTTACAAATCAGTTTTAACAAACAAAATAGAATAAAAAGAAAAGGAAAAAGTACCTAAAACCGCCGCGTGGCTCCGTCAACGGAGATCCTTTCGTCATCGTCGGGGTCGGGCTAAAGGGGGTTAGACTTCTCCTTTTTCTCTTTAGGCTCCCCCTCACTGTTGTCATTCACCACACTTAAAAGCGGGATTAAAAGCCCGTCTTTCGTCTCTGCCCGTCAACTATTACGGCGGCGCGATCGGAGAAGTGGGAAGGAGGGACGGCGACGGGCTTCCAAGGCTAAGCCTGGAACCCTAGCAGAGAAAGGGGATTTCCCTTTTTATTTTTTTCTTGCGTCCTCTGCAGGGAATGAAACAGCAGAAAATAAAGCAAATTTTTAGTCTTTATTGTGATTGCAATACGGCGCCGTTTAAGGGGGAGATTGCGCATACTTTGCCCTGATGGGTAATTTATGCATTTAGTCCCTCCGTTTTGTGCTGAAGCGCAATCCAACTTTTTGTTTCTTTTAGATTTGGGCTGCGGATTTTGCTTTCGTTTCAATAAGGTCCTTTGACCATGTACAGTCCCTTGTGCTGAAACGGTGCACTTTAAGACTGGGGAATTTTTCCTGGACAGTCCTCCAGCCTTTAGGCGCATTCAAGTTTAGTCCCTGAGCCTTTTTATTTGCGATTTTGACCCCAAATTTCAGTCTATTTTCGACTATGCCCCTAATTAGTTTATTTATTTATTTATTTAAAAATACAAAACAAGTTTATTTAATATTCTATTTAGTTTTATTTATTCGTTTATTTTCAATTCTTGGTTAAAGTTACGTTAGTTTTATTCTATTTGTTCATTCGTTATTATTCTTTGTAAATCTTTTGTCTTGTTTATTTCATTTATTTATTTTTGCTATTGTTATTGCAATTTCATTTCATTAATTATTTATTTGTTGTCTTCAAATGTTTTCAAATCTAGATTTAGTAGAATTATATTTGTTTTGTTATCATATTGATGTTATTGTTATATTATTTCTTACATTATTATTCACGCATTTCGTCATTAGGATTTATTAATATCTATGCTATGTGTATATTTTACAATGCATTATTATATTATGGATTTTAAATGTATGTTTGTATATTCATCATAGACTTTGTACGGCATCCTTTCCATCTTAAATAAATTCTCTGCAAAAATATAATCAAAATTGCACGCATTTGGTTTTTAAATATTAAAAGGGTAAATTTTCTAAAATAAGGCAATATTTCGCGTTTTAGGATTCGGGAAATTGTACCCTAACTTACTGGGTCTCGATTTTCTCGTTGAACCCAAATAGAAAAATATCCTTTTAAATTTCTAAACACATAAAATTTTGAAAATAAAGGCAATATTCTGATTTAGAAAATTCGAGAAATCGTGCCCTAACTTACTGGGCTTCGATTTTTCTCGCGTTGATCCTAAATAATCGAATATCCTTTTAAAATTAAAATAAATTTTAAACAAAAAAATCTATATGCAAGCTTACTCTCGAAAATATGAGATGTCGGATCCTAACTTACTGGGTGTGACATCTTATTACTTCGAGATAAGGAGGCATTTTTCCATTTTGATTTATTCGAGTATTTTTTTTAAAATAGCACAAAGTAAAGAGGGATTGTATTTTTAAATTCTTTTCGAGTTTTTGAATTTTCGACACCAAGACATTAAGTAATCGACTAGGTACCAATTTTGGGCGTATCGAGGGTGCTAATCCTTCCTCGTGCGTAACCGACTCCCGAACCCGTTTTTCTGAATTTCGTAGACCAAAATCGTTGTTTTAATAAAAATTAAATCGTTTATTAAAAACAACCACTTTTCAAGGTGACCCGATCACACCTCATCAAAAAAAAGATTGGTGGCGACTCCCGTTTTCTTTTTCAAAATCCAAGTCGACCCCGTTTTGTCAAAAAAATAGTGTCAACAATTATTATTTAATATTTACGAGTCAAATGTAATTTTTTTAAAAAAAATACATTCCCGGAACTCCGTTTCGGTAAATCAGATTCGTAAATATTTTTAATAAATATTTTCGAAGCTAGTTGTGTAGTTAATTAGGTTTTGATTAGGTGAGTTTGACTTAATTAAGGTTAATTCGATAAAAGGACTAAATTGAATTGATTGTGAAAGTTTAATTATGAAATAGAAAAAAATCAAGGGACTAAACTAGTAAATAAACCAAAAATGTGATACTTGTGTGGTAATAATAAAATACATGTGTAATAAAATATATACATACATTTGTAATAATATGTATAATTTACTTATTATTTAAGTATAAGATATTTTAAATTAAAATATTATTATATTATTATTATATATATAAAACAAAAGAAAGAAAAGAAATAAGAAAGAAACAGAAAGCTTAAAATGAAATAGAGAAGGAAAGAAGGAAAGAAAGAAAAGAGAAAATTGGGGTTTTGAAGTTCTAAGCTCAATTGGTAAGTCAATTTAGTCTCTATTCTTGTAATTTATGAGTTTTTAGAGTTCCAGAACAAAATATGTCATGATTTATGTTGAATTGTTGAAAGATAGTAGATTTTTAGAGATGGGTTAAATTGATTGAATTTCAAATTAGGAGTTAGTAAAGGATTGATTTGTAAAATAAATCATAAGTTTTAAATGGTAGGGACTAAATTGAGAGAATTTTGAAATTAGGGATTTATGGTGAAATTAGAGAGAGTTAAATTAGTTTAAAGTGGGAATGGAATGAAAATATGAAATTAGTTTTGAGAATAAAAGTTAGTCTCGGTCTAGGGACTAAATTGAAATTTAGGCAAATATTGAGTAAAAATTGAAATATTTAATGTGAGATTGAATGGTGTTGTATTGATGATTTTTAATTGTTTTAATTTCGTAGCTAGCGTTATACCAAAATTCTCGACTAAAAAGGGAAAAAATATAGTTGACGAGGAATAGCTCGGAATTCCTGGTTTGTATTTCTATAATCCGAATCTAATTATTAATTGTTGTATTTTAATTAAATGTTATGGTAAGTGATTGAGGTGAGAATTATTGTGTTTTACAATTGAAATGGATTGTTTTGGTATGTGATGAAATTATATTGGTTGAATTGAATTGGAATATATATATTATGAATATATATGTGTAAATGTGAAATTGTGCTAATATGATAATTGGATTATATTTGATAAGTATAAAATTCAGCTTTAATGCCCAAGTAGACAGAATTTAGAACTATTGGCATATTAGTGGCATGCCATTAAGGAACTTTAGCGTGCTCTTTGATTATTAGCACGTTGGTGATCTCTAATTACTAGCACGACAGTGCTCTCCGTTTAGCACATCTGTGCTCTCTGTTTAGCACTTTAGTGCTCTCTATTCATTAGTGCATAATAATGCACCTCTGTATTTGTTCTGTATATCCGGTGTGTTCTATAAAATCTACTTTGGGCTAAGAATATGAGATAGTAAACTGAAAATAGAATGTAAAATATATTGTAAAGACATGGAATACACGAGTTATATATTCATAAATTGATTGTGGAATGGATTGTGTCATTGTTTAAATGATACGTGAATAAATTATGGAAAGGTATTATATATAACAAGTGATGACAATTGAGTATTGTGTGATTTTAAATGTTCAATTGTGCTTATCATTTTATTATACATATTTTATTGTTTTATTTTTTAAAAAATTTGGATTATAGAAATACCACTGAGTTTTTACTCAGCGTACGGTTTTGTTTTTCGTGCGCAGGTTAAGTACTTAAGTTTGATCGCTGATTCAGCATCCAATAACGATCCCGAACTCAAATATGGTGATATTTATTTCTTTGTGTCGACATGTACCTAGAGTGTCTAAATATTAGTTATTTTTTTGTTTGATTGTAAATGAAGTTATAAGATCTATTTTGGAGAGTTTATAATTTGGATTAAAATGATGCTTTGATGACTTGTTTGATGATATAAAATGTTTGAGATTTCTTTCTGTTTGATCTGTAATCTCCGATAATGCTCCGTAACCCGGTTCCGGCGAGAGATACGGGTTAGGAGTGTTACATAGATGCTAAGTTTTATACCTTGTTGTTGTTATTATTATTTTAGTAAAAATATTTTAGTTACTTATTTTTATATTAAAAATACTGATTTGGTTGAAAATAAATATCATTGCCTTTATTTTACTTGCCTTCTTTTTATTTATTTTTGGAGTTGTTGAAAACAAATGGTGATGGTGTTAGTTTTAGTTTTAGTTTAGTATTATTAATTGATTTCACACCAACACCCCTGACCTTGTCCTCTCTCTATATATACTTGTATATTGTTTTATTTTTATCCTAGTTATAAATATTTTTTTTTCTATTCAAGTGTCACTTGCAGGTATCCTAATGGCCATGGTTATATATATTGTCACACTTAGCTTTCTTTGAGGTCCCAAATTTAAAGGGGCAAAGGGAGCTTATTGAATGAAATAGTGAATTGGCAAACTCAATTAGAAATTTTGGAAAATTTTATGGCAGATGAGTAATTAGTTGAGTTTCAATTTTGGTTTGGTTAAGATGGAACCGATTGGTTTCCTAGTGGGAGACACAATGATTGTTGATGGATGACTAATTGAGATTTGGAGACTTGCAAAAGAATATATATCTAGGTGAAGGGGGGAATTCTTGTAAAAGGAATTCTTTTTAATTTTGTTTCCATCTAATATGCATCATCTTCTTCGATTGTACCGAAGAAGGGAGGGTTTAAGGAAAGGCTTTGCATGGAGAGTAGAAACTGAATTTTAAGGTCTAACAATAGAGAATAGCACAACCTAGTAAGAGCCTTAACCTTTCTACCTTTATGGATTTGAATAAAAGAGAAGGAAGTTAAGAATTTCTGAAAGAATTCTAAAAGATTTCTGCATGTTGCTGGATACTGGTTTCTAAAGTATAAATGTTCTTGGTTTAAATTGTATTATGGTTGTCGTGCTTAGTTGCCAGAACGATGGAGACTCTAGCATTTGGAAAAGCTAAGCTAAGTTCAGGTGAGTTTCTGTACTTCATCTTTGGGTGATTGATGATAATATGTGGTTGAATGATTTGTGTTTTATGTTTATTCTGAGTGTGTCTGGTTTCGCTGTTGTGTATGAAATAGTGAATAAGTATGCTGAATTTGCATAAAACTGTATAAGAATGTACACTGGATTGATTAAGTGATAAATGCGTACTATGTGAAATAGTAAATTGTACATTGACTTGAGTAATATGCATGTCTATGATGTTACTTTGACGGGCTAGTTGAAGATAGTAAACTAATGTATTGGAGGAATTTGTGGATTGTTTTGGGATTCAAGGGAGTTGGGCGACATTGTGGAATGGTATCTTCTGGCTCACTAGAGTGACATTCGGAAGAGTCCTTATTCAAAAAAGAGACCAAGCACGGGCCAAATCGAAAAGAAAATACTTGCGGAGATAGTATGATAAATACTTATAGAGTTCGGTGTGGATTAATAGGATTAAGGTAAGAATCCATAGTTATGAAGAAATCTTGGTTAAACTACCAACAATTGTCGTCAATCTATGTTTGTGAATGTAGGTATCAGTGATGAGTTGTATCATAGAAAGCATAATAAAAGTATGGAACAAGGATAAACAAGATCAAAACCCATAAGAAATTATTGATTGGTAGAATACAATCATGGCCAGACTTGTGGTTAAGTCCGCTGGTAGTTAGCTTAGGGGAAACAAGTTAGTGGCTACGCCAGTGAAATCATGGATTGCCCTACGAAAAATAAGGAGTTTAATTTTTGCACAAAAAATCTCATTTTCCTAGTTGAAAAGTCTTCTATGAATGCCAATGTAGAAGATCTCACTAAATTCATCTGAACTTATGAATTAATTACCTTGTATGCAGAGTAGATGTTTAATTGGGGGATTGAGTGGAGGGACCAAGCTAGACACTGCTAATGTCACTCCCTAAGATAGGGTTTAGAAGTTTAAGGGGTATTTTAGGAATTTTGGCCTATATGAACTCAAAATTTCTTAAGTTTGGTAATCGATAATGTTTTCAACAATGGCTTTCATAAAATCAAGTCAATTTTTGAAAATCAGTTTTAAATATCCTTGATTTTGGAAAATAGGACTGAATTGTAAAATAGTCAAAACGGGGAGTTTTTATGAAGCAATTAGACCAGAATTTCAAAATCAACCTAAAAGCCCTTACTCAACAGCTTTGTTTCAGGTTAAGTTTTGCTCCTCACTTCCTTGTGCCATTTTTGCTCTCCTGTTTCTCTTCTAATTTCTTTTGATCTTCAAATCCTAATTACATTTGAATTATAACACCCTTGAACTTTAAATCTCCATAAAAACCAAGATAATTGGCCAAAACTTCATCATCTTCTTAACCTTTTCCAAAACATGGATTTTTTGGGTTATGTCAAAATCATCATTTTTCAGCATTCAAGGTAACCAATCATCTTTCTATTAGTTTTGAATGTTATTTAGACTTTTAATTCGAATTTTTAACCCTTAAAATGCATGTTTTAAATAAAAGCCGAAATTTTGGTCATTAATGGTGGATTTTGGGTTTGTGGATCAAAACTTGGTTTTAAAGTGTTTTTCAACTTGTTTTAATCTAATTAGAAGTTTTCTAAAGTTACTTTAAAGTTTCGTCAAGGATTTCTCGGGTTTTAATGAATTTTCATCATAAAGGCCAAAATTTGTCGAATTACTTTGATACCTTAAAAAGTGTAGTTTTGTGTAGTTTAAAAGTTGACAATTAGCCGTAGATGAATGGAATTTCTTGTATGCAAAATATTAAGCATAGATTGTGTTATTTGAATCTAAAGTTTTCTATGTTGAAAGTTTTGGTTAAAAGATAAGGTATCTTAGGCTTATGTTTGTGACTGTTTTAACAAAGTTGATGACTGATTGTTGAATGTGTGTTTGTGTGGTTTGTCTTGTTGAAGTGTCGGAATTAATAGGACCTTCAACGAGTAGAGATAAAGGCAAAGAAAAGCTTGTTTAAGTTTTCGGTTTTCGACAAAAGTGTATATTTTGGTGAGTGTTTTGGAATAGCTACTCGAAGCAATTTGTTGTGTATTTGGGAATTTAGACGTAGCCTAAAGCCCTTCTCTAAATTTCGAGTGTAAGTTTTCTTTTACTTATGCTAAATATGTAATAAATATGTTTGTAAATTGTGATAAAGACAGTTATGATGTGACAAAATATGAACATGTTGTGATGATAAATATGAGGGTATGTTATTCATGCCATGTGACAGTGTGTATAATATGGTAATGATATGGTTATGTAGAGAATATGTATGAATAATCGGTAAAGTAATATTTGATGACAGTGTGGATATTTTGGCCTTGTGACTTAATGAGACCATTGGATATAGTTGGCAAGTCATATGATAGTGAGTACTCACTTATATGTGTTGTGATATTTGGGGGGTTAAGGCCCAGGGACAGTTTTTGGAGATATAAGGGAATGCGAGCTAAGCTCCATTCACCAAAATATGTGTGTTTGGTGTGTTGGAGAGTGTTAGCTATAAGTTACACTTATGAGATATGTTCAACTCTATGAGTGTAACATCCCGACTCTAGGCCTAGTCGGAACAGTGGTTTCGGGACCACAAATCCGACGAGGGAAAATATGGTTATTATTATATTTTCATGGTCTACAATTTTATAGAGAATTTTTGTAAAAATTTCGTTCGAAAATTTCGACGTTTGGGCACTCAATTTAGTCAAAAGGACTAAATTGTAAAAAGTGCAAAAGTTGAGTTCTACATATTAGAGGTATCTAATTGTTATGAAATTTTAAATTGGAGGTCTTTACGTGGTAATTAGACCATTAGTTAGTTGATGGACAAAAATGGGCATAGAATTAGTGAAATAGATTTTTTTAAGTAAGGGCATTTTAGTCATTTGGTAATTAAATAGAATTAAATGGGAAAAAGATGGCAAAATATGCTCATCTTCTTCATGGTGAACGAAATCAGCAAGGGGGAAGCCATAGTTAGGGTTTTCAAGCTTCCAAACTCCATAGTAAGTGATCCCAAGCCCCGTTTTTAATGTTCTTTACGTTTTTGGAGTCCCGGTAGCTTAATTTAGCTTATTCTAGCAATAATTCGTGCTAGGGTTCATATTTGGAAAAATACCCATAGGTGAAATGTGTTTATTTTGCTGTTTTATGGTGGAATATGAAGCTAGAAATTATGTTAAACAACTTTTGCTAAGCGATTTTAAACGAAAACGGGTAAATAGACATAATCGGTAAAAATACCTAATGTTCAAAAGTGTGTGTTAGAGTGAGAATTTGATGTTGTCATAGAAGGGAAAAATATTCAGCATGTCATAAAACATAAGAATAAGAGATGAAGTTTAATTTCCGAGCTTAGAGATGAAAATATAAATATGCAAAAGTTTGGGGGCAAAATTGTAATTTTTCAAAAAGTTGGATGGAGGATTATTTTAATAAATGTGAACATTAAATGAGTTAAATTTGTTATTATAGATCAAGAAAGATGAGAAGAATACCTCAAACGGGGAAAAGAGAAAGTAGTGGAGTAAATTGCAAAATTACGATATTTTGCACTGAGGTAAGTAAACATGTGAAATAATGCATTATTTTGATATTATTTGATATGTGTTGAGATTTATTTGAGCATAGAATAAATATTTGGCAAAGATTCAAAAAAAAATGTGGCTAAGTGGGGAAAGGTGATAAAGTGTTGAAAAACACGGTTTCCGATTGAACACTCGGAATAGGCCAGATTACATTGAATAAAAAGGGCTTGCTAAGTGCTAATTCCCCCGAGGGGTTGCTAAGTGCTGATTCCCCTATTCATTGGTGGTTGCTAAGTGTTGATTCCATCGTATCTTAAATGTGAAAGGGGTTGCTAAGTGCTGATTCCCCCAAGGGGTTGCTAAGTGTTGATTCCCCGACTCATTGGTGGTTGCTAAGTGCTGATTCCACCGTATCTTAAATGTGAAGGGGGTTGCTAAGTGCTGATTCCCTCGAGGGGTTGCTAAGTGTTGATTCCCTGAATTATTGGTGGTTGCTAAGTGATGAACCCACCGTATCTTAAATGTGAAAGGGGTTGCTAAATGCTGATTCCCCGACTCATTGGTGGTTGCTAAGTGTTGAATCCACCGATAACGGTTAACATTCCGAGTGTTCAATGAGTAAATTGGGAAGGTGAATATTTATACATATGGTGGACAAGGTTATGGGAGGAATATTGGGTTTGATACTTAATCAACCCATGTATAAGATGGGAGGAAATATCAAAAGTACAAAAGAAACAATTTAAATACAAACCTGTTTCGAACAACAGCAGTTGGGCAACTTTGAAAAATCACCATAAATGGTGGAAAATGAATTGGAGGTTGAATAATATATTAAATTAAATCTGAGTGAGTCTAATTTCATATGAAAGAAACAGAAGAAGCAAAAGAGTTGTATATTTGGGGATATTTGGATTTATTTGAGACAGGGCTGGATTGATTTCGGAATCCCCTGTTCCAACTTTGGAAAATCGCCAAACATTGTATAAAAATAATTATGGCTTGAAATTTATATGCCTTGATTCCTTAATGAGTCTATTTTTAATAGAAATAAACGAGAACATTTTTTGAATTTTTTACAGGGAGTTAAATAAATTTTAGTAAAGGGAGGTCAGAGCTGTCAGGCAGTGAAATAGGGGAAAATTTAAAGAATAAAATGTACTAATTAGATGAACCAAAAATTCTGAAATTTTATGGTAGAAAGGTACATGAGTCTAGTTTCGGGGAAAATTTACGGAATTCAATTTGGAGTCCTGTAGCTCCAGATAAAAATAAATTAGTCAGTATGACGCAGAAAAATAGCTTGCTGGAAATTGAACAAACAATGAAATTTATTTGTGATTAAAATTATACTATGGTGTAACATTGTGAGAAATTCATTTATCTGTCATATGTTTACTTACTAAGCTGTATGCTTACTCGTTTTTATTTTCCCCTTGATTATAGTGAGATCAATCAACTCGGAACTTGGGCGGAGTCAGATAATCATCTACACTATCACCAACGCTTGGGTATTTTGCAACTCATATTTTGGAAACATGGCATGTATAGACGACTTTATGTATTATGGCGTAAACAAATATATAGTATGTTTCGGTTTAAAATGTTGATGTTTATTATTAGACAATTTGAGTATGATCATACAACTGTTTTTGGTTGGATTATTGGATTTGTTTGAAAGTGTGATTGAAAACTTGTAGGGGGTTGTATGTAAAAATAAGCAGAAATGCTGTCGAATTTTTTTTTTAAAAAAATTAGTAATACCTCATAATCTGTTCCGTTAAGGAATACGGGTAAGGGGTGTTACATTTTAGTGGTATCAGAGCTACAGTTTAGTCGGTTCTCGGCTAAATAAAATATGTGTGAATGTCAGTCTATACATGCCATAAATATATTGTGATAGTGTGATGATTTCTGACAATTTAAAATTTTGTTTTATATAGTAAATGGATCCTGACCGAAGTATGGCAGATGATGTTGAAAGTAACGTGCCGGCTCCCGCACAAGGGACCGCGCATGAAGAGAGTAGACATGAGACACATAGCCAGGATAAGGCTCGGGAAGCCTTCCTTCGGATGATGAGTGATTGGTATACAGAATATGTTCATGCAAATCTGAATGTTCCACCTCCTCCACCCCCTCCTATTCCTCAACTGGTCCCCGTAGCTCCACAAAGTGTTGGGTTGGTAAGATCAAGTAAACCACCAGTTGACAGAATTCGAAAGTATGGGGCTGAAGATTTCAGGGCTAATGTTGATGATGATCTGGAAAAAGCAGAGTTTTGGCTTGAAAATACTATCCGAGTATTTGATGAATTATCCTGTACTCCTGAGGAATGTTTGAAATGTGCTGTGTCTTTACTGAAGGATTCAGCATACCGTTGGTGGAAAACATTAATATCGGTGGTTCCGAAAGAAAGAGTTACTTGGGACTTCTTCCAGGAGGAATTCAGGAAGAAATATATAAGCCAACGGTTTATTGATCAGAAACACAAGGAGTTTCTCGAATTGAAACAGGGCCGAAGGTCAGTGGCAGAATATGAACGAGAGTTTGTTAGGCTCGGCAAATATGCCCAGGAATGTGTGCCCACAGAGGCTATTATGTGTAAAAGATTCGAAGAGGGGTTAAACGAAGATATCAGATTGCATGTTGGGGTTTTAGAGTTAAAAGAATTTGTAGTATTGGTTGATCGAGCCTATAAGGCTGAAAAACTGAGTAACGAAAAGAGAAGAGCGGAGATGGAAGCTCGAGATGTAAGAAAAAGGTCAATGAGCAGGACCTTTCAATCTAAACCGAAGAAGTTTAAAGGGATGGATCCACGACCAACTGGTTCATCTGGGTATTCATGTAGAGATCGAGTGAAACCATATTCTGGAGCTAAAACTCAAGCTACCTCAGTGGCCAGTGCGGGCAGTGTGGGGAATACCAGACCTAAGTGTCAATAGTGTGGCAGGCGACATGCTGGTGAGTGTTGGGGATTTAAACGAGCTTGCTTCAGATGTGGTTCTCAAGAGCACTATATAAAAGATTGCCCTGAGAGAATAGAGGAAGAAAGATTACAAAGAGCTGGATCGGGTGATATTGTTGGTAGAGGTAGACCACCGAGGAATGTTGGAAGCAAAGCCAGTGGTAAAAGTGTAGTAAAAGATACAGTTGGGAGATCAGAAACTAGAGCGCATGCCAGAACATATGCCATACGTGCTCGTGAGGATGCATCATCTCCCGACGTGATTACTGGTACATTTTCTCTTTATGATATTGATGTTGTTGCTTTGATTGACCCTGGTTCTACTCATTCATATGTATGTGTAAATTTGGTATCTAGTAAGAAATTGCCCGTTAAAAATACTGAATTTGTAGTTAAAGTATCAAATCCTTTAGGCAAGTATGTCTTAGTCGATAAGATTTGCAAGAATTTTCCTTTGATGATTCGAGGTCATTGTTTCCCGGCTAATTTGATGTTGTTACCATTTGATGAGTTTGATGTTATTTTGGGGATGGATTGGTTGATATTGCATGATGCCAAGGTAAATTGTAAACAGAAAATTCTAGAATTAAAATGTGAAAATGGTAAAATTCTCCGGGTTGAAGCAGAAGAGTCGAATAAATTGCCTATGGTGATTTCGCACATGTCTGCTCAGAAATACTTGAGAAAAGGATGTGAAGCCTATATTGCTTATGTGTTGAATACTGGTATAACTTGGTCGAAGCTTGAATCAGTGCCGGTAGTTTGTGAATTTCCAGACGTATTTCCAGAGGAGCTGCCTGGGTTACCTCCGATTAGAGAAGTTGAGTTTGCTATTGACTTGTTACCGGATACTACACCGATTTCTATTGCTCCGTATCGGGTGGCTCCAACTGAATTGAAAGAATTAAAAGCTCAGCTACAAGAATTGACAGATAAAGGATTTGTGATGCAAAGTCTTTCTCCTTGGGGTGCTCCTGTGCTATTTGTGAAAAAGAAGGACGGCTCTATGAGACTTTGTATTGACTATCGTCAGCTCAACAAAGTGACTATAAAGAACAAGTATCCTTTGCCGAGAATTGATGATTTGTTTGACCAACTAAAAGGGGCAACAGTGTTTTCAAAGATCGATCTGAGGTCTGGTTACAATCAGTTGAGAGTTAAAGAGTCCGATGTGCAAAAAACCGCTTTTAGAACGAGGTATGGACACTATGAATTTCTAGTAATGCCTTTTGGGTTGACTAATGCTCTGGCTATTTTTATGGATTTAATGAACTGAATTTTTCGGCCGTATCTGGATAAATTTGTGGTAGTGTTCATAGATGATATTTTAATTTATTCACGGGATGAATTCGAGCATGCAGAACATTTGAGGACTGTGTTGCAGATTCTGAGAGAAAAGAAATTGTATGCTAAATTCAGCAAAAGTGAGTTTTGGCTTCGTGAGTTTGGATTCTTGGGACATATAGTTTCAAGTGAAGGTATTCGGGTTGATCCAAGCAAAATTTCAGCAATTGTTGATTGGGAACCACCAAAGAATGTATCCGAAGTTAGAAGCTTTCTGGGCTTAGCCGGGTATTATAGACGCTTTGTCAAGGGATTCTCGATGATTGCTTCTCCTATGACTAAGTTACTACAGAAGAATGTCAAGTTTGAATGGACCGATAAATGTCAGCAAAGTTTCGAGAAATTGAAGGCATTGTTGACTGAGGCACCAGTGTTGGTGCAACCTGAGTCAGGGAAGGAGTTTGTAATTTACAGTGATGCATCGTTGAATGGTCTTGGGTGTGTGTTAATGCAAGAGGGCAAAGTAATAGCTTATGCTTCAAGACAGCTGAAACCGCACGAGAAGAATTATCCGACGCATGATTTAGAATTGGCTGCTATTGTTTTTGCTTTAAAAATTTGGCTTCATTATTTGTATGGTGAAAAGTGTCGAATCTTCACTGATCATAAGAGCTTGAAGCATTTAATGAGCCAAAAAGACTTGAATTTGCGGCAACGAAGATGGCTCGAACTAATTAAAGACTATGAATTAATGATTGATTATCACCCCGGGAAAGCTAATGTGGTTGCTGATGCCTTGAGCAGAAAATCTTTATTTGCTTTGAGAGTTATGAGTACAAGATTAACTTTATCGGATGATGGTTCAATTTTTGCTGAAATGAGAGCTAGACCGTTATTTCTTCAACAAATTCAGGAAGCTCAAAAGAATGACAGTAAATTGCAAGCCAGGAGAGCTCAGTGTGAAGTAGGTGTTGACTCAGATTTTCAAATTGGTTCAGATGATTGCCTGATGTTCCGGGATAGAGTATGTATACCGAGAAATGATGAGTTAATTCAGACCATTTTATGTGAGGCACATAGTGGTCATTTGTTAGTTCACCCAGGTAGTGTGAAAATGTATAATGATTTGAAGAAATTGTATTGATGGCCAGGCATGAAAAAGGATATCTCGGAATTTGTATCAAAGTGTTTAATTTGTCAACAAGTGAAAGCTGAGCATCAAGTACCATCGGGTTTACTTCAGCCGGTAATGATCCCAGAGTGGAAGTGGGACAGTATCACGATGGATTTCAGGATTGCCTTTAACTCCAAAGAAGAAAGATGCTATTTGGGTAATTGTTGATAGACTGACAAAGTCAGCCCATTGCATTCCAGTACGCATTGATTACTCACTTGACAGGTTGGCGGAGTTATATGTTGCTGAAATAGTGAGATTACATGGGGTGCCTAAATCTATTATATCGGATAGAGATCCGAGGTTTACATCGAGGTTTTGGATAAAATTGCAGAAAGCCTTGGGTACGAAATTGAACTTTAGTACTGCGTTCCATCCGCAAACTGACGGGCAATCAGAAAGAGTAATTCAAGTTCTTGAAGACATGCTCCAGTGTTGTATTTTAGAATTTGAAGGCAGTTGGGAACAATATCTACAATTGGTTGAATTTGCTTATAACAACAGCTATCAGTCAAGTATACGAATGGCACCGTATGAAGCATTATATGGGCGTAAATGTAGAACTCCTTTATATTGGACTAAACTCGGTGAAAACCAAATTCATGGAGTTGATTTGGTGAAAGAAACCGAAGAAAAAATGAAAATAATCCATGACTATTTAAAAGCTGCTTCAGATCGGCAAAAGTCATATGCGGATTTAAAGAGGAAAGAAATTGAGTTTCAAGTGGGTGATAAAGTGTTCTTGAAAGTATCTCCATGGAAGAAGATTTTGAGATTTGGGCGTAAAGGCAAATTGAGTCCACGATTTATTGGACCGTATGAAGTTATTAAAAGAATTGGACCTGTAGCTTATCGGTTAGCTTTACCGGCAGAGTTGGAAAGGATACATAATGTATTTCATGTATCGATGTTGCGATGTTATCGTTCGGATCCTTCACATATAGTTTCTCCTACAGAGATTGAAGTTCGACCGGATATGACTTATGAGGAGGAACCGATAAAGATTCTGGCTCGAGAAGTCAAACAGTTAAGGAACAAAAGTGTAGCCTTAGTGAAAGTGTTGTGGCAAAAACATGGAATGGAAGAGGCTACGTGGGAACCGGAAGAAGTTATGAGGAAACAGTACCCAAACCTCTTTTCTGGTAAGATTTTCGGGGACGAAAATCCCTAAGGGGGAGAATTGTAACAGCCCGACTCTGGGCCTAGTCGGAATAGTGGTTTCGGGACCACAAATCCAACGAGGGAAAATATGGTTATTATTATATTTTCATGGTCTACAATTTCACGAAAAATTTTTGTAAAAATTTCGTTCGAAAATTTCGACGTTTGGGCACTCAGTTTAGTCAAAAAGACTAAATTGTAAAAAGTGCAAAAGTTGAGTTCTACATCTTAGAGGTATCTAATTGTTATGAAATTTTAAATTGGAGGCCTTTATGTGGTAATTAGACCATTAGATAGTTGATGGACAAAAGTGGGCATAGAATTAGTGAAATAGATTTTTTTAAGTAAGGGCATTTTAGTCATTTAGTAATTAAATAGAATTAAATGGGAAAAAGATGGCAAAATATGCTCATCTTCTTCATGGTGAATGAAATCAGCAAGGGGGAAGCCATAGTTAGGGTTTTCAAGCTTCCAAGCTCCATAGTAAGTGATCCCAAGCCCCGTTTTTAATGTTCTTTACGTTTTTGGAGTCCCGGTAGCTTAATTTAGCTTATTCTAGCAATAATTCGTGCTAGGGTTCATATTTGGAAAAATACCCATAGGTGAAATGTGTTTATTTTTCTGTTTTATGGTGGAATATGAAGCTATAAATTATGTTAAACAACTTTTGCTAAACGATTTTAAACGAAAACAGGTAAATAGACATAATCGGTAAAAATACCTAATGTTCAAAAGTGTGTGTTAGAGTGAGAATTTGATGTTGTCATAGAAGGGAAAAATGTTCAGCATGTCATAAAACATAAGAATAAGAGATGAAGTTTAATTTCCGAGCTTAGGGATGAAAATATAAATATGCAAAAGTTTGGGGGCAAAATTGTAATTTTTCAAAAAGTTGGATGGAGGATTATTTTAATAAATGTGAACATTAAATGAGTTAAATTTGTTATTATAGATCAAGAAATACGAGAAGAATACCTTAAACGGGGAAAAGAGAAAGTAGTGGAGTAAATTGCAAAATTACGATATTTTGCACTGAGGTAAGTAAACATGTGAAATAATGCATTATTTTGATATTATTTGATATGTGTTGAGATTTATTTGAACATAGAATAAATATTTGGCAAAGATTCAAAAAAAATGTGGCTAAGTGGGGAAAGGTGGTAAAGTGTTGAAAAACACGGTTTCCGGTTGAACACTCAGAATATGCCGGATTACATTGAATAAAAAGGGGGTTGCTAAGTGCTGATTCCCCCGAGGGGTTGCTAAGTGCTGATTCCCCTATTCATTGGTGGTTGCTAAGTGTTGATTCCACCGTATCTTAAATGTGAAGGGGGTTGCTAAGTGCTGATTCCCCCAAGGGGTTGCTAAGTGCTGATTCCCCAACTCATTGGTGGTTGCGAAGTGCTGATTCCACCGTATCTTAAATGTGAAGGGGGTTGCTAAGTGCTGATTCTCCCGAGGGGTTGCTAAGTGCTGATTCCCCGAATCATTGGTGGTTGCTAAGTGCTGAACCCACCGTATCTTAAATGTGAAAGGGGTTGCTAAGTGCTGATTCCCCGACTCATTGGTGGTTGCTAAGTGCTGAATCCACCGATAACGGTTAACATTCCGAGTGTTCAACGAGTAAATTCGGAAGGTGAATATTTATACATATGGTGGACAAGGTTATGGGAGGAATATTGGGTTTGATACTTAATCAACCCATGTATAAGATGGGAGGAAATATCAAAAGTACAAAAGAAACAATTTAAATACAAACCTGTTTCGAACAACAGCAATTGGGAAACTTTTAAAAATCACCATAAATGATGAAAAATGAATTGGAGGTTGAATAATATATGAACTTAAAGTTGAGTGAGTCTATTTTTATATGAAAGAAACAGAGGAAGCAAAAGAGTTGTATATTTGGGTATATTTGGATTTATTTGAGACAGGGTTGGATTGATTTCGGAATCCCCTGTTCCAACTTTGGAAAATCACGAAACATTGTATAAAAATAATTATGGCTTGAAATTTATTTTCCTGGATTCCTTAATGAGTCTATTTTTAATATAAATAAACAAGAACATTGTTTGAATTTTGTACAGGGAGTTAAGTAAATTTTAGTAAAGGGAGGTCAGAGCTGTCAGGCAGTGAAACAAGGGAAAATTTAAAGAATAAACTGTACTAATTGGCTAAACCAAAAATTCTGAAAATTTTATGGTGGAGAGGTACATGAGTCTAGTTTCGGGGAAAGTTTACGGAATTCAATTTGGAGTCCTATAGCTCCAGATAAAAATAAATTAGTGAGTATGACGCAGAAAAATAGCTTGCTGGAAATTGAACAAACAATGAAATTTATTTGTGATTAAAATTATACTATGGTGTAACATTGTGAGAAATTCATTTATCTGTCATATGTTTACTTACTAAGCTGTATGCTTACTCGTTTTTATTTTCCCCTTGATTATAGCGACATCAATCAACTCGGAACTTGGGCGGAGTCAGATAATCATCTACACTATCATCAACGCTTGGGTATTTTGCAACTCATATTTTGGAAACATGGCATGTATAGACGACTTTATGTATTATGGTGTAAAAAAATATATAGTATGTTGCGGTTTAAAATTTTGATGTTTATTATTAGACAAATTGAGTATGATCATACAACTGTTTTTGGTTGGATTATTGGATTTGTTTGTGATTGAAAACTTGCAGGGGGTTGTATGCAAAAATAAGTAGAAATACTGTTGAAATTTAAAAAAAAATAGTAATACCTCATACTTTGTTCCGTTAAGGAATACGGGTAAGGGGTGTTACAATGAGTCTATGTGTGGTGTGTTAGAGATTCGTGTATCCGATGAGTGATGATAGAGCTCACTTTTATGTTTCATAAATCAAGTGCCAAATTATCTTAAAAAGTTTATATAGGTGGAATGTGTTGTATGCCTAAACGAGTATATGGATGCTATGTAAATTATTATAAATTGCGTTTAAATGGGATTATACGTGACTATATGTGATTAATATGTATCAGAATATATACCTAAATATTCGTATATAAATGAGAAAAAAAGGGATACATGAATGATGATTAAATATGTAAATTATGGCTCTAAGTTAAAAACGTTTTGGAAAAATGCTATAAGTTGATTGGTTGATGCATGACGACTTGTTTGCCTAGTGGTTATTCTGAGCATTCATTGAGCTTGTGCTCATCCACTCCTTTTTAACCATTGCAGATAAGTAGTGTCGGTGTGAACGGTGTGATCTTTAAGGGAGTGATCCAAGCCAATTATTTAACTTCTATTAATAGGTGTTATATGCTTATTTATGTTTAGGGAATAAAGGTAATGTGATAGGCCAATGTGGTAGATTTTATATCGGTTATGATAAGTTAATTTTTGGGTTGGTTGCATGATATATATGTTTGGAAGTTTATGGACTTGAACATAATATTGGGACTGCTATTTCGGATATATTGATGTTTCTTTAACTAGGTGAATGAAGCATATTGTTTAGGATTAAGTTTGCATGGTTTAAATGTTGATATATGTTGAGATTTTATAATCTGGAGCAGAGGTATCAATATTTGGTTTTAGAAAACGATACCTTTGCAACTTCATAAGTGCAAAGAGCAAGAATATAGAATTGGTATCAATACCTTAGCCCTAGTATCAATACTCGGGGTAAATTTATCGATACCTTACGAAAGGTATTGATAGTTTTCGACATTTGAGAATTTTGGGTGAGAAACAAAAGGCAAGTTTGGTATCGATTTTTCATGTGGTATCGATACCACTTAAAGAAAATATCGATACCACTCCTTTAGTATCGATACCTACAAACTTGGTTTGAGAATTTTGTTAAATGGACTTTATGCATGTTTAATTATTATTATAAGACTATTTGATGTATGGTTAGCATGTAACATTGATAACTAACAAGTATAATTGACTTAAAACCTATACGAATACTAAAATGGAAGACGTTTTGTTTAGAATAAATTTTTACTTATTGTATATGACATGAGACGATGGTGTGGCATCCCGTATTCGAGCTTGGCGTCCAAGCCGAGTATAGGGTGTTACAGCTGAATTTGTGTGATAGGTTTGTTAGCTATTTCATGTATATAGAGGGGCACCCTGGAGGCCACACCTCAGGGATTAATTGAGTATATTTGTAATAAAGTCTTAAGTTTTAAGTTATTGTAGATAATTATTCTTGATTAATAAGGTAGGACAATTGTAAGGATTGAAAACTTGTATAATATACAATATAATTGGAATTTAATTCTTGCATTTGTCGTTATCTTTGGAAATCGAGTAAGGGTTGATGGGTAGTGATGGATGTACCACTTGATATTGATTAAGTTCGTTTATACTCGGATAGAATTTGTTAAGTGATTCGGGTTTCTTGTGACCTTTGGTATCCAAACCCAGGATGGGGTCTGGTATAGGGTGTTACATATATATTTGTTTATGTTTTGTATTTACTCTATATTTTCAACCATCTCTTGCTTAATTTCACCAGGATTATCTAACTTATTCACCCTATGTAATTACCCTCTTTTTCTTCCCCCCCCCATTTTCTTATGTATGTTAAAATAACAATCTCTCTTAACATGTGCATTTGTTGCTATTGATAAATAAAGGTGAATTAATGATATTTGGTAAAATAATATGTATATTTTATAAATTAAATTGATATCATATGTATTTATATGAATATAAATATATATATGGTTTTTACATATTTTCATGTATCTACATTTGAATATGTTGAGTATGCCTTATATTTTAGTCAAATTTGAGAGATAATCTCTTAATTAAACTCTGATTATTTGTTTCAGCCGAACTATGATTAGTCTAGATTATTTTATTATTATTTGACCTATAAATTTAGCCTATAAATAGACTCTTTTACAACCTTAGGAAATACACCCATTAAAAGATTAAAACTCATAACATTTTCGGAGTATTTTGTGTTTATGTTTTGACGGTTCTTTCTTTTCGGGTTTCGAGATTTAGTTTTTATCTCCATCTTTTTTGTATTATTCATTATTTTGCCATTATAGTAAAATTATCTTCACCCATGGTTTTTTATCCTCTTTGGAGGGGTTTTTCTATGTTAAATTTTTGTGTTCAATTTTTCAATTTCTTTTGTTATTTTTATAATTGTTCGTTGCTTAATCAAGTCCGTGACACCCTAAACCCGACCGAGACAGGCTGTCATGAGTTCGAAGTGTTACATTAGCCACCAAAGTGACCCTCCAGGCAACGACCACCCGACGCACACCCCAACCTTATAACACCTCATTTATGACTAATTAACTATCATTTATTAATGCAGAAGCAATTTGTGAACTATTTTTAAACTTTTTCTAAGTATTTAAACCTATGGGTATTTTGGTCATTTTATCACTTAAGGTTAAACTATCCCCATTTTTTCTAGATAGTTACTAACCTTCTTTTAGTTAAATTATGCAAACCCTAAAAAATTCAACTTAATTTGAGTTCATTTAATATTTCTAATTCAAGTTTTATTATTAGGGACTAAATCGTAACTTTTACAAGCTTTTAGAATATTTTCCAAATTAAAAATTAAGAGTGTTTCTACAAATATTAACAGTTACAAGTTTAACCCTAAAATATTACACAGTTTCCCTATCATTAAAGGCTTCAATTAATCTAATCAAGTTTTAGAACTAAATTATAAATTAAGCAAATTAGAATACTAGATTACAAAAACTAAAAATCAAACCCTAAAAAACCCACACGTCCGTGTGAAAAGACACATGCCCATGTGCAAACCATTGCACTTATTTTGTCAAAAAGTCGTTTTAATTACCCGATTTTACATAGTTTATTGACCCATTAAACTTGAAATAACTACAATTAATTACCATAAAAATCCGTACATCTCTAATTTAATTTATCTACAACAAATGTGCAACAATTAATCAAAATTTAACACCCAATTACACGCTTAGCAAATGCCAATTAATTCATACAAGCTACATACCTTAATCACAAGCAATCCATTCCATGGTAAGCTTCAATTAAACATTGTTAGTATAAAATACATGCTTCCTACACCGTGTTATCAACCATTGTATGAATACTCATCAACATACCATAAATCAAACATCAATTAGACATAAAATCATGTATTAAAGTAATTATAAAATCACCAAAACTAAAGTCCAAAATTTAATATCCAATGTCCATTACAAGTAAAATAACACTAGTCCCAAAAGCATCACAATGCCTTTATATAGTCTCTAAAGTAAATTTCTTAAGCCATTACTAAGCCTTATTCTTGGATCGCCCTTGCACTCGCTTCTTGACTCATTATGCCCAGAAATTCTTTGCACGAAATGTGGCGATGTGAGCTTAAAAAGCTCAGTGAATGTTAGAAAAAACATCAAGTAATTTGCACCCAATCATGCATAAATCAAAGCAATTAAGCATTAAATTTTCAGTCACAAAATGTTAACATTTCACCATAACATCACATGCTATTTCAAGAATTAAGAATCAATTTTTCCATGGCATGTAAAATCACATTCAATTATATTGGCACAATCAATCAATTATATTGGCATAATACATCCATGGCAATAAGAAAATGCGTGATCATACATTGGATAAACGAATCTTCGAACTCCCTTATAGAACCTCAGATAACCCGATGAGTAGAGACTCAAGCTCAACACTCCATTATCTACTTTAAATAAATCAGTCCACCAAGAGCCATATGTTCACAATATCACAAATAATGGTGAGTACTCACAAATCCTATGGCATGCCAACTATATCCAATGGATCTACCATGCAATGTTGGCAACATAATCATACATACAAGGCATAAAATCTGTTGTTTAATCACTTAATTTAGGAGGTTAAAATGCAAGTAAAAGCATGTTGCTAAGCAATTTTAACATCAATAAAATTAAGCATAGAAAATATCATTTTCTCAATATTCATATACCAATTAGAACACCTTTATCAAATGTTCAATAAATCAACAATTCATGCTCCAAATATCAATTTATTCCATAGAATTTATTCATGCTAAAAGCATAATACACAACTTACCAAACTAATTGTCACTTAGCTCTTTTATAAAATAAAACCTATTTTTGCAAATCCAACAATCTAATATGTAATTAAGTCATTAATAACACCAATTAAACCTTTAATTTAACACATAATCAGACCAATTTACCAATTTACCCTTAATATCACCCATCTCCATATTTAGCTCTTTAAGCAAAAATGTGTTCAAACAAGCAAGTTTGAGCTTCAATTCTGATTTGCATGTTCCTCATCTTGATGTGGAGCTTCAAAAAAAAAAAACAAAGTATGCATTACAAGCTAAAAATAGCAACAAGAAACACATAATTTGATAAATTATATGAATCTAAATCATTGCTCTAAACTACCTTACGCATGTTGCACAACTAAGGCAAAGTATGGAATTCCACAACTAAACTCCCTTCTTAGCAACTCAAACCACTTCTAATGTTCATTCCTAGTCCATTAACATGTATTCTAAGTTTTAATTTCATCATTTAATCCGTTTCATAATTTTCCAAAAAAATCATCCATGTTCTTGATCAAATTCAAATTTCTCAAAATTGATCCATAAAACGTGTTTGATCTTTTGGTTTTAAGATTAAAAACCTCTTATGAGACCTATTTTGAGCTTAGAGATCTATTAATATTTGGATTCCTACTCAAAATTAAAGATCCACCATTGTTGATCCTCAAGTTCAAGAAAGAAGAAATTAAAGTTGAAAATCTTTTACAATCACTTTAATTAACAAATAATGATTGAAATCAACTTAAAAATAAGTTTAGAGATGATGATTACCTTCAATTGAACTCAAATAATTGATTTGGTAATTTGAATCAAAATGCTTGAAATTCGGATGACTTTTTGCCCAACTTTGAAAATTATTTTGAGAGATTTTAGAGAGAATTTTGAGAGAGAAAAGGTTTAGATATATTCTATGATATTTGGTTTATGAAAACCAGTTAAAAAAACAAGAGAAAAAGCTTTCAATTCGGGTGAAAAATGAGTGAAAAGTGAGGTAGTTGCAGGATTTTTAAAACTGAAAACCCCACCTGATTTTCAAAATTTTGGGAATTTGCCTTCAAGCCACTCCCCCTTTTCCCTTGCTTTACAATTTGCTCCTTTCCCTCCAAAATTCTGAAAATATGGTTTATTTGCTATAAAACCTCTTACACACTTCCCTTGTTTTTCAAATTAGTCCCATTTAATTAATATTTTAAATCGCCCAATTAAACCCACATTTTAAATTATTTTTAAATTCCAATTTAACCCAAAATATTTATTTTTACCCAAAAATTATTTAAAACCATAAAATTAATTTTTCTAAAAATATTTTTATTTTTTGGAATATTATTTATCGATTTTTAGATGAAATTAAGCTAACTAATTAAGAATATAAATCACTAATTAACCCGATTAATTCCCAATTTTCACTCAAAACTCGATAAACTTTCCTGAACCTAGTAGACCTATTTTTGGGGCCTTACAGACTCGATCCCTTACAAGTGGTATCAAGAGCTAGTTTAATTTTCGCAGATCAACCCATTCAGATATGGCAACAACAAGGTTTGACATTGAGAAGTTCGATGGTGTCACAAATTTCAATCCATGGCAAGTTCAGACGATGGAAATTTTAATTCAGACTAGCTTGAAAAAGGTCAGTACTGGGAAAAAACATGAGAATCTAGATCAAACAGAATGGGAAGAGCTTGATGAAAAAGCCCTGTTTGCAATCCAGTTGTGCTTCATGAATAGGGTATTGTAGGAGGTATTGATGGAGAAAACCTCATTCGCCTTGTGGAAAAGGTTAGAAACTCTTAATGCAACTAAGTTTCTAGCTAACCGTTTAATGTTGAAACAACTTCTATTTATGTTTCTCATGAATGAAGGTGAGCTTCTTAGAGATCACATTAGTCAATTTATTACTCTTTTTAATGGTTTCAAAAATGTCGAGGTTAAGATTGACGATGAAGATCAGGCTATGCTATTATTGTACTCTTTACCCTCTTCATACAAGTCTTTTAGGGAGACCCTGATTTATGGTAGAGGCCAACCCTCGTTCAAGGATGTGAAGGGCCATTTGTTGAGTAAAGACAAACTCAACAATGAGTTTGGTTCAGATAGTAAGGCAGATAGTCAAGCTTCCATTTTGGTAGCATCAAAGTAGTGAGAAAGGTGTCGCTATTGTAAGACGTTAGGTCACATCAAAGCATATTGTTATAAACTGTGAAATAAAAGGGTTGTTGAAAATAACGAGGAAGATGTAGCTGGTGCTAATTTGGGCGATGAAAGCAGTGATGATTCCTTGTTAGTGTCAATGAGTGATAGCTCCGAGCTTACGTCTGAGTGGATCATAGATTTGGGATATTCTTTCCACATGTGTCCCATCAGAGAATGATTCTCCACATACAGTTTAGTTGAAGGTGGAGTTGTGCGCATGAGAAACGATTCATCTAGTAAGGTAATTGTAACAGCCCGTTTTTAGTAAAATTGGAATAGTGGTTTCAGGACCACAAATTTGACATCAAAATTTTTTTATTATTATTATTTTAATTCTTTCAGCATGATAGTAGCATCGTATAAAAAAATTCATTAAGAAATTTTACCTTTTGCATGCTTAATTTGGTAAAATTGACTAAATCGCGTAAAGTGAAAAAGTTGTGTTCTAATAGCTAAACGTATTTAATAGCTATAGAAAATTAAATTATGAGTTCTTATGTCGTAAATAGACCATTAAAATTAGTAGTGGACAAGTTTGGACATTATTAATGGGATTAAGTAAGGTTACATAAGTAATTTAATAATTAAATAAACAAAATAAGTAAAATAAAACCAAATTACCTTGTCCATCTTCTTCTAGCCGAATTTCTAAGGAAGAAATCACCATTTTTGAGCATCCAAGCATTCGGCCAACACTTCCTAGTGCATGTAAGTGATTTTTGGTCTCGTTTTTAATGATTTCTATGTTTTTGGAGTCGTTATAGCTTAATCTAGCTAGCTCGTGGACTAATTTACAAAAATGTTAAAAGTATAGGGTTTTAACATGAATGTATGTTTGTTTTTTTGTTGTTTGATGGATGAAAATGAATGTTTGATGATAGTTGAATAACTTTTGTATAGGAAATTTTAATGAATTTGTCAATTTGGGATTAAATTGAAAAATAGAAAATTATTCATGGTAAAATTGTGAAATAAATGAAATGTAGGGCTTGCTAGGGGCCTAAATAGTATTCGTCTATAGTGGGTTGGTATCAAATTGCATGAATTTCATTTTATAAGCTTAGAGACTAAATTGTAATGAATTCAAAATTATTTGGGGCAAAAGTGTAATTTTTCAAAAACATGATTTTTTGGATTAAATTGAATAGAATGAAGTTTTAATGAATTAAATTTGATTATATAGATAAAAAAAAGCAATGTACAAGTTTAGATCGGGAAAAAGAAAAAGTGTTAGACTAATTGATCGTATTTCTTCGTTCGTGTTTGAGGTAAGTTCGTACATTTGAGTAGTGTTGAATTATGTTTGATTTAAATGCTTTTAGGTTATATTATGGTATTACAACTCTATGAAAACATCTAACAAAGTTTTGGGGACTTTCGGATCCCGTTTGAACATTAGGGGTTACAGTGTTTTGGGTGCTAGTCCTGTACGTCCTATCGGTGGCTGAGTTTTCGGCATGTGTTGCGGTTACTTGACAGCTTGTGTGAGAAATATCGTGTAGCTACATCTTGACTGACAGCTTGTGTAAGCAGACCTATTTATTGCTCGAGAGAGAGCATTTATATGAGATATGAGATAGTAGTGGTTTCGACCACATGTTGGAACATAGTGCACGAGATTCCCGTGTATCAGGTATTATTCTAGTGGTTCAACGGGTATGTAATAGGGAAGGATTGATAAATACTTCAATAAGTAGGGCTATGAAAGTATGAAAAAGGTATGAGATGAAGATGCTTTAAATATGCTTAGCTATTAAGTTTTGTGCATACAAGTTTATATGTTATGTGCATAAAAGTTGTTAAGTTTATATTCAATTTTGATGATTTTGAGTCATGGTTATAATGACATGTATAGGTATTTTTGTTTGATGAATTTAGCCATTACGTCTGGCTTGTATAAATATGACATTTTGCTTGATGAACTTGTAGTTATGATATTATGAATATTTGGTGTTTCGCGTGGTTGTTATTTTGATGTGGTGGTGGTTAATAAGATGGAATTGAATTGATGTTTAAAATGGTCTACTATGAATTATTGGTTGGTTTGGATTGAGATAATTCATGATGTGGTTCATGGCTAGATTTGGTAGCTTGAATGTGGTTGGTTTTGTTATGATTTTTTAACTTATGTGTATATCTAACTTGACATGTTATTCCTTAAGCTAATGCCAAGCTAAGTTGGATTGACTCAAATTGTTTTTATGATTATATATAAATATTGAAATGGTAAGTTTTTTTATGAATTACAAACTTACTAAGCATTACATGCTTACTTCGGGTTATTTCTTGTGTGTTTCTAGATAATCAGAAGCTCGTTTGGGTTGGAATCTTGTCGGAGATCCATCAAACTATCCCTCACTTATATCGGTATATTTTGATAATTTTGAGTCATGTTTATAATGACATGTATAGGTATTTTTGTTTGATGAATTTAGCCATTATGTGTGGCTTGTATATATATGACATTTTGGTTGATGAACTTGTAGTTATGATATTATGAATATTTGGTGTTTCGTGTGGTTGTTTTTTTGATGTGGTGGCGATTAATAGGATGGAATTGAATTGATGTTTAAAATGGTCTACTATGAATTGTTGGTTGGTTTGGATTGAGATAATTCATGATGTGGTTAATGGTTAGATTTGGTAGCTTGAATGTGGTTGGTTTTTGGTCAAATTGGTAAGATGTATGATGTATGTGAAAATGGCCCAAAATGGTGTTTGTTATGCTTATATTTGGTATATAAATATCATGAAAAATGTGATATTGAAATTCTTCGATTGGTAGTTTGAATGATGAATGAATCCAATAGGTGTTTAGGCAAGTCAAAATGTTGAAATTGAGGTGCCATTTTGGCATATTGGTTGAATGGTTTATTCCTATAATATTTAAGCTTGAATTTGCATATGTCAGGTGTGTTTTGAATGCTTTATTATAGATGTATTTGGCTTGTGCAAGTTGTACGAACTTGGGTGAGAAAAATGGCTTGAAAATGGCCTATTTTTCGTCCATACGGACAGAGACACGGGCATGTGTCTCAGCCGTGTGTGACACACGGCCAGGCGACACGGCTGGTTGTCCCCTATATCTTTCAAAGGGTTGCAAGCCAGGCTGTTACACGGCCTAGCACACGACCTGGCACACAGGCGTGTGGGGTTATTTCGAAGGGTTCACGGCTTGGCATACGGGCTTGTGGCTTGGCCGTGTGACCAAAGTCAGTGAGTTACACGGGTATGGAAATAGGCTGGGACACGACCGTGTACCCTTATTTTGAATGCCCACATGGCCTGGCCACATGGCCGTGTGACCCCTATAGTTTTAAAGATTTCGTATATTTCCAATTTAGTCCCAATCCGTTTCTAATGTCTTTTTAGGGCTTAGAGGGCTCGAAAAAGGGATCGTATGTATCATTTTGGTTTATATTACTATGATTTATGTTGTGGTTTGTTTGTAATAATAAAATGTTAGTTATATGATGTTATACTCTGGTAATACTCTGTAGCCCTAATCTGGGGACGGATACGGGCTAAGGGTGTTATATTTATTGGTATTAGAGCTACGATTTAGTCAGTTCTCAGACTGAACATAACATATGTGAGTCTAGATATATATGTCATTATATAACCTGTGATAGTGTGATAACTACTGTCACATTTGAAATTATGTTTTCATATAGTAATGGATTCCAACCGAACCGATTCCAATGATGTAGAAAGTAACACGCAAGCCTCTATTCACGGAGTAGCGTCATCTGGTTCTAGGCCAGTATTTAAGGGCTGTGGAGGAGAGGCTAAGGAAACATTCTTACAAATGATGAACTAGTGGTTCACTGAGTTTGTTCTAACAAATCTAGCTGCTCAACAACCTCCAGCCCCACCTGTTCCCCAACCGGTCCCCGTTGTTCCTCAAGGTTTAGAATCTTTACGCGTGAGTAAGTTGCCTGCTGGCAAAATTCGTAAATATGGGGCTGAAAAATTTAGAGCTACTGTTGATGATGATCCTAAGAGAGCTGAATTCTAGTTAGAGAATACGATCCGAGTTTTTGATGAGTTATCTTATTCACCGGCTAAAAGTGTTAAATGTGTTGTATCTCTACTGAAAGATTTAGCCTATCAATGGTGGAATACATTGGTTTCTGCTATTCCGAGAGAACGGGTAGGCTGGGAATTTTTCCAAACTAAGTTCACGAAGAAATACATAAGCTAGAGATTTCTTGATCAGAAGCGCAAAAAATTTCTTGAGCTTAAACGGGGTCGTATGACAATATCTGAATATGAAAGAGAATTCATCAAGTTGAACAAATATGCTTGAGAATGCATTCCAACTGAGGTTACTATGTGTAAACGGTTTGAAGATGGACTGAACGAGGACATAAAGCTTCTAGTCGGGATTCTTGAGTTGAAAGAATTCGTTATTTTGGTTGACAGAGCACATAATGCTGAGGAGCTTAGTAAAGAGGAAAGAAAAGCTGATTTTGAAGCTAAAGATTCAAGAAAAAGATCAACTAGAAAATCACATCATTCATCGTCAAAAAGATCAAAAGAATGCCATAATTGTTTAGCTACTTTAGTGGGGTATCCTAGCAGAGGTCGAGGTAAGCAACACATGAGTTCTAAAGCTCAAGCTACATCAGTAGCAAGTGCTGGAAGTGTTAAAGCCAACAAGCTTCAATGTCAGTAATTTTAATGACGACACTTTGGTGAATGCCAGATGAAAGGCGGAGCCTATTTTAGATGTGGTTCGTAGGAACATTTTATTCGGGATTGTCTGGAGTTACCTGAAAAAGACAAGATTCAGACAGTTCGACCAAGTAATAAAATTGTGAGAGGGACACTGTCGAGGAACCCTAAAAATTTGGATATTAGCCGTAGTGCAACTAAGGAATCTACTGTGAGGTCCGAGGCATGAGCACCAGCTAGAGCCTATGCAATTCGTGCGCGAGAGGAAGCTTCTACTCCAAATGTTATTACCGGTACTTTTTCTATCTTTGACACTAAAGTTATCACTTTAATTGATCCTAGATCAACTCATTCATATGTATGCAGGAATCTAGTGTCAAGTAAGAATTTACCTGTTGAGTCCACTGAATTCGTGGTTAAAGTATCGAACCCCCTAGTTCAGTGTGTGTTAGTTGATAAAGTCTGCAAGAAGTGTCCTTTGATGACTCGGGGTTACAGTTTTTCGGCCAATTTGATGCTATTGTCGTTTGATGAGTTTGATGTGATTCTGGGTATGGATTGGTTGACTCTACATGATGCTATTGTGGATTGTAGACGAAAGCTTATTATCTTAAAATGTTTGAACGATGAAAAGCTTCAGATAGAATCGAATAGTTTGAGTGTGTTGCCTATGTTTATTTCAGCTATGTCTGCACAGAGACACGTGAGAAAAGGTTACGATACGTACCTTGCATATGTATTGGACTCTAAAGTGTCTAAGTTGAAACTTGAAACAATGCCTGTGGTTTGTGAATATCTTAATATGTTCCTAGATGAGTTACTCAGATTACCACCAATTAGAGAGGTCAAATTTTCCATTGATTTAGTACCGAGAACATCATCAATATCGATAGATCCGTACAGAATGGCTCCTATAGAGTTGAAAGAGTTTAAAGCTCAGTTACAAGAGTTAACAGATAGAGGTTTCGCTCGACCTAGCTTCTCACCATGGGGTGCACCGATTCTGTTCGTTAAGAAAAATGATGGGTCAATGAAAATGTGTATCGATTACCAATAGCTCAACAAAGTTACAATTAAGAATAAGTATCCATTGCCGCGAATTGATAATTTATTTAATCAGTTGAAAGGCGCAACGGTATTTTCGAAGATTGTTCTACGTTCTGGTTATTATAAATTGCGGGTTAAAGATTCGGATGTGCCAAAAACTGCATTCAGGACCAGGTATGGACATTATGAATTCCTTGTAATGTCTTTTGGTTTAACTAACGCACTTGCAATATTTATGGTTTTGATGAACAAAATCTTCAGACCGTATTTAGACAAATTCATCGTAGTTTTTATTGATGATATTCTAATTTATTCCCGAGACGAGACTGAACATGCTGGACATTTGAGAGTTGTGCTACAAATCCTGCGTGATAAACAACTGTTTTCCAAATTTAGCAAATGTGAGTTTTGGCTTTGAGAAGTTGGTTTTCTAAGCATCAGAGTTTATCCGAGTAAAATTTTAGTAGTTGTTGATTGAAAACCACCGAGAAACGTATCCAAAGTCAGAAGTTTTTTGGGATTAGCTGGTTATTACAGAAGATTTGTCAAAGGATTCTCGATGATAGCTACTCTGATTACGCGACTATTATAGAAAGATGTAAAGTTTGAATTGTCAGAAAAATGTTAGCAAAGTTTCAACTAGTTGAAAGCATAGTTTACTGAGGCACCAATTATAGTTTAGCTTGAATCGGGTAAAGAGTTTGTGATTTTCAGAGATGCATCTTTGATTGGTTTAGGTTGCATTTTGATGCAGGAAGGTAATGTAATAGCTTATGCTTCCAGACAGTTAAAGTCGCATGAAAAGAATTATCTGACACATGATTTGGAGTTAGAAGCTATTGTGTTTGCATTGAAGATCTAGAGACACCATTTATATGGTGAAAAATGTCACATGTTTACTAATCATAAGAGTTTAAAGTATTTAATGTCACAGAAAGATTTGAACCTGAGACAACGCAGATGGCTCGAGTTGTTGAAAGACTATGATTTGATTATTGATTACCATCTGGGTAAAGAAAATGTAGTGGCTAATGCTCTGAGTAGAAAATCTCTGTTTGCTTTTTGAGCGTTGAATACGCGATTGAAATTGTCTGTTGATGGTTAAATTGTAGCTGAGTTAAAAGCTAAACCATTATTCTTACAACAAATTTGTGAGGCTTAGAAATTCGATGATGCGTTGTTAGCTAAACAAAAATTGTGTGAGTCGAATCTTGATTCAGATTTTCAAATTGGGTCCTATGATTGCTTACTTTTTAGAGGATTTAGAGTTAATTCGGAAGATTTTGTATGAAGTTTATTGTGGTAGATTTTCCATTCATCCTGGCAGCACTAAAATGTACAATGATTTGAAACAAATGTATTGGTGGCCGAGAATTAAATGATAGATTTTAGATTTTGTATCGAGATGTTTAGTATGTCAGCAAGTAAAAGCTGAACATCAGGTACCTTCTGGTTTGTTGCAGCCAGTGGTGATACCGGAATGGAAATGAGAGCGAGTTACTATGGACTTTGTATCGAGTTTACCCCTATCTCTTAGAAAGAAAGATGATATTTGTGTTGCCGTTAATTGTTTGACGAAGCTAGCACATTTTATTCCGGTACATACAGATTACTCCTTTGAGAGACTAGCTAAGTTTTACATCTTTGAGATTATCAGATTGCATGGGGTGCCAATTTCTATTATCTTAGATAGAGATCTGCGGTTTACAGCGCGATTTTGGAGTAAGTTGCAAGAAGCTCTAAGTACGCGGTTACATTTTAGTACTACGTTTCATCCTTAGACAAATGGACTCTCAGAGAGAATAATTCAGATACTCGGAGATATGCTTCGTTGTTGTGTACTAGAGTTCGAAGGCAACTGGAAGAAATATTTACCATTGGTTGAGTTCGCGTACAATAACAATTATCAGTCAAGTATAATGATGGCACCGTACGAAGCTTTGTATGGTCGTAAATGCCAAACTCCTTTGTATTTGACCGAGCTCAGTGAGAAAATGATACACAGGGTCGATTTGATTTGAGAGATTGAAGAAAAAGTGAAAGTAATCCGTGATAGTTTGGAAGCAGCTTCAGATTGACAGAAATCATATGCAGATTTGAAACGTAAAGACACTGAATTTCAAATCGGTGATAGAGTATTTCTAAAAGTATTGCCTTGGAAGAGTGTTCTTCGTTTCAGTCGCAAAAGGAAGCTTAGTCCGCGTTGTATCGGGCCGTATGAGATCATTGAAAGAATAGGGCCAGTGGCATATTGGCTAGCTTTACCATTAGAGTTAGAAAAGATTCATAATGTGTTTCATGTATCCATGTTACAACGGTACCGATAGGAACCTTCGCATATCATTTCACCAGCAGAAGTTGAAATTCAGCCTGACATGTCGTATAACGAAGAACCAACTAGAATTTGGCACGAGAGGTTAAAGAGTTAAGAAACAAAAGCATAGATTTAGTAAAGGTTCTTTGGCAACGTCATGAGATAGAGGAGGCCACTTGGGAACCCGAGGAAGCTATGATAAAACAATATCCGAATCTATTTTCTGGTGAGATTTTCGGGGACGAAAATTTCTTTGGGGAGAGAGAGTTGTAACAACTCATTTTTAGTAAAATCAGAACAGTAGTTTTGGGACCACAAATTTGACGTCAAAAAATTTATTTTATTACTATTTTAATACCTTCAGCATGATAGTAGATCGTATAAAAAATTCGTTAAGAAATTTTACCATTTGCATGCTTAATTTGGTAAAAAGGACTAATAGCTAAAGGTATTTAATAGCTATAGAACATTAAAGTATGAGTCATTATGTTGTAAATAGACCATAATGTAACACCCCTAACCCATATCTGTCGCTGGAATAGGGTTAAGGAGCATTACCGGAGTTTACAGAACAATTACAATTAATTCATGTCATTACTATTCATAACAAAAACCAATCATATTTAATCATATTATCCCTTAAATGGACTCTCGAATCCCAATTTATGCATTTGACACAAATCAGGAATAAATTTGAAACTAAGGGAATTTTTTGTGAAATTTCAAAATTTTTCTTAGGTCCAGGGGACACACGTCCATGTGGCCAAGCCGTGCTCACACGGCCAAGTGACATGCCCGTGTCCCAGGCCGTTTGTGCATTCGATGTGAGGTACGCAGCCGTATCCTACCCGTGTCCATACTCGTATAACTTTCTGACTTGGGTCACACGGCCAGCCACACACCCGTGTGCTAGGCCGTGTAGACAATTTAATTTTTGAAAATTAGGTGCAGGGGTCACACGGCCAAGTCACACTCCCATGTGCTAGACCGTGTGACACACTCGACTGAGATGCATGCCCATGCCTCTGCTCGTGTGAGCAATTCGAAGCATTCTGTTTCTCAAAATTTAAGATGTAGGGGACACACGGCCAAACCATAGACTCGTGCGCATGGCCGTGTGTCACACACGACTGAGACACACGCCTATGCCTCTGCCCGTGTGGACAAAATAAGGCCATTTCCAAGCCTTATTTCTCATCCAAATTTGCCTTGCACCTACATTAACATTTTAACACATTCCCAAACCAATTCAAAACATTTAAATCAAGCCAAAACCAATTCTTATGCATGACATATCATCACATATTTTCAAGTGACCAACTTACCAAATTGGTCAAATATTCATTTAAGCATATTTATACCTAATATGTGTATCAATTCAAGCACACACACATATCAATATAATATAGGCTCATACACATATACATCAAAACATATCATCACTAGCCATTACAATGGCTAATTACAACCAAATATTAATATGCCATCATTTGGTCAATTTAACCTATACATGCTATTATACCAAGGGAAATTTTACTAATTATACCAAAATAATTTGAAGGATAGTGTGATCTTGCTCCAACCTGCTTCCAACCTTTAAGAGCTTCTGAGTATTATAAAATAGAGGAAATAAAATAGAGTACGCATATTATGCTTAGTAAGTTCGTATAATGGAAAATCAACTTACTAATCATTTATATTTATGACAAGTATACAAAATTTATCCAAAGAAATTTGACAATTTTCCTAAACACATATAATCTCAAGAAACTTGTTAGTCAGATATTACATATAAACATCAAGAATCAAGGATGAGCTCATCATGTAATAAATTTCATAAACATATGCTTTTCATATCATATTTCCATATAACATGTGCATTTACATAACAAATCATCTTAAGTTCAGTTTAACCATGTAAGAACTTTACCCTTTGAATTTATTTGAAATATCGATGGATACACATGTAGTACACTCGAAGTGTACAAAACTGTAACCCGTTAACTCATATTCAGAGGTACCCATTAAGGCACATAATCAGGAAGCACTCTCTCGAGCCACATAAAAGGATGCTCATGTGAGCCATGTAATAGGAAGCTTATCCGGGCTATACTAGGAAACTCATAAGTGTTTAAAACAGGAAGCTCATTGAGCTTAACAGGTAACTCCGAAGAGTTTTTATCAGGGAGCTTCGGATAGTCATATAACAGGAATTTCAGACGAGCCATATCAGGAAGCTCATAAAAAGCTGCGGTATGTTCACATAATATGCAGGATCCATACCAATCATATAACAGGTCGCTCACAAAGAGCTGCGGTATATCTGCAACACATGCAGGATCAATAGTGATCAAGATGCTCGTAGGAACCATATAATAGGAAGCCCGAGAGGGCTTATAATGAGACGCTCTTTCAAGCTATGGTATGTCTGCAACATATGCAGGACCACAACCAATACGGGAACCCTGTATCCAATCGAATTTCATTCATTCAAACGGAACTTAATATTTATCGGGCTTTATCGAATATTCAATAAATTTCATATACATAAATAATTACACAATTCACATATACAATATTTAATTCAAACATATAATTGTACACAATTTAGTTACATAAACTTACCTAGATAATTGTTCGTGTTCGTAGGCTACTAATCCGATACTTTTTATTTTCTTAATCCAATTTCGAACTAGGTCTATCCAGATCCAATTAAGCCAATTTAGCTTGCTTGAAATCTTTTCTCTTAGCTAGGGTTTCCATGTATTTTTAATTTAAGGATAAAGATGAAATAGATGACATTAGTTTATTATCATCTTTAATTATTTTAATTTCCAATTTAGTCCTTTTCTTTTTCTAATTTTCCATGGATGATCATCATAAATATCTACTAACTCCATTCAATGGTCTAATTAACATATAAGGACCTCAAGTTTGAATTCCATAGTTATTTACTACCTCTAGCTACTAGAACTCAACTTTTGTATTTTATGCAATTTGGTCCTTTCTATAATTAAACATGAAATCGATAAAATTTTCTTAACAAAATTTTCATAAGTCATTCCTATCATAATGCAGACCATGCAATAATATTAAAAAAATTTCTTTCTGACTCGGATTTGTGGTTCCGAAACCACTATTCTGATTTCACTGAAATTGGGTTGTTACAATTAAAATTAATATTGGACAAGTTTGGGCCTAAGTAATATTCGGCCATAGTGGGTTGGTATCAAATTGCATGAATTTCATTTTTAAGCTTAGGGACTAAATTGTAATGAATTCAAAATTATTAGGTGCAAAAGTGTAATTTTTCCAAAACATGATTTTTTGATTTAATTGAATATAATGTAGTTTGAATGAGTTAAATTTGATTATATAGATCAAGAAAAGCAACGTACGGAATTAGATCGGGTAAAAGAAAAAGTGTTGGACAAACTGATCGTATTTCTTTGTTCGTGTTTGAGGTAAGTTCGTACATTTGAGTAGCATTGAATTATGTTAAATTTAAATGCTTTTAGGTTATATTATGGTATTACGACTCTACGAAAACACCCAATGAAGTTTTGGTGACTTTTGGATCCCGTTTGAACCTTAGGAATATATAAGATACAAATGACATGTCATTCGGGGTTGCCGTGTTTTGGGTGCTAGTCCTGTACATCCTATCGGTGGCTGAGTTTCTGACATGTGTTGTGGTTAGTTGATAGCTTGTATGAGCAGCACCATGTAGCTACGTCTTGACTGATAGCTTGTGTGAGTAAACCCATTTATGGCTTGAGAGAGAGCATTTATATAAAATATGAGATAGCAGTGGTTTCGACCACATTTTGGCACATAGTGTGCGAGATTCCCGTGTATCTGATATTATTGTAGTGGTTCAACGGGTATGCAATAGGGAAGGATCGACAAAAACTTTGATAATTTGGGCTATGAAAGTATGAAAAAGATATGAGATGAAGATGCTTTAAATATACTTAGCTATATGCAAGGAAGTATGAAAGCTTATTTGTTGTGTGCATAAAAGCTATTAAGTTTTGCTATAAGTTGTTAAGTTATGTGTATATCTAAGTTGAAATTTTGTTCTTACTTTGGCTAATGCCAAGCTAAGTTGGATTGAATCAAATTATTTATGATTAAATATAAATATTGAAATGGCCTATTTTTCGTCCACACAGACAGAGGCACGGACGTGTGTCTCAACCATGTGTGACACACGGCCAAGTGACACGGTTGTGTGTCCCCTGTATCTTTCAAAGGGTTGCAATTTGGACTGTTACACAGCCTAGCACATGGCCTGACTCACAGGCATGTGGGGTTATTTTGAAGAGTACGCGGCCTGGCACACTGATGTGTGGCTTGGCTGTGTGACCCAAGTTAGTAAGTTACACGGGCACGGACACGGACACGGACACGAGCTAGGGCACAACCATGTACCCCTTTTTCGAATGCCCACACAGCCTAATACACGACCATGTGATCCCTACAATTTGAACAAATTTAACTTTTTTTTGAAAAATTTCATTTGTTTCCAATTTAGTCTCGATTCATTTCTAATGTCTTTTTAGGGCCTCGATGGCTCGAAAAGTGACCGATGTATCATCTTGGTTAATATTACTATGATTTTTTTATTGTTTGATTGTAATAATAAAATGTTAGTTATATGATGTTATACTCCAGTAATACTCCGTAGCCCTAATTCGGGGACGGATACGGGCTAGGGGTGTTACAGGAATCAATATTAGTACTCTTAAAATTAGGATGCATAATGGGATGATTAGGACACTCTTAGATGTCAGGTATGCATTTGATTTACGAAAGAATCTCATCTCCTTGAGTATTTAGGACTCGAAAGGTTACAAAATCAACATCGACTTGAGCGACATTAAGGTGTATTGTGGGGCTCTTGTTTTGTTAAAAGGTAAAGGGACTGATAGTCTTTATATTCTAGCAGGTTCTATAGTGACCAGTGAAATCGAACGTCTCTTGTCCATTACAGAGTCGAAGTTAACTCATTTGGAGCGGAGGCAACTTGGTCATAAAAGGGAAAAATGTATGACTGTTTCGTTGAAAAGGTTCTCTTTTGGATGTAGCTGTTGTATTTTAGAAAGGGACATCCTCTGCTCTAACTGCTTTAAGGAGTGCACTATTTGTTGTCTAAGAGAGCTACAAGAAACTAGAGGTGCTGTCGTGGTAGTATGCAAAACAAAGAAAGTGGTGGTATGACTATGTTGAGTTGCCCTGGCAGCATCAGTGCATTGGATCTTGGCAAAGATGGTCCTAGTCAGACCACCCTTGTTAGGGGTGATATCCTCATTCTCATTGAGAGAGACTCGGATGATTTGACATAGATCAGTAATAAGTGAGTGGAAGTTTAAGCTGCCAGTGTTCTTCTCAGCACACCGATGAACTTCCTAAAAAATGATCCTACCGACATTAATTCTTCTCCCTTTTTATGATAGAGTGCAGTAAAAGCATTCTCTCTTTTGAACCAGTTGTATTGTGCATGGATGGCATAAGTCAGCTCCTTAGAAAATGATACCATATTTTCCCAATAAGCTTTAATAAAGCCCTCTCGATAATATAACACTCCTGAATAGAAACAGTCCGTCGTGTTCCTTCGATACATAAATCCTCTAATACCCTGGTTAAACCCTTAGTAGTGATATTTTTAGCAAACGGCGTGTGTTCATCTTAAACACCTATAAGACCAAACTGTGCATTAATATGGTCGTCATCAAAAGGAATGGAACTACCCCTTACGTAGATAAAAAGGGAATCTGGAGAATTGACATGGGCATAAAATTGTCAAACAATTTTCCCTAAAACATCCTCGGGGTGCAAGCAGAAAATATTCCACCCATGCTTTTCTATTATGGAGGACATGAATTCATCATATCCCATGTACGGTTCATCTTTAAACAAGAACCCTTGCTCAAAGTAGAAAGGGCACTTCGTGATATTACTATTGTATCTTGTGGCTACGACACTGTTAAAGAATGTCTTTGGCTGAGTAGCACCAGCCTTTGATGGTTCAGCAGTTTTGGAGGTAGTTTTGACACAAGCCATTGAAGAAGAATGGAAGAAATCTTGAAGAATTTAGTGGAAGAAAAGATAAGGGAGATTTAAAAGAAAGAGTAATAAAAATGAAAACTTTAGGAGGAACTTAAGAGAAGTGAGTAGTTGAGGAGAGGGAAATAAGGGAGATAGTGAGAACAGTTCAGCAAAAATGAAACGCGCTAGGGATGTTTCGTGACGTGGAAGAGGGAAGAAGGAAACTAAGAGGATTTGTGGGAAGGTAATGTGAAGTGCCCTAATCCTTAAACAAAAATTTTAGCTTCCCTTCCACGGGGTTGCCAAGTAATAGAAATGGCCAAGCTAAGAAAACACATCTCTCCCTTGGACTTATCCGTCCGGCCAAACCCACATTATCCATTTACTAGTTTGTCGAAATGCTACGACAAACTCCTTGGAGTTTTGTATGCGGTACGATACACCTACAAACTTCATCCAATCTAGTAGACCAGTCCTTACGAGTAAGATTCACCACTTTTTCTAAGATTTTTTTATTTCTCTGTTAAAAATTTTAGACCCTTCGTCACTAATAATTTCTCTAGGTGTACCAAATCTTGTAAAAATGTTCTTATGTAAAAACTTCATTACCGACCTTGCATCATTAGTAGGAAGGGTAACAACCTCGACCCACTTAGAGACATAGTCCACTATTAACAGTATGTACACCTTGCCCATTGACGGTAGAAATGGACCCATAAAGTCTATTCTCATACATGAAACAACTCAATCACCAATATACTTTGCAATGGCATTTCGTGTCTCCTAGATAGATTTCCTGTTCTCTGACAATGGTCACATGACTGATAGAAATGATGAGCATCCTTGAATAGACTTGACCAATAAAATCCTGATTGAAGCTTTTTGGTAGCAGTTCTCATCCCTCCAAAATGTCCTCCATACGGAGCTGAATGACAATTCTATAGAATGTTATGTATTTCATCATCAAGAACACATTTTCTAATTATTTGATCACCACAATGTTTAAACAAGAAAGGTTCATCCCAATAGTAATGTTTGTCATCATGAAGAAATTTCCTTCTTCTCTTACTATTAAGATCGGGTGGTAACATACAACTCACTAAATAGTTCACTATGTCTGCATACCAAGGTAATGTCGTGACAACTAACAACTATTCGTATGAAATTCTTCTTTAATAAGTGAGTCATGACTACCTTCAATTCTAGATTCTAACCTTAATAAGTGATCAACCACTTGATTCTCAGTCCCTTTCCAATCTCTAATTTCCAAGTCCAACACCTACAGCAACAGTATCCACCTAATCAACCTCGGCTTAGCATTTTTCTTGCTCATTAGATACTTAATACCAACCAGATAAGAATAAATTTATCGAATGTGAACACCACTGCTAATAACTCCTTTTCCGTAGTGGTGTAAGTTGTGCTTCTGATAACGTTCTACTAGCATAATATATTGCCCATATTATTTTGTCTTTCATTTGCCCCCAACATGGCTCCCATAGCATAATCACTCACGTCACACATAAGTTTTAAAGGCAATGTCCATTCTGGGGCTACTACAATTGGTGCTGCTATAAGTTTTTTCTTTAACTCTTCAAATGCTACCAAAAAATGTTCATCAAAATTGAAAGGTCTATTTTGCTCCAACAAAGTGCACAAGGGTTTAGATATTATCGAAAAATCCTTAATGAATCTTCTATAAAAGCCTGCATGACCTAAAAATTTTCTAATACCCTTGACACTGGTGGGGGTTGCAATTTTTCTATCACTTCAATTTTTGCTATGTCCACTTCAATTCCTCTTTATGATATCCTGTGCCCAAAGACAATTCCTTCACGAACCATAAAATGATTTTTCTCCCAATTTAACATAAGATCATTTCTTTACAATGATATAGGATCAACTCTACATTTTTTAAAAAAATCCTCAAAATCATTCTTGAACATAGAAAAATCATCCATGAAGACTTCAAGAAAATTTTCCACCATGACAGAGAATATGACCATTACATAATTTTGAAAAGTTGTCGAGGCATTACATAACCTGAACGATATCCGTCTCAACGCAAAAGTACCATATGGAATGTGAAAGTTGTCTTCTCTTGGCCATTGGGGGCTATTGCAATCTGATTATATCCTGACTAACCATCCAAGAAATAGTACAAAGCTTTTTCAGCTAATCTATCCAACATGTGACAATGAATGGTAGGGCAAAATGGTCCTTCCTCGTTGCCTTGTTAAGCTTGTGGTAATCCATACACACTCTCATTCTCGTGACAATATGAGTTGGTATGAGTTTGTTGTTATCACAACTTACCACTATGAACCCGCCTTTCTTGGGTACACATTGTACAGGACTCACCCATAAACTGTCTCAATTTGGGTAAATAATGCCAACATTAAGTCAATAATCTTTTTCTTGACAACTTCTTTCATGATCGGGTTCAGTCTTCACTACTATTCAATGGAATTGCTAGGGAAATCATCCAACAAAATTTTATGCATGTAGAATGCAGGGCTAATTCCCTTTATATCAGCCAGGGTCTATCCCAATGCCTTCTTAAATCACCAAATAACTTTTAACAACCTTTCCTCCTGCTCAGTTGCCAGCTCCACAGAAATTACTACAGGCAAAGTATTGTTGTCACCCAAATATGCATACTTCAAATATTGTGGCAAAAGTTTTAACTCCAATGCAGAAGGTTCCTCTATAGAAGGTCTAGGAGGATTGTAAGGTCGGTTTGATACATCCAAGGATCCAAACCTCTTCCCTAGTCTATCCACTTTCGAAATTGCTGTGATAACATCTGGTAAAGTCTTCCACTTTATTTTCTATCAACCCAATGGCATGACATTCATCATTAACATGAGCACATTTTAAAGCATTAAATACATTAAAGGTAACCTGCTGATCATTTACCCTTATGGTCTACTCGCCTTTCTGTACATTAATTAAAGTCCTGCCAGTAGCAAGAAAAGGTCTTGCACATCTTGGTTAGCTTCACATTCTAAAATATGGAAATCCGTAGGAAAGATAAATTTATCTACTCTTACCAGTACATCTTCAAATTTATCTTGTGCATGCGCATAAGATCGGTCAGCCATTTGCAACGTAACTGTAGTAGGTCTTGCTTTTCTAATTCCTAGCTTCCTGAAAATAGACATATGCGTTAGATTTATACTCGCTCCTAGATCACATCATGTCTTACCAACATAATGATTTCCAATTGAACATGGGATAGTGAAACTCCCTCGGCCATTCAAATTTGGAGGTAATTTGTTGGTTAACATTGCTGTGTACCCTTCAATGAGAGTGACAGTCCCAAATTCTCCCAATCTGTACTTTTTTGACACTATAACTTTTATAAATTTCACATAATTAGGAATTTGCTCCAAACCTTCAACCAATGGTATGTTGACGTGGAGTTGCTTCAATACCTCCAAAAATCTTTTGAATTGAATATCCAGCTTAGAATTATGAAATCTCTGAGGAAAAGGTAAAGGTGATTGTCCTTCAGCTTACTGATATTGTTTTGCCATGGCATTCTCGTTGCCAACATGATCTGATTCTGGCACAGCATTTTGCTACTTACCCTTTTTAGGTTCATTATCTTTTTAGGTTCATTATATTTTTCAGATAACTCTGAGATCTTTACATGGTTGTTATTCGAATTATCCTCTCCTACCGTGGCATCTTGAGCAACGTCATCAAGTTGAGTTTCATGTCTAAGAGTGATGACCTTGCATTTTTCCTTCCCTTGTGATCTCAAATTCTCGGTATCACTTGGCAGTGTTCCTTGTGGTCTCAAATTTAAAGCATTCGCTATTTCCCCACTTGATTCTCAAGAGCTCGAAGGGATGCATCCTAACTCTGAATTACAACATCATTTTTAGCCATATATTCCTTCAACAAAGCTTCAATAAATGATGAAGAAGTTGATGCCTGACCCTATTAGACATTTTTCCTCAGCATAGTTTGATTATAATCAGGTGATGCATTGATGGCATTCTATCTTATTGAATTTATAAAAATCCCCGCACCTTGATTATTCCAACTAAAGTTTGGATGTTGCTTCCACCCCAGATTATACGTGTTGGAATAGGGGTTATTGTTTTGGTTGAAATAACCCAAGTAGCACATGAATGCTGGGTTTGATGAGCATTCATCAAACACATGATCTTCACCATGATAAACACACAATAGTTTGACTACCTTCATCTCTTGGACTACAATAGGCATTTTCATTATTTTGATCATGTTAGCTAAAGAAGATACCTAGGCTGTCAATGATGTGATTGTATCAACCTCCATTGTACCAGCAGCTCTCTTGCCCCTCCCAACTCTTATGGTATGATACGATAATCATTGTTGGCAATCATTTCCAAAATCTCATATGCTTCATTATTGAGATTTATCCAACAAAGTACCATTGGCAGAAGCATCAACTACCATCCTCGTATGTGCATTCAGCTCATTATAGAATATCTCCATTTGAGTCCAGTGTTGAAATCTATGCATCAAACATTTCCGAATTAAGTCTGTAACACCTCAAAAATCCAAGTATTTATTTTTGCATGTTTGTAACATAAATACATATCTACTTCAGTGGTTAAATGTTCTAAGAAGTGTCTAAGAGGTCCCAAGTTCAAGCATTGAATTGGGCAGAATTTTGTTATTTTAATTAAATAAAGCCTTAACTGGGTTCAATTGGCTTATATTTTAAAGTTTGTGGATTTATATCAGAATAGGCCTGTTGGTCTGGTGGTTAAGCGGAGTGTCAGTGTGCTGGGGGTCTTGAGTTCGGATACCTGTTCAAACAAGGGTTGTTATTTTGCTACTTGTGCCGTGTGTGAGTTTGTGTTAGACTAAAATTCTGATAGTGAAATGGTGAAGGAGAATTCAAATTGAGTGGCTGAGGGGAGGTGTGATCAGGTGGAGAGATTTGATGAGGGATTTTAGGAGAAAATAAAGGGATGAGGGGAGAGGGAATGTAGTGCCGAAAGTGGACTCTGTGGCACTCAAGAATTCGGCTAGAGGGGGCTTCTCATTTTTTTTGGTTTTGCTTTGCTGAGTAGTTCCCTTTGCCGAATATTACTTCTCCCCATTCATTGAGTTTGACGAATGTTACTTCTCTCTATTCATTGCATTTGCCGAAACCCTTTCTCCTCATTCATTGAGTTGGCCGAATATTGTTTTTGTCTCATTCGATTTCTTTCCCTCTTTTCCTCTAAACTGATTCTCCTATTCTCTCCCTCTTGTGTTGTGCTGCCGATTACCAGTTCTGACCACTGCCGAAACCTTTCCTCTTTTTCCACCAATTGACTTTACTCTTTTCGTTTCGCTTTAAATCGAGGGTGAGGGGTTGTGGTAATGTCGAATCCTTCCACTATTTGATTCTCTTGCTCTCTTTTGGTAAGTTCTTTAAGCGAATCAATATTTCTTTCTTCTTCTGCCTTTAGTAATAACTGATAGCAATTGTATGGCAGTCAAGGAAGAATTCAAGGAATTCCTAATCAATCACTGAAGACTAAATTCATGGAAATCACTGTGGTTCGATCGAAGGTAACGCTAATATATTTTATGAATGAACTGTAGATTTCTAGTTTCTTGTTAACTCTAAAGTAGGACTGATAGTGGTGTTTGATTGGCCAAATGTAGGTTGGTGAGTGTTTAAGCGACTGCTCGTGACGAATAGAAACAAAGTGTGTAAACCCTACCCAAAACGTAAACCGGCAAAAGCTAAAAATTATGGCAATTGACGCTACACGAGTGTGCGCTCGCTTGTGTGGTAAACCGAATGCATAAACATGGGCATTATACTGTTGCAGCCACAATGAGTGATTTCATGGTCTTAGGCCGTTTTAGGCCACGATGGGCCGAAATGGACAGTGTGGGCCTAACGGGCTTATGGTCTCCACATGAGTAAACCGCACGAGCGTGTGGAGGAAATTAGGCCAAACTGTGTAATTTCATGACCGAGACCAATTCTGGGATATGTGGGCCACACAAGTGTGTGGGCCCACATGGGCCCGCATTATGGGCCTTGGGTCCAACTTCACTATTTGACTGTTAAGGTTGTACGGGTCACCCGAGACAACTGTGGGCCTACTGATGGGTCGGTAAGTAGGCCTAAACCCCCAAGCTGTTATAAAATGATTGTTATGCCCCTATGTTATAAAATGACTATTATGCCCTATATTATAAAATAACAGTTATGCCCCTATGTTATAAAATGACGGTTATGCCCCTATGTTATAAAATGACTGTTATGCCCAAGCTCTTATGTTATAAAATGACGGTTATGCCCCTATGTTATAAAATGACTGTTAGGCCCCTATGTTATAAAATGACTGTATGCTTAATGTTATGTATGACTGTATATGAGCATGTCACGATATATATATATATGTTGCATACATGTATGATATGTTGCATGGGAATGGGATTATTATGATTGGAGGAAGTGTACTGTATTGGCGGTTCTGCTGCAAATACTATTTATTGCCGCAACCAGTGCTAATTTTGGAGTGTAGGGATGGGTGGGTGATTTTATCCCCATATGGAGTGTTGGGTTGGACATAGTAGAGCGTAGAGGCTGGATTGGTAGGATTTCTGATTGCATGTTTGAACTGTTACTGTCACTGTAATGGGCTAAGGCCTACACTGATACTGTCACTGTAATAGGCTAAGGCCAACTGAACTGAACTGTTATTAAATTGGGCTTAAGCCCAGACTGTAAATGCATTGGCTATTTGCTTTTATAGGGTTACACACTGAGTTTTCGTAAACTCACCCTCTGTTTATCTTACAGGTAATCCCCAATCTTAGGGACTGGTGTTGTGAGGGACTCGGAGGTGGCCACACAACCACACCTGCTTTTACATTTGTTTTTTTTTCTTATAAGAAATTTATTTTAGGTATTTGTTCTGTAATAAGGCCTTTTAAAATTTTCTTTTAAACTTTTAATTTTGGGATTTTACTTGTTTTAATTCATATCTGATAGAAGTAGGACACGGATTTTCAAAAGATGAATGTTTTTTTTTTCAAAACACCACGTTTTAGTACCATAAAATTAAAGCTTCCGCATCAAAACAATGTTTTGAATATAGTAACAACAAATAAGATCAACAAACTGCTAAAGACAAACTTGAGTTTCAATAAACGAGAATTAATATAGAGTGGGTTTTTCATTGAAACTATGTTTTCGAAAAACACTTCAATGTGATATCGCCAGATTCGGCCATAACGTCTAGGTCAGGTTTGGGGTGTTACAAAGTCTTTAAATCATTTCCAAGCTTCATATAGTGTTTCATTCTCCAATTGCCAAAAAGATGTGATGTCATTTCTAAATTTTGCATTCATATTTAGGGGATTATATCATAGCAAAAACCTTTCGCGAAGATAATTCCATGATGCCACTGTCCCCGATAGCAAAGCATTCAACCATTCTCTTGCATGATCTCTTAAAGAATATGGAAACAGTTTAAGTCATAGAGCGTCTTCAAGCATACCCTGTTGTCTAAACAAGTCATAGACCTCTAGAAAAAGTCTTAACTGCAGTCTTGGATCTTCAGTGGGTAACCCATTAAATTGTCCTACTGTTTGTAACATCTGAAACATTACCAGTTTCAGCTCAAACTGTTGAGCCTATTTTTGTGGTCTGACTATACCTGGATTTAGGTCATCCAAAATTGGTACAACATGCTCTCAGATTGGGCTATCTCGATCATCAATCACCCCACAAACATGAGGGTTAGTGCCTTAACCATTCAAATTATCTTAGTGCCTTAACCATTCAAATTATCATTCATACCTGGTATCACCCTACGAACAGGAGGATTAGCATCTTGACCATTCGGATTATCATTGAGACAAGGATCACTCTTATTCCTAGCCATTTTTCGTAGTTCTTTCCCCCTTCTTCGTAAAGTTCTTTTGATCTCTAGGTCAAAAGGATATTCTTTGTTAGCAGGAATACCTCTTCTCATGTACTGATGGCAAACCTGTAGAAATTAAAGTAAACTAAGTTCAATAAAACTAACAGAATTAAATAAAATAACCAAACCAAATTACACCAATTTGCCAATCCCTGACAACAGCACCAAAAACTTGTCGCGTTTGAAATGGTATGCAAATTGTGCAAGTGTACACGTCAAATCAAATAATAGAGTGATAAGCGAGATCGTCTCCATAAGGATCGGATTAGGTATAAAAATGGTCAAGTTATTATAACGAATTATGATTAATGTTATGACAAAACCAAGTTAAGTATGTAGTGGTAAATTAAAGTATTAAGGATGTATGCAAAATGTATATTGACTAATACTGAAAATGCTAAGGCAAAGCAAGAGTAAAAATGCAATGTAAATTACGAGAATAATTACGTAAATAATCTGCGACTGAATAAATAAATAACTAAGAATGTTATAGCAAAGATACTATGGCAAAGGATTAAGTGTCTAAGATGTGATTTGGAAGGTTGGGATTACTAATAATCTGCCCTTACTTTCAGTAATGCCTCTACAAAATTGTACTCAATCTACTGCTTAGAAGAGGTCTAAACTGACATGCTTCTTTCGAGAGCTAGATCTCAAGTTACCTGGCCTGTGTCTATAGGCCTTAGCATGGTACCTTACACTGTTTTGTCTTCATTCCATATGAAGCCTGCTCTATGTCTAGAGTCTACTACAAGTATCTATTGAGTACTTGCTCATATCATTCAATTACAGTCCAACTACTCCAACCTTTTCAGAATTAGATTAGTTTATAGACATGTTGCACAGTCTTCTATGTCTAGGGATTGTACGCATACAATTTTAGAAATAAAAATAATTGAATGAAACAATAAATTAATTTAGATATGTGCTTCAACCATTAAAAAAATATATGTTTCATCATGCAATCCCAACCCTATGAGATTTAGCTCATGGATTGGCAATTAAAATTCAAGTTCAAAATAACACCCAATATCGTTTCAACTCAAATTAATCCATGGGAGAACAGATTAAGGACTAATGGAAGAACTTGGGAATATGGTTGTCACCAAACCAATCTGCAATCCAGTAGTACAGTGTCCTGTGGTGATTGAAAGGGACTGCCTTCGGTTTCCTCTTTCTGTCTCCACTTAGTCGTGATCCTCTATTGTTTCCTCCAGATCTCCACACCTTTTAGGCTATCCTCCTTTGGCTTTTTATAACCTTTTTCCCTAGGGTAAATCCAATAGCCTATGATATCGTCTCCTCTTTTTAGGTAGATTTTTATCACCGTGTGACCCAACATCGAATGGAACACGGCTGTGTGGCTATATTTTGAATATGCACACAACCTGCAACACGACCATGTGACCCTATTTCGAATACCCACACAGGCTGAGACACGACCATGTGTCCATACTATGAATGCTAACACGGTCTGGGCTATGTCACATGGCCATGTGACCTTTATTTTCAAATTTTTCCAAACTTTTCTGTTTTGTTTCAAAATGACCCCTAAATGTTTTTAAACTATTTTTAGGACCCCATAAGCTTGATTTAAGGCCAGTGAGTGTATTTTTACTATATTTAAATTGAGTTATTAAATGTTAATATTTTGTTAGATTGATAAATCAAACTGAAATTGCCAAAAGGGGGTCAATTGGCTCTTAAAAAAATTGTGAAAGCTAGAAAGAAAATTGAAAGATGAACACGATAATTTAGAGTGGTTTGGCCCCAATTGCCTACTCCACTACCTTAGCTTTCCAAAACTAAGGATTTTCCTGAATTTATTAAATTGATAACCTTTGAGGACAAGGTTTAACCTTATAACTCTCTTAAGATTTCTACCCCAAACCTTGAGAGACAAACCCTCTCAAGGAAATACAAATAAGCAAACAAATAAATAATTCTTACAAGATCAAAGTGTTTGCAAATTAAGCTCAAATACAATGAAATACACTTGAGCAAAAGAATAGAAGTAAAGCTTAGGAGTGTATGTTAAAAGAATATTGAAATAATAAGTTCAAAAGTTTTTTGACTGATGATTTTTGCTTGAAAGTGTTTTCTTATTGTTGTAGGAGCTTTAGAAGTTGGTATTTATACCCTAACTGATTTCCAATCGTTGAGGTTGTTACTACCATGAATAGAGTCTTTGGGGATGTAAAAATCAAAGCATTTAATTCACCTGCAACACCGAGTATCGATACCATATAAAAAGGTATCGATAATTCTTGCAATAAATGCTAATTCAGTGATCGTTGGTGTTTAGCTATCGATACCAAAATAATTTTATCAATACTTTGTAAGTTTTGTGAGAAAAATGATGCTATTTTAGTATCATTTTTAAGAAAAGGTATTGATATTTCAAAAAATATCGATACTTAATAGGGTTTGTGAAAAAATAAAATGCCATTTTGGTATCTTTTTTAAGAAGGGTATCAATAATTCATAAAATATCGACATTTGACCAAAAATGTATCAATACTTTTCGGCCTAGAGCAATTTTAACTTGTTTGAAAATTATTTGATTTGTTAAAATTCGTTTTACTAAGTGAAAATCATTTTAATTTGATTTTAAAGGTGTAAATTTTTTTCTAAGAATTCAAAGTGGATATTCAAAGTTTTATCTCTTAGACTTCAATTTTAACAAATCATTTTGTCAATTTCAATTTTAACTTTTATTAAAAAAACACTTCAATTTGTTATATCAAAATATTTTATCAAATAAAGCTTTTTTAACAATCTCCCCTTTTTTGATATAACAAAACATTTGGTATTTTTTTTGAATAATTTGTCCCCCTTAATAAAAGTAATTTTGAATATAAGACCAAAATAAAATTTGACAAACAATATGTCATTCATTTTTACTTTAAGGAAAATTGGTCACAAAATTTGCATATTTGCATATAGTTAGCATAAACAAATAATCAATAAATTTACCTTTAATTCTCTCCCTTTTTGTTATATCAAATGACAAATAAAGCTTAAGGAGAAAAGATATATAAAAGTGAATGATTAAAGAACTAAACATCAATGTATCTAAAAGTACCAATAAAGCAATAAAGTGAAATTAGATATAGACATAGGCAATAATAAAGAAACTAGGTGCTAAAGTTATGAGTATAAATGAATGACTTAAATATACTCTAATCATCACTAGAGGAAAAAAGTAGGAGTTGAAAGGAAACGAGCTACGAGAGACACCATTTGTGCCTCCAAAGTCGATAGGCGAGTGTTAACATCTTCCCTATAACATCGAACCTCATTGCTTAATGAATGGATAGCATCGAGAATGGCACTATTAACCTCGAAAGAGGGTTGAGTAGAATATGAAGAAGAAGCCCATTGAGAAGCATGTTAGGGTGAAGGGATGTGTTCAAAAGCGCCTTTATCATCATCATCATCATCATCATCATCATCGGTAGCCAGATTACCTCCCTTAATCCACTCACCAGAATCAGCATCATAGTGATAGTTGGTATGGTGAAGTGCCCCGTAACTTATGGGTTTATTGGACGTAATGGGGGACTTTCCATGTAACACCCTTAAACCGTATCCGTCACTGGAATAGGGTTACAGAGTATTACCGTAAAAACATAACTTTAAAACATACCTTTCAAATCTCAACTTAAACATGATATAAATCACACAATTACGTGCATAGTGTCCCTTAATCGAGCCCTCAAGGCCCTAGAAACACTTTGGAAATGATTCAGAACTAAATCGAAAACATTTAGAACATTTAAGAAAAACATGGAAAAATTGAACTGCAGGGGTCACACGATTGTGTGGCCAAGCCATGTGACTAACATGGTTGAGACACAAGCCCGTGTCTCAAGCCGTGTAACAATCAAAATAGGGACACACGGCCGTGTCCCAACCCATTTTCGTGCCCGTGTAACTTTCAAATTTGGGTCACACAGCCAATCCGCACGCCCATGTGCCAAGCTGTGCAACTCTCGAAATGGCCTCACATGTTCGTGTGCCAAGTCGTGTGGTAGGCCGTGTAACTGCCTGACTTGAATACCTTTAAAACTTACAGGAGACACATGGTCGTGTCGCATGGCTGTCTCACATGGCGTGCATCACACACGGCTGAGACACACGCCCGTGTCTTAGGCCATGTGGACATGAAATTGGCAAAAATAAAGCCATTTCCATCACCCATTTCAAGCTTGTACCTAAACATAATTTGTGCACAACTTCAAGGCTTCAAAACTTTACCAAAACATGCATAAAATGACCAATTCAATAGACCATAAATCCATCCAACCAATATGCCAATAAGGAACCTCAAATGCATTCAATCAAACCTTACCTAAACATAGAAACATTACCACAATTCATACCTACACATCAAGTACAATACCATTTCAAAACTTACCATAACTTGACCTATTTCATGTCAATAGAAACTTACCATTTGTATCATTTCTCTCATGCACCACAACCACATAAATGACACAATTCAACCATTACTAAAATGGTACCAAACAACCAACATATATACATACCGTAATCAACATCTAAGCATTCAACCATACATTAAACATAAGTCCACCTATACATGCCATTATAACCTTGACCAAAACATAAAAAAAACTATCGATATAATCACTGGATAGTGTGATAGATCTCTGACGAGCTTCCAAACCGGTCGAGCTTTCGATAATCTATAAAACCTTAGAAAGAAAACTACGTAAGCATATAATGCTTAGTAAGTTCGTAAAACATGAACATAACTCACCATTTCAGTTCATAAAACATGAACATAACTTACCATTTCAATGCATAATCTTAAAATTAAACATGATACAATCTAACCATAAGCTTGGAACAAGCCTTAGCATCATCAACAACACATGTTAGTACGTCAACTTATAATTCACTTGAATTAACATAAGATAAGTCATTATACATGAACAATATCACTTGAAATCATCATTTTCATGAACATAGATATGCTTTCATAGAACATTTCCTTTTCAATCCTTTTCATAGATTCATGACATAAGTCATTTGAACACTTACCGCTCCTTTCCTTTTTATGCCTATTGAACCATTTAGAATAACATCGGATACGTGGGAAAGCTCACATAAAGTATGCTAAACATACAGTCGTAACCTTTCCTTTTTCTTTACATTGTTGCTCACTCGAGCTGTGAAATGAGTCTGCTCACACAAGCTGACGGTCGGAATGTAAGCTACACGATGCTGCTCACACAAGCTATTGAGTATTCGTAACAAATGCAGGACCTCAGCCATTGGTAGGACAATCAAGACCAACAGCCGCAACATGGTAACCCTAATGACACGTCATTTGTATCTTACGTATTCCTAAGGTTCACACGGGACTCGGTAATCGTCGAAACATCATTGGATTTCCACATTTGATTTCATTGCAAATAATACATGAATATATATAGATCAATATAACATTAAAACATTAATGAATCGTACGAACTTACCTCGATGACAAAGACGTAGAAACGAGATCAACTAATCCAAGGCTTTAGTTTTTCCTCGATCTAGATCTTACGAGATTTATCTTAATCTAAATAAGCAAATTCAATCTATTTAATAATTATACTATTCAATTCAGTCCAAATTTCATACTTTGTAAAATTACACTTTTACCCCTAATATTTTAATTTTTTTACAATTTAGTCATTAAGCTCGTAAATTGAAATTTAAGCAATTTCATCCATATTTCATGCTAGCCGAATTCACTAGGACCTATACCAACCCATAAAAATTAGCATTTCAGAATTTTACCATGGAATTTTACTATTTTTATAAATAAGTCCCTAAATGACAATTTCATAAAAAATCTCTTTACAAAACTTGCTTATTTAACAACAAGGATTCATAATCTTCCATCAAACATCAAAATCCATACAAGCATATTCATGGAAAAACCCTAAACCTTTAAAAAATTTGCAAATTAATCCCTGGGCTAGCTAGATTAAGCTACAACGATCTCGAAAATATAAAAATCATTAAAAATAGGACAAATTTCACTTACATGCAAGACAACTCCTTAGCCGAATGTTCAAGCTCCTTCAATGGAGTTTTTCTTTCTTATTTTTGGTGGGGAAGATGAACTAAAAGATGATACTTTAGTTTTCTTTATTTTACGTTAACATATTTATTAAATTACATAATTAACCTTGTTAATTAACTTTTAAATCACTTAATAATGTGTCCATCTTTGTTCACTAATAATAATAATGGTCTAATTACTATTTAAGTCCACGGATATTAAAATTTCATAGCAATTTGACACATTTAGCTAATAGAACGTTACTTTTGCACCTTTTACGATTTAGTCATTTTTACTTATTTAAGCATGCAAATGTCAAAATTTCTTAATGAAATTTTTCTACGACCTTACCAATATTCCATAGACATTAAAATAATAATAAAATTAAATTTTACTTATCGCATTTGTGGTCCCGAAACCACTTTAACCACAAACTAAGCATCTTTGAGTCTACTAACACATACTGACCTAGGGGATTCATTACTTTAACCACAAACTCAGTAGACTCAAAAGGCAATTTCTTATCTGACAATAAATTCGTACATACATATAAAGGTGTTGACCCTGGGTCAATCAAAGCAGTAACATCAGTATCAAAGATAAAAAAATGTACCAGTGATAACATCTGGCGATGAAGCTTCCTCTCGAGCACAGATTGCATAAGCTCTAGCCGGTGTTCATGCCTCGAATCTCACAGCAGAGTCTTTTGTCCCACTACGGAAATTGCCACATTTCCAGTGTTCCTTGGCGGTCTACCTCTCACAGCAGCGTTACTCGGTCCAGTAGTCTGAACCTTTTCTTTTTCGGACCTTTTCGGGAAATCTCTGATATAATGTTCATATGAACCACATTTAAAACATGCCTTATCTTTCATTTTGCAATCACCAAAATGTCGTCATCCACATTGCTGACATTTGGGCTTATTGTTTTTAAGACTACCCACACTCGCTACAGACGTAGCCTGAGGTTTTGAACTCGCATGTTGCTCTCTCCTATCTTTACTCGAATAACCCACTGAAGTTGACGAACAACCATGATATTCTTTTAACTTCTTTAACAACGATTGATATGACATTCCTGCTGATCTCATTCCCAAATCATGAGCCTTATAATCAACTTTTCTCTTTGCTTTACTCAGCTCTTCGGCTTTGTGCACTCTATCAACCAAAACAACAAATTCTTTGAATTCTAGAATCCTGACTTACAGCTTGATGTCTTTATTCAAACCGTCTTCAAAATGTTTACACATAGAAATCTCTGTCGGTATACATTCTCGAGCATACTTGCTGAGTCGAGCAAGTTCTCTCTTGTATTTAGATACTATCATCCGACCCTATTTCAACTCAAGAAACTATTTACGTTTCTTATCAACAAATTTTTGACTCACATATTTCTTTCAAAATTTTATCTGGAAGAACTCCCAACCTATCCGACCTCTTGGCACAACTGAAAATAGGGTATTCTACCACTAATAAGCTGAATCTTTCAATAATGATACAACACATTTCACACATTTTGTCGGTGTACAAGATAGTTCATCAAAAACTCTGATCGTATTTGCTAACCAGAATTTAGCTCTTTCAGGATCATCTTCGGATGCACCTCTCAATTCTTCAATCTCATATTTGCAAATTTTATCGACTGGAGGCTTGCTCACTCATTCTGGTTCCAAACCTTCAGAAACTACGAGGACTGGTTGAGGAATAGGTGGGGGTAAAGGTCATTGAGCCATAAGGTTCATTCGTACGAAGTCGGTCAACCTTTCATTGATAATCTGGAAGAAGGCTTCCTTAGCCTCTCCTCCCCGGGCCTCAAATACGGGCCTACTACCACTTGATGCTACTCTATGAATGGAGGCTTGCGCGTTACTTTAACCTCATCAGAATCGGCTCAGTTGGATGACATTATCTATATGAACATATAGTTCAAATCGATTCTGGGGTTATCATATTATTAAAGGTTATATAGTAGCATGTATTTCTAGACTCGCACACATTATGTTCAATCTGAGAACCAACTAAACTGCAGCGCTGATACCACTAAATGTAACACCCCTAACCCATATTCGTCGTCGAAATAAGGTTACAGAGTATTACCGTAAAAACGTAACTTTAAAATACCTTTCAAATCTCAACTTAAACATGATATAAATCATACAATTACATGCATAACGTCCCTTAATCGAGCCCTCAAGGCCCTAAAAACACTTTAGAAATGATTCGAGACAAAATCAAAAACATTTAGAACATTTAAGAAAAAGTTGGAAAAATTGAACTGTAGGGATCACACGGCCATATGGCCAGGCTGTGTGACTCACAAGGCTAAGACACACACCCGTGTATCAAGCCGTGTGACAATCGAAATAAGGACACATGGTCGTGTCTTAGCCCGTGTCGTGCCCGTGTAACTTTCGAATTTGGGTCACACGGCCAAGCCAAACGCTCGTGTGTCAGGCCATGTCCTAGGCCATGTAACTGCCTAACTTGAATGCCTTAGGCCGTACGGACATGAAATTGGCCAAAATCTAGCCATTTTCATCACCCATTTCGAGCTTGTACCTAAACAAAATTTGTGCGCAACTTCAAGGTTTCAAAACTTTACCAAAACATGCATAAAATGACCAATTCAATAGACCATAAATCCATCCAACCAATATGCCAATAAGGCACCTCAAATGCATTCAATAAAACATTACCTAAACATAGAAACATTACCACAATTTATACCTACACATCAAGTACAATACCATTTCAAAACTTACCATAACTTGACCTATTTCATGTCAATAGAAACTTACCATTTGTACCATTTCTCTCATGCACCATAACCACATAAATGATACAATTCAACCATCACTAAAATAGTACCAACCAACCAACATATATACATACCGTAATCATCATCTAAGCATTCAACCATATAGTAAACATAAGTCCACTTATACATGCCATTATAACCTTGACCAAAACATAAAAGAAACTATTAATATAATCGTTGGATAGTGTGATAGATCTCTGACGAGCTTCCAAACTGGTCGAGCTTCTGATAATCTATAAAACATCATAAAGAAAATTACGTAAGCATATAATGTTTAGTAAGTTTGTAAAACATTAACATAACTTACCATTTCAATGCATAATCTCAAAATAAAACATAAAACAATCCAAACCATAAGCTTGGCAAAAGCCTAAGCATTATCAACAACACATATTAGTGCATTAACTCATAATTCACTTGAATTAACATAAGATAAGTCATTATACATGAACAATATCACTTGAAATAATCATTTTCATGAACATAGATATGTTTTCATAGAACATTTCCTTTTCACTCCTTTTCATAGATTCATGACATAAGTCATTTGAACACTTACCGCTCTTTTCCTTTTTATGCTCATTGAACCATTTAGAATAACATCGGATATGCAGTAAAGCTCACACAAAGTGTGCTAAACATATAGTCGTAACCTTTCCTTTTCCTCCCATCGTTGCTCACTCGAGTTGTGAAATGAGTCTGCTTACACAAGCTGACGGTCGAAATGTAAGCTACACGATGCTGCTCACACAAGCTATTGAGTATCCGCACCAAATGCAAGAGTTCAACCATTGGTAGGACATTCAAGACCAACACTCGGAACATAGTAACCCTAATGACATGTCATTTGTATCCTACGTATTCCTAAGGTTCACACAGGACTCAATAATCGTCGAAAAATCATTGGATTTCCACATTTGATTTCATTGCAAATAATACATGAATATATAGATCAATATAACATTAAAACGTTAATGAATCGTACAAACTTACCTCGATGACAAAGACGTAGAAATGAGATCAACTAATCCGAGGCTTTAGCTTTTCCTCGATCTAGATCCGTACGAGGTTTATCTTGATCTAAATAAGCAAATTCAATCTATTTAATACTTATACTATTTAATTCAGTCCAAATTTCATACTTTTGTAAAATTACACTTTTTCCCCTAATATTTTAATTTTTTTACAATTTAGTCATTAAGCTCGTAAATTGAAATTTAAGCAATTTCATCCACATTTCATGCTAGCTGAATTAACTAAGGACCTATACCAACCCATAAAAATTAGCATTTGACAATTTTACCATGGAATTTTACTACTTTTATAAATAAGTCCCTAAATGACAATTTCTTTAAAAATCCCTTCACAAAACTTGTTTATTTAACAACAAGGATTCATAAGCTTCCATCAGACATCAAAAGCCATACAAGCATATTCATGGAAAAAACATAAACCTTTAACAATTTTGCAAATTAATACCCGGGCTAACTAGATTAAGCTACAACGATCCCGAAAACATAAAAATCATTAAAAATAGGACAAATTTCACTTACATGCAAGACAGGTCCTTAGCCGAATGTTCAAGCTCATTTAATGGAGTTTTTATTTCATTTTTTTGGTGGGGAAGATGAACTAAAAGATGATATTTTTGTTTTCTTTATTTTACTTTAACATATTTATTAAATTACATAATTAACCTTGGTAATTAACTTTTAAATCACTTAATAATGTGTCCATCATTGTCCAGTCATAATAATAATGGTCTAATTACCATTTAAGTCTACATATATTAAAGTTTTATAGCAATTTGAAACCTTTAGCTAATAGAACCTTAGTTTTGTACCTTTTACGATTTAGTCATTTTTACTTAATTAAACATCCAAACGTCAAAATTTCTTAACAATTTTTTATGACCTTAATAATATTCTATAGACATTAAAATAATAATAACATTAAATTTCACTCATCGGATTTGTGGTCTTGAAATCACTATTCCGATTTCATTGAAAACGAGCTATTACATTCCAAGGGTGCTATTTCATGACCATCTAAAAATATATGAAAAATATTTGTCATGAGGAAAGGTGATATTTGTACTCATACCTCTCTCGATAGCCTTAGTAATGTCATTAAACATGATAAGAACAAGGTCGGGACGCCTATTATTTTGGACAGAATCGAGCCACAAATAATTGGTGTTCTGAAGCTCGGGATGTTTTATAATAGGACATAAATTCAAAGTTAGGGTAAGATAGAAGACTCGATCATGTAAAGAAAGTTCAGAAGCTAAACCGGACTGAATGAAAAGAGCTTGATTAAAAGGGACCTTTTCATTAGAGTTACCTCCGGAAGGCAAGTGTAACAAATCTCCAAACTCTTCGACAGTAAGGCGAATAGGAGTGTTCATTAAAAATAAGGCGATGGTAACAACGAGATCACCAGACTCGTCATGTTCGAGCTTGAAATTTGAATAAAAGGCTCGAAAAATATTGTAAAATGTCGGTGAATAAATTTATTTTCAACAAAATTCATCCAACCCCAATCTTGAAAAATAGATAGATAAATAAAATTTATTGCTTCAAGCATACCAACATCAATTTTTCTAGACTCCCAAACCATTTTCAAGCCAAATTTTTATTAAAACGAGATCGAGAGTTTGAGGATTGAAAACATTCACTAAAAGATGACTCTACCACATTAGATGGGTTAGATGACGATGCACTAATTTTGGCTTTTTCTTAGGGGACATTCTATCTAATTTAACACTTAGAAACACTAAGACTCAAAAGAAAAACTCTTTAGGGAATTTTAACAAACACTTGATGGGTAAATGTTAAGAAAATATTTACGGATAGGTTCAATATAACATGATATATAATGTTCAAAACAACCCAATAAACCATCAACAAGCACTATTTCAACCTCCATTTTATAAAATCAATAAGTTGAAAGTTTTAATGTTTTACCTCAAAAATGTTGAAATAGGCAAAATCTCCAAGAAATGTTGAACAAATCTTGAGGAAATGGTGTTTGAAGGTGTTGAAAAGCTAAGATATGACAAAAAAATGAAGAAATTTGAAAAAAATTTGGAGAAGAGTTGATTGGTTTTCGATGGAAGGAAGAAAATTTTTTTAGGTGTTTTGAAAATTTGTTTTAGAAACTGGTGCAAGTACCTTTAAAAACCGCATGGTGTCGATGATTTCTCAAGAGTATTGATATATTTTATAAAAGTATCGATATTTTTAAATTGGTATCAATACCAAATTGCGATTCTATTTTCCAAGTGAAGTGAAAATTGCAAAACTGAGATTTTTGAGTCTTTAGAGGTTCTAAAGGTCCTAAAATGACTCTAAGATCATCCCTAAATATTTCATATGCATGGAAATGCAAAATGCAAGCATGGTGCATATAATTCATAAAGCAAACTTTGATTTTAAAGAAAAACGACTAAGTTAGTAAGAATAAGACTAATTTAATAAGTTCAAAAACATCATAAGAGCAAGTCATGCTAGAAAAAAAAGGTTAAAATAGATCAAATATCTACATAAATTCGCCCTATATTTATGCATACAAAAGCCATGAAATCATTACTTAACAAGTTTTTGCAATAAAAATAATCAAAGAACAAAGAAAGTTTCAACACAAAGTCAAGGCAAGGTGGTTAAACCCGGTTCTCTCCTAAGTGTCCAAAATCTCTATTTGTCTAATGGTTTTGGAAAAATGTCAGCTAATTGGTTTATGGTGTCTATATACTCTAGAACTATTTCACCCTTTTGGACATGATCTCTAATGAAATGATGTCTAATTTCAATGTGTTCAGTCCTAGAATGTTGATGGGATTTTTAGTGCGACAAATAGGATTGTATTGAGTAAATGGATTTAACTTAAAGGACTCAATGATATCATATGAGGGTAACACACACATGACGAGGTCATCGAACAAAGCAGCTGGATGAATTGCTTTCATAAAGAGTATACAATAAGGAGTTTTCAATCATGGTACTTCTTATGGACTGACTCCATGATTAAGTAATTATGAATTTATCAGAACGATACTTCTGGATATAATTGTAATCACTAGAGCTTAATTGTATATGTCTAATTAGTCCCTCCGCTAGCTCAACAAATGCTCGATCGGACTGCATTTGAATCAGAAGAAAATTCTACGACTTTGGGAATAATTTAATTGAGTTCATTTATTCGATGTGGAATTAAATTAGGTGGTCGTGAGAATTGTTCAACTAGAGAATTTGATTAAAGAATTTTCTTGAAAAATTAAGTATTTATTACAATCCTAGACGAATCGAAAAGGTACAATTTTGATTAAATGTTTATTACTTTAGATATCACAATCAAGATCTTGTTTTAGAAAAAAATTAAAACTCTAGTTTTCCCCTAAATTTATTTTCCTCTGCATTTTCCAAACTCGGTTTTTCCAACAATTGGTATCAAAGTCAAGTTGTGTTCTATCTATAAGTATAAACAGAAAATCAAAAGAAATTTCTCTTCTTCTTGAATGATTTGATTACATAGAAAGTGACATTATTTAGATATTATGAATGCTCTGAGTTATATATGAGAATGGATGCGATATTATATAATTGTTTTTTATTGTCGAGGTTGTGGTTCTTAAGAAATAGACCATGAACTATCATCTCCACGTAAGGCTATATTTTTTAAAATTTATAGAATTCTTGTGAGCCAGAAAAGGACATAAGACTTAAATGTAATTTTTCCAAAGGGAGACCATGACGAGGAAAAGATGCGATGGCAATTGAAGACCCAAGGAATGTCTTATGACAAAAAATTATGTAATTTTTAATTTTACATTTACTTTCTAGAAATAGAAGAGTGGAAACATTAACTTGAAATTTTATTTTAGTTACCTATCTCGTATATATTTGTTTTATAATTTTTTATAATATTTATATAATGTAATGTTATGATTCTGATACATATATATATGAGATGATCCAAAGTTGATCGATTAAAAAATAAAAAGTGTGGTAATGAGAAAACACTATGAAAACTATGATAATGAGAAGGTGCATGTCTAGGATTGGCTCTGGCTAAGAATGATTGGTTCTTAAGCGGTCAAATTTGACGCACCTCCCTTTCCTGGGACCTTACCTGGTGTCCGGTTCTCATTCACTTCTTCGGTTTTCCCTTAAAAGAAAATTTGTGGAGAATCAAAATTGTTTGTTTTAAGATTGGTCGATTCTTATGAATTGATATTATAAAATTGTCATAGCATGCCATGCATATATTGGAAGCATGTCATTTAGATTAGGTAAGAATGCCACTAGGACTATTGTATGATCATTCTTGAAATTTGAGATAAAAAAACCTTGCATGTTTTTTAAAATATTGATTGGGAGAAGGTCCTTGAACAAGACCTACGACCTCTATTGATGGTCCCTAAGTGATAGCTTGATAAAGTTTCGAGCTGGTTCCTACCCTAGCCACACCCCAAGGTAAACTTTGTCATATGGGTTCACCAAATGGGATTTCCTTTTAAGGACAACTAGTCATGCATGACTTTCAAAGAGATTGTCCCACGATGACTCACAAATGAGAGCATGTTCATGATGGGTGTTGAGTCAATGGTCACACTCTCAAGATCATCTCTTATTAAATAGTTTCCCAATAAATGATATTTAACCTAGAGAAGATGGTCAAACATTAAACAATCATTAGTTCGTGTGGAGTCTTGAGAATTAAGATTCACGAACTGATTGGATGTAATCCATGTTCTTGCTAGTTAACCATGGGACCTCAGAGCGACATGGTTGATGGTGTGATAATGATTGTAGCAACGAAAAAAATATTTTTTTCAAAGTTTTAATACAAGACACATGCATCATACTGTATTCTTGATATGTTGCTGAAATGAAAAATATTTGCTTAATACAAAGATAGTAATTAGTGAATCTTTTTTTTCAGTTCAAATATTTCTCTTGCTCCTCTTATTAGCATCTTACTTAGAATAAATTAAATCGGAATAACTTTCAAGAACGAAAATAGAACTTGCTAATAGTTCTCAGCTGTGAGAAACAAAAATTTGTTCTTGGAGAAATGTGCCCTCTTGAAGCTCAACCCGAAGCAAGAAATCGCTGGAGAGATTCTAACTCAATTGCTCGATGTTATATATTAGCGAGCATGAGTAGTGTGTTACAAAAGCAACATGAGAATTTCTTTACTACCAAAGAGACCATGACATATTTAGAGGATTTGCTCGAATGCCAAGTTGCATTGGCTCGACAATCCACTATTACAAATTTGATGAATTCTCAGTAGAAAACCAGCACTCTAGTCAAAGAACATATGCTTAAGCTTATAGGATTCTTTGTGGAAGCGGAGGAAAATGGGGCTAAACTAGACATGAACACTCAAATTGAAATAGTGTTCAAATCATTAACCAAGGAGCTTGCTGGTTTTAGGGCCACTTACAACTTAGGGAACAAGGTGCTTACCTTCACTCGCCTCATGAAGGAGTTATAATCCTGTGAGTTGATGCGGAATGGAAGTAAGTCGGTTCAGGAGAAACCTAAGGTAAACTTAACTGTGGGCCCTTCAACCTCTAAGTGGACACAAAAAGCTAAGGGAAAGAACAAATCGACTAAGTCTTTGGTTCCACCTTGTGTGGATAAAAAGAAGGTTAAGAAGTCAAAAGATCCTAACAAGGGCATTTCAAATCAAACTGTAAGGAATATTTGGATTACCTAGCGAAAAACAGAAAAGGTATGGAACTCTTTGTGGTTGAAGCTTGCTTAATGGAAAAATCAATCGACAACTGGTTTATTGATTCCTGAGTCACTAACCATATATGTGTTTCTTTACAGGGATTTAGCAAAACGAGAATTTACATGATAAGAGCCTTTCGTTGCGAACTAGAGATGGGAGCTATGTTTCAACTGGAGCAGTGGGAGAAGTTATTTTACACATTGATAAGTTTAGGAAGATTATTTTAAAGAACGTGTTTTGTGTACCACATTTTAAGAGGAATGTAATTTTTGAAGCATGTTTATTTTATGACAGTTATATTGTGTCATTCAATAAAGGGATTGTTATTTACAGAAATCATTCTTTAATCTATAATGGATGGATGGAAAACAACCTCTACTTTATCAAACTAAATAACTACTCGATGCTTCAAACTGAAATAGTGAATAAAAAGCTTAAAACTTCTTACTCTAATGAGGGATACCTATGGCACTTAAGACTTGGTTATATTAACCAAGAAAGAGTCACTAGACTCGTGAAAGATGGTCCCTTAAGTATGCTTAAGGAAGTTAGTCTTCCACAATGTGAATCTTTCTTGGAAGGTAAAATGACTAAGAGGTCATTTAATGTGAAAGGTGTAAGGACCAACAAACCTTTAGAACTTGAGCACACTGATGTATGTGGTCCCATGAGCATCGGTGCCCAAGGAAGTTACGATTATTACATGACTTTTATCGACGACTATTCATGATATAGATATGTGTATCTAATGCATCACAAAACCAAAACCTTTAATAAATTTTGGGAGTTTTATGCGAAAGTGGAAAAGCAATTAGGTTTATCCATAAAGAATCTTCAGTCTAACTGAGGTAGGGAATACTTGCCCGATGAGTTCTTAGGATACCTTATAGAGATTTGGATTTTATCCCAATTAACTGTGCCGAGCACTCCACAGCAGAATGACGTAGTTGAGAGAAGGTATAGAACCTTGATTGACATGGTTCGTTCAATTTTAAGCTATTCACAACTTCCTACTTCCTTCTAAAGATATGTGATACAAACGAATTGCTATATTCTGAATTGTGTGCCAACCAAGTCTGCTTGTAAGACATCTTTTGAACTGTGGCATGGAAAGAAACTCGCTCTAAATCACTTTAGAATATGGGGTTGTCCAGCACACATTCTGGATAAGGATGCAAAGAAGTTGGATGCACGAACAAAATTGTGCATATTTGTAGGATATTTGAAAGGAACAAAAAGAAGATTATTCTACAATCTGAAAATAATACAATTAAAGTTTCCACTCATGCTACTTTTTTCGATGAAAACTACATGGATAACTTTAAACTTCAAAGTAAAGTGGTACTCAAGGAACTTTAAGGAGTGGTAGAACAATCACCAAGTTCAATTCTCGAGAAAGTTGTAGAAAGAGCTGCAAAAGATCAACAGTATAGGGGAATCCGTCATAGTGAGAGAGTTTCTAAGAAATTGAAGTTCTTCATCTATGATGGTAGTATTTATAATACAGAAGCCAATCATGAGGATGATGATCCACTCACTTACGAGGAGTCTATGCAGAACGTTGATTCCAAGCTCTGGAAATTGGCCATGGGTGCCGAGATGGATTCTATGAAATCCAATATGATATGGGAACCTATAGACTTACCGATTGGAATTAAACCAATAGGGTGTAATTGGATCTACAAGAAGAAGGGAAATACAGAAGGGAAAATGGAAACATACAAAGGTAGACTTGTAGGGAAACGCTACACACAAAAAGAATACATCGATTATGATGAGACCTTCTCTTCAGTAGCCATGCTCAAGTCTATTCCCATACTCTTATCCATTGTCACTACTCTTGATTACGAGATCAGGCAAATGGATGTCAAGACAACATTCTTCAATGGCAATCTTGATGAGACCATTTACATGGCTCAACCCACTGGCTATGTTTTCAAAGGAAAGGAGCAGAAAGTTTGCAAACTACTAAGATCTGTTTATAGACTTAAGAGGCGTCCCGCTCATGGAATAAAAGATTTCATCAAAGAATCAAGACTTTTGGATTTGACCAAAACATTGATGAACCTTGTGTTTATAAGCTATAAAGGAAAAATAGGTGGTCTTCCTCGTTTTGTATGTCAATGATATTTTACTTATCAGAAACGATGTAGGAGAATTGTCATCAGTTAAACTGTGGTTAGCTCAACAGTTTAGCATGAAGGACTTGGGTGAAGCTAGCTCAACTGTATTGTGATAATAGTGCTGTAATAGCTAATACCAAGGAAATGAGAAGTCACAAGAGGACGAAACACATAGATCGGAAGTATCACTTGGTACGAGAGGCAGAAACCGAAGGAATTGTAGATGTGATTAATGTAGATTCTGAAGATAACCTTGTAGATCCGTTTACTAAGACTCTTGTAACTAGGAGATAAAACAAGTAGAGGATATGGGAATGTGAGATAAAACACACACCTTTGACAAATGATCCAAAATCACCAATCTCAATCACGTAAACTCCTCATCACAAATACTTGAACAGCGTATTATTTAATTACTCCTTAAATTCGTGATTAATTTGATACATTGGTAAAGAATTCTTCAATCCAAAATAATTTGTAGTTAGCATAATCACTCGAACGTCAAAAAAAATCAAAATCTTAATACAGAAATGAACTTTTTTTCTATAAATGCTTACGTTTAGATTCTAAAGGTAAGTTGGAACAACACTACGACTTAATCGAGGATTTGATCGAAATTGATGTGAGAATCTACAACCTACAAGATAAAGAAATTAGTTTGTTAAATTCATAACAAAAAATATATGTAATGAAGAAAGTAGAAGAAAAGAAAGGAGAACTAAATAAAAATACACAATTGTCAGTGATGAACGGTGGCAGACGGCGGTGCACGGTGGTGGTGAATCAAAAAAATGAATTGAAAAAGAATGGAAGAGGGATAATGATTTCTTTTAATCAAAATAAAAAAATCAAAAGATGAGCGATACATGCACGAATGGGGTGAAATTTATTAAATTTCATTCACCGAAACTGCCAATTTTCAAGTTTGGGAAATCAACAAACTTACGATGACTATTTGGATAAGATCCAAGCATTTCTAGGTTGAGATGTATTCATGGTAGTCAAACATTTATACCTTATCTTCAAAACGCACTTTGAATCACTCTATTTTGAGTCTCAAAGCTCAAGTTATGACCATTTTAGTGAAAAGTGCGTGAGAAGAATTTCTAGACAGGATTATGACGGGAATTACGAGTTTCGTGCTTTTAACTCGAGTTTAAATCATATTGGGTTCGGGTTTTTGGCTTAATTTTTATTATATGTGAGCTCAATATTGTATTTATCAGCTCTTATTATTTTATTATTTAATTATTCAAAAATTTTAATAATTATTAAGTAGTTTAAGTTATTTAGGAGTTTTATATCAACAAGAAAGTTTAGTTTAAAACTACTTCTTATTTAGATTAATTAGAGTTCTAGTATATTTAAGAGTTTTATTTAGATTTATTTAGTTAGCCTATATCTAGGCCTTTGCATTGTACACAAATCAGACAATTTGGTTTTCATTAATAAAGTTTTCAACTCTAGGAGTTTGTTTCTTGTGCAAGATTTCTTTCTTGTGATTTCTAGAAGTAGTTTTCTTCTCGATTTTCTTCAAAGAGTTGTGGGAATTCATTCTTCACCCTTGAATTTTCCAAGGATTATTTCTTGGAGGGTTGATTAGAGCCATTAATTGATGTTGTTGGAATTTATATCTTAAAGGGTTCAATTGGACATTTATCCTTCTATCCATTAGTTTATCGTTCCATCCTCCACTTTACGTTAATCTATATTTTCACTATTTAGTTATTATTTTGAATATTTATCATTTATTTTTTAATTTTCTTATTTTTCTTATTTCCTTTGTTATTTTCTAAATTTATTAGGTTTCTTCCTTTCAGGTCACGTCTAAATTTTTTCATCTTGATTCAAACAACTTGAATTCGATCATTCATCCACTTCCTCTACTTCAACCCGTATCAAAGAGGAAAAAGAGAAAATAAAGAATTGTTAAGAATGATTATGCAAAGGTGAAAGTTGGTGAATAGTGGTGGCACAAGGTGGTTCTTGTAGTGGTGGTATGGTGGTTATGGGTGATAAGTGGTCGTGCAAAAATAATAAAGGTGAAGGAGAAGTGATAGACGAAAAACAAAAAAATGAAAATAAATTAAATAGTAGCAAAAACATCCAAGAGAGAGTGGCTCGCGTTGGTTGAAATGGAGGACGAAATGAGAGAATTGCATGACAAAATCAAAAGAAATTGCTAACAAATGGCAATAGGGGAACAACACAACCAATCACAACCAATTCAAATTCCAAATTCAATCTTCCAACATGACATTCATGAGGAGACAAGGGAGTTAGATTGTATTGAAGGTGAATTAACATGGGAGTTTCAAAAACATAACATGATTGGAATTGAAAAAGGAAGTTACAAAAATTTGAATAGGGGGTTACATGCATGGATGGTTTGCATGCTTAAGTTGTCCAAGTTTTTCTCCAAAAAAATTATAAAAAATTAAGAGTATGAATACTTGAACTTGGTTTACAAGGGAGTTTCATAAGCTACTTAACCACTATGCCATTTCACAAGCTTGTTACAGAACTAAGATTAACTACTTAAGATTTGGGGTGTGAAAAAAGATCGCAAAAAAGATCCATGGGCAACGAACACGTGGGTCATGGTCAAAGATTGGATGGAATCGAAGGAGAAATACAATTGATGAGGTCTGATAGTCAACAAGTGAAAGCTGAATGTGCCCGACCTCGTTTCGATGTGGTGAACTAAATGAAGAAGTGCACAATATAGTAAGTGTGTTCAATGAAATGCGTAGGCAAACGAGCATAGGCATTCCATGAAATATGGAAAACAACCCTCAAAAATACAGAAAAAGAACATGTTAATGCCATCGCATTCCACTCAGGTAAGACCCTTATAAACCCTAGTACACCCACGCAAAAGGAGGATGATAAGGTTGATACGGTCAATGAAACTCTTAACAAGCCTGAACCTGAGAAGCAAACGGAGAAAGTAGAAGAACTAATAGTTGAACTAAAATTTGTGCAACATCCGAAGCCTGTTTCAAAGCACGTACCATTTCCATTGAGGTTAGAGGACAAACAACGAAGGGATGAAGGAATATTTTTTATTTTTTTGAATTTATTTAAATCCCTTAACGTCAATTTGCCACTCCTAGAATTAATCAATAAAATACTGAAATATGACAAGTACTTGAAAGAAATCATGTCTAGGCATAAGTAATTAAAGAAGGGTGAGCAAATTAATATCAATGCCTCTTGCAGTGCAGTAATTCCTAAAAAAATACCCCTAAAATTAAAAGATCCAGGTAGTTTTACAATTCCTATAGAGATAGGGGACAAACATTGGAGTAAGGCCCTTTGCGATTTAGGGGCCAGTATTAATTTGATGCCCCTATCTACATACTTGAAACTTGGATTGGGGAAATTAAAAAACATGTTGATAACACTGCAATCAGTTGATAGGTCTCTAGTACATCCCAAAGGAGTATTTGAAGATGTATTAGTTAAAGTGAGGAGTTCTATTATACCCTTCGATTTTGTTGTCCTTGACTTCAAAGAGGACCAAGGCAATCCCATTCTCTTGGTTAGGTCATTATTTGCCACATCTAGATCGACCATCAATCTCGAGAAAATCGAATTAATTTTTCTAGTCACGATTCCCAAAATGAGGAATTAGGAAATCAATTAAGGGAGAATTGTTACGCAATTTTTTATATCACCCTTAACAACCGTGATCGAAGGTATGGTTGTAGTTCGATGTATATAGGAAGGAACGGGTAAAGGGAATGTGATAAACGGAAAGACCCTAGATGGAAGGGGATATGTTGGATGGACTGTGACGACAAACAAAGGGACAAGAATTCAATGAAAAAGATTCATGGGCTATCGGATGAGTCTAGTAGCCACACCTAATTAATTATTGAAATTTTAATTTATGTTGCAAATTAGTGTACATTTAAATTTTTTCGTATTTTTAAACTTTATTTAGGTTTAGTTTTTTTTTTAATTAGGATAGGATTACGGCCTTAGAAAGCCAAAGGGTGGCAACTAGGGATGGTATTTTCAAATTAGAAGTAAACAAAAGGGTTCGACATGCCTGAAAATGATAATTTTGAGAAAATAAGGGTCATTTTGTGTAACATCCTCAACCCGACCAAATTCACCAGGTTCGGATCTTGGGTGTTGCCATACACAATACTTAGGAATTTAACAAATAGTTTACAATCTCCCATTTCTCTAATTATTTTAATTAACAACACATATAAAAACAAAGGAAGTGTTAGACAATAATTTGTTACAATAAACTTAATAAATAAGTTTACAATAAAGAATTAATGACAACAGACTCGTAAGGCGTATTTCTAAACTACGCCACATATCCACTGTATGCATAATAGCTCACTTCGCTACAATCTTGGCGTACACCTGGCATCGCCCCTCTTGATGGGCTTCATACCATACACCTGAAAAAATAGCAAACACTGTAAGTTCAAGAGAACCTAGTGAGCTTCATTACAGAGATATCTTAATGGATATTTTGTATTCTTGTATGAATTATTATGCGTCATTCATTCTTCTGAATAATTTATTTCGAGTGGATATCACTGCATTTTTAACATACGCTTATATGCCAACTATCATGCTCTTATCATACTCATATATTCCTTATCTAACTAACAGACGATTCCTTATCTAACTAACAGACGATCCTTCTAAACATTTTCTTACATCTCCTTAACACATATATATTTCTCAAAAAAACATATCCCCGGAGTCCACTTTTAACAACCCATGCTTTAACAAAAACACTTATCTTAAACAATTGTTCATAGACATGTTTTATATGCAGAACTAAATACCATCACTTTCACACTCTAAAGTATCCAGATTCGATACCTCACAACCCATACAGATAAATCACTGCATGAACCATTCAAATGAATTCCACATCAATTTCTTTCAAAAATATAGATACTTAGAATACACCTATCCCAGATTTCCTATAATTTCAAGATAGACCATTAATTCCCAGACTACCCTGATATGACAAATTCCAAGTAACTCTCAATGACAGGTCCTTAAATCTCACATAGATCCAAATATATATTCAACATTTTCAAATCATCATGAAAAATACCTTTATCATCATGCAGATACATGGTTCTTTTCAATAACTTATTTAATTATATCACAAGTCTTGTTCAACTCTTAACCCTGAGCATATCAACACTTTATCTTAGCCTTACTTATTACAGATCTAACAGAATTATTCCATATCTTATCATAATGACAGATATTCACAACTTATCAAACTTATTTGATAGATCACACCTCAAAGAAAAAATAGAGCACGCCATAAAGGCATCATACAAAATCTTGTGTTTATTGTCCTAGTAAACTTCACAAAAGATGCCATAGGTCTCTACCTCATGGTCTTATACAAAGTTTCATGTATCGTTATCTGCCATTTCAATTTACACATTATCAAAGGCTACACCATGAACATTTATACAGAAATTTCATATCATCCATGGGTCTTAACCATATGGTCTTCCACACATATTCATGTATCATGATCTGCCCTTCTAGTCTCAATTACTAGAGGCTACACCATGAATGGTTCCAATTCATACCAAGCTACAATGGGTTTATACCTCAAGGTCTTACGCTCGTTTCTAATCTGTGACATGCCAGTCTAGTTAGCAATATAACTGCCCTACCAGAAGGCTTCGCATGGAGCATGTCTCCTTTCTTACTTAACCAAATATGACCGTATTCTAGACTGACATTCTTTTCGTATTGTAACTATACATGCATTCTTACCAATCAATATTATTTTAAACAAAACCTTACTCATATAATCATACTTTTACTTCATCTTTATTGTGATCGTCCATTTACCGATTATTATAGATATCATTAGCCATTATATAAAAATACTTTTAATTGAAGAATTTACACAAGAGATTCACAATAGATACTCACCTGATTCTCACCTACTGTAGTTCTAAGTTCCAAACTCAGTCATCACTCTCGAACCAGCAACAACCACTGCTTAGAAACATAATTTCACTGTTACAACTCTTATAGATATAATTTACTCGTCATCTCAATCACTGACAACCTCATGCAAAACCTTGCACTTACAAATTACTGTTCAAATATCACATACAAACTTACTCATTAAGAACTTAGCATGCAGAGCTGAATTACTTACCCTAAGATGGGATAACTACTCATCGTTAAGGAACCATGGCTTCTAGATTATCGAGGAAGAGATACATTCAAATTTAAGGAAGAAGAGGAAGAAGAAGAACCTTTTTCAAGACCTATCACACTCATATATATAACCCCACCTACTTAGTAGATCTTTACAAGTTCCACACGTTTCAAAATTTGCTTCCTTAATGGTCTACAGTTTCCCAGAGAAATATAAATAAGTACCATGCCTTCACAATTATCAGGTTAGGCTATCTTGTTGATTCCTAACCAGATTACTTATAGTCTAACTAGCACAGTATTTTAGACAACCAAGGCATATAATACCTTTGGCTTTAACCCATGCCTTACTTGTCCTTTATCACCTAACACGAACTTCTCCTTAATATAGCAGAATACCATGAAATGAAATCCCTACTTACATGTGTAGCAAATACTATGTGCCCATTCGTATATGCCAAAATAGAAAATTGGACAGGTTACACTTCACCAAACAGACTATTTTACTACTATACGCCAAAACCTTAGACCCGCCAGATTTGGGGTGTTACATGTCATGACACCGATCCTCAGTGTTGCGATATAAAACTTCAAATACTCCAATGGTATCAAAAATAAGTTTGTGTCACAACACCATATCTTAGTGTCGGGGTACGTTACTTCGGAGCATCCGTTTTTCAAATTCCAAGTCTATGTCGCGACATCGAACCCCGATATTGCGGCACCATATTTTCAACCTAAATTATTTTGAAAAACAGGGTCAGTGTCGCGACACGACACAACGAATAAAAATCCTAGAGCATTCCAAGTTCAATTTCATGACACCTATACTTCGTGTTGCGACACCGATGCCGGTCTACAATTTTTTGACTCGATTTTTGCGCAACCCAACAACCCCTATTTAAACCTTAACCCGTTTTAGCCCTAACCACTTCATCAAAAACATCATAATTAGCCACCATTATCCCCTAGTACCAATTGCACCCCTCTCTTTTCTTCCTTCTTCTATTTCATATTTTTTCACAAAACCCGTATCTCCATTATTACTATTTACTTCCACATCGTTAATTCATCATCCATTAAAGGCATTTCATATCAAGCATTGTACAAAAAAGTGAGAAATATGGTAAAATGTTCCTAAACTCGTTACTTTGTCTTTAATCGTATTAGTTGCTTTTAGATTACATTACTTAGTAACTTTTAGATAGATTGAACATGGAACCTAGGAAGGTTAGACGCACCACACAACCGAAAGCATCAATGGATTTTGATGCCACTCATTTCTGGAGCCAAGAGGTTGAACAATACTTCTTGGAGCTCCAAGGTAAAACATTTATCCAGGAATGGGGGTTCAACCCTGACCTGTCACCAATAGTGATGGTAGTTTTGGTACATTTCGGTACTTTAGGGCCTTGTTCTCTGGGAATTTTAGGATTAATTATGCCATTTTCAGCATTAGTAGATTAAGTAGAAAAATAAGTGTTTTTACACATAAATTGACGTTTATTGACCTATTAAGCCAATTCGAGCCTTAGGTAGTTCTAATGTGTTCAATTAAATGTGCATGATGATTATTTAGCAGCCCAATAGTCTCATGGATAACACCTGAGTGGAGCACAAGTTTCCAAGGCATAACACGCAAAGCTGGAAGACCAAATGCAAGATTTCGATGTCGATGTCGTGTTGTGACACAAGCCCGGTGTGTCGCGTCATAGGGCTAAACATGGCGAGCAAGTAACTAGAGGAATAAATTCGTCCATACAATCAATATATTTTGGAACTAGGGCTTCCCGTTGATTTACTTAGATTTTAAACATCTCTATAAATAGCAGGGCTATTACTAAGCTAAGAGAGGTTGTTAGGAGTCGTAGTTAGTAAATTTAGGTTCTATTACATTTTTATTTTGTTTCCAAAAACTCTTTGTTCTTTTTGGCTAATTCTGGTTTGAACGAAAGTCTTTTCTATTGAAGTACAATGTTTTCTTTCATTGTTCTTATTCCAACATTGAAGATGAGTTAATGATTACGAAATTACGCAACTCCAAGCGCATCTAATTGTTTCGATTGAGAAAATTATTACCTTTCTCTTTTTTTAATTTATTTTTATTCTTTTGCATGTGAAAATTAAACTTAAGAGTTATGACATATAGATCTATGAGAGGCTAAATATCTAGGAAGGTTAACTTATGGATGTGAGAGTAGTTAACGAATGGATTAGGTTTCCCGAGAGGAATTAACTGGTAATAAATTATGTGTGCTTAAACCCTAGGAGTGACGACCCTAAGAAGTAATATAGGATAAATGAGGTCAAAAGATAAGTTTACCAAGTAAATCATAATTTAACTCGGTGGAAAAAGTGAGGTCAAGAGATAAGCAAGTACTTATCGATTAATTAATTAGTAGAGGTCAAAAGGTAATACTAGTTAGTTAATACCTAATTCCACCTAAAACCTAATTCTGAAGTTAATTACAACCACTAAAACAAGTTAATCTTCTGATTTGAGAGTTTGATTATTTTCTGTTTGTTTTATTTAGTTAATTTATTTTATGCTTGATTCACTATTTAATTGTTTGTCGTAATATAATTTTTTAATTATTACTGTTTAAACTTATTATTGTAGAAATATATTTTTGGTTTAATTCATCCTCTCTTGGGTACGATCCTCGAATTACTTACCAGTGTTTATTGTAACACCTCTATATTATAATTTGACCCGTGTACCTCCGGACACCGCTGATATTTTTGGTGTGTTATTTATACTCTAAACGATAATACGTTTAAAGGTGGTCAGACCAATTGTTCGATTTATGCGAGGATATTTGAAATTTGATTCGTTTTAATAATGGACTGATTTTTCCTTTACCCCAAAAGAGTCGATAGTCGACTCGATGGTATATGAATTTTATGCTTCGTTAAAAGTAAGAGAAAATAATAAAACACCAAATGTAGAATACAACCACATAATGTTAGGGGAAAAGAGGTCCTAGTTACTCCCTGAGAAATTTGCAATTTTTATAGTGCCACATCCTTTGTCTCAGATGCTCTTGCTGACATAGATATTTATTATTTTTGAGACATCAACATGGACGGCATAGTTGAACATCTCACCAAGGGGAGAGGCATTTGGAAACTCCAACCAAGCACGAACATCCCTTTATCATTTAATCAAGCAATCATGTTTCCAGTTGAAAAAAAGTGGATGCAGTTTCTTTGTACTCGTATATCACCTTCCCTTAATGTTTCTAGTTTTAATGCTTTCCAAGCTATTATGCTTTATTCTATTTTGCAGCGTCGACAGGTTTGCATGGGTAAATGGACTTACAAGTCAATGCTCACTTGTATCAGTGGCAAATAGGTCAAGATATTCTTCCCACACCTAGTGCTTGCACTATGCAAGAAGGCGAAGGTTCCAATGTCTACAATGGAGCAATTCATGAAGCCAATGAAGAGCCTTACTAGCAATTCAATTTACACCTAATATGTTAAGCTTCAATAGAAACAAATAACCGAGTGGAACCAACACTGGAAGCACAAGATAGTGTCCTACAATCTCTAAAGCAGAAGGGTAAAGAAAAGAGCCACTTGAGCCAAAGGCTAAGTGATTTTCCCGACATGTGTTGGAAAAAATTCGGTTTGAAAATGGTTTTCCTGCACAGTAGAAAATTAAAATTTTAAAAACCGACTTGGTTTGTAATATTTATAGAAATAAACCTTAAACCAAAATCATACTTGTGTTTTTGGATAAGCGAATCCTTGATTTTTTTTTTGCTTTCAACCAAATGATCTTCTTTGCTATTTTGATACCACGAACTACTTCGAGTGTAGGCTCAAACCAATCAAATCAAAACAAAGAGCTACAAAAAGTTGTCTTTATTTTTGGGGTGAAAAAAAATTCTCTCTTCAAAATAGAAACCGACAAAATTGTTATTCCAAAAATATATATAATAGTTTAGTATAAATTCTCTCTATTTTTCGGTAGAGTAACAATATTTTCAAGTTGTGTAAATAGCTCTATCGGTGCCATCTATTTATAGGGAGAGAAGGTGGAATCCTTGTTGAATTGTAAAGGTTTATTTCAAATAGAAAAACAACTTCCTAGTCCAACTAGGAGAAGGAGAGGGGCTAACAGGGTATGCTTCCCCTCATATGTATTATGATGGAAATTCGAAACTCTCATTATATTAGGCCCAATTATATGTGTTTTTTGGACTTTTAACCCAACACTTTATAACTTTATCCAACCTAATACATATTTTTATATTTTCCAAAATAAATATTAATTGTCCAATTAAATAATTTTCTCATTCCAATTTTACCCCCGATAAAATTATGACGATTTTACCCCTAATAAAATTTTCAAGAAATTATATTCAATATTTCACAACTCAACTAGTTCACTATGACCGAATGGTTTATTTTAATTTTCGGGCTTTAAAACTGCTAAAAAACATAAACGTATTCTTCCGATCATTTTTTAGTAATCCATGTACATTTGCAAATGAATTATTTCTCATTTTCATTTTCATTTTCCATTTTGAGAAACCCACATTCATTTCCAAATGATTCAATTTCTCCATTTCAGAGAAAACCATAATCATTCCTGAATGTTTCTCCATTTCAGAGAAAACCTACATTTATTTCCAAATGATTCAATTTCTCTATTTCAGAGAGAACCATTATCATTCCTATATTCATTTCCAAATGATTCAATTTCTCCATTTCAGAGAAAACCATAATCATTCCTGAATGTTTCTCACTTCTCTATTTCTATTCATTTCATTCATTTCGTTCAATTGAGAAACCTACATTCATTTCCAAATGATTCAATTTCTCCATTTCAGAGAAAACCATAATCATTCCTGAATGTTTCTCACTTCTCTAATTCTATCCGTTTCGTTCATTTCGATTCAAACACATAATTCATTTTTGGTTTCAACAAGCTAGCGAAGGGACCGATTGGACATATGTAGCTTACACTCAAATGATTTATAATTAAGTTTTGGCTTTTCGCCTATGAACTTTAAATTCATTTAGTCACAAAGTCATTCCACTAGAGTATCGTGACTGAGCTCTCCTCGACGACATACCATTACAAAAGCAACTACATAGTTCTCGTCCAATGACCTTGTCATAAGTGTGTTACCCTCATAGGATATCATTGATCTCTTTGGGATAATATTCGCTCTGCTAATATGATTCTATTTTATCTCATGGTAACCATTATATCTTTCTTCATGAAAAGTCAATCACTATCAAATAGCGATCAAGTCATCCATCACAAAGACGAACGACCCGTTGCCACGTTTACTTTTCATCAACCATGTAATGCCAATGAGAGGATATCATTACCCATGTCTCGGTCCATGAATTCTATTATTTTGAATGACGCTACGTACTGCAGAAGTCGTACACCCAACACACCAGCTTTCGGTTCCTTACTTATTCGAACTCAGGGTTTTTTACTTACATGAAAGCGTACGAGTCACTCATACATAACCTGCCATCCACTCAAGATTAGATATGCTACACTATGGATGTCACAAGTGAATAAATCCATAAATAGATTCAAGATCTATTCTGCTTAGGTCTTGTCTAATTTATTATAGTCCAGTTAGCCACATCTATGTCTTATCTTCTAAGAGTCGTCCACCCCGATGCCCAAGATAAGACATTTCCCCAATTGGACTTGATAGACGTCATATTAGCATTTCATTCAATTTGCTCATTTTCGATTACACTAAGGACATGTTTAGGTTCGTCTACTAATATAAGTTGTCTTTTTGTATTACGATCTGACCAGGTAATATCACTTAGTATCAGTTAAAATTTAAACAACCAATGAGTAACATTTGCTTCCATTTTACTTTGTATGCAAAAACCATGTGAAGAAAACATGCAAAGTATTAATGAAATTTATGAATAATTTTATTAACTAATTTGCTCAAAAAATTACAAGTGTACTTAGACGAAAATACTACACTTAGGGCACCAAATCCAATAGTCTCCCACTTGCCCTAGTGAAATAGGTAAGTCATGTTTCACATTCCTATGCCCTCTATATGTTTCCCAAAGAGCTCTCTAGCTATAGGAATCTCGGCTAAACAAATCTCCAAGGTTTGTCCTTAGATGCGATTTTTTACTACATCTACTATTTCGTCAAACACTATTGTCTCCCTTAAGGTGTTTTGTCGTTATGTGGTATCTTTTAGGTTTAGCTATATCCGCACTGTTATAGAGTCATACCTTTTTCATACCTCATATTTGGCTCTCCATAGTGAAGTTAGCAATGTAAGCTTTCTTGACACTTATTCACACTATAGACCCATCATTTAGGACAAAAGCACAACTTGATGTCGATTTACTCGAATCTCAAAACGTTTGGAAGTCAAAATTAGTATATCCAATAAGAGTAAGATCTTCTTCGGAATACACATCATATAATCCCTTGTTCCCCGCAAATACTTGATTATATGCTTAACTTTTTGCTAGTGTCTTAGTCCTAGATTCACCTGATACAGACTTACCAAACCCGTTGCAAAACAAATATTTGGGCATGTGCATAACATAGCATACATGAGACTTCCTACTGTTAAAGCATAAGGAACCTTTCTCTTATTCTTTCTTTATTCCACTATCTTAGGACAGTCCTCTAAAAGGAGATGAAATCCCAATACGGAGGGTTGATTCCCTTTCTTTGAATCGGTCATTACATAACGCTCCAATATCTTGTTTATGTACAAAGCCTAAGACGGTGTTATCATTTTGTTCTTTTGATCCCATAGGATTTAAATGCTTAGAACAAAATTAGCCTCTCCCAAGTCCTCTATACTAAACTTTTAGGTTAACAACAAGTTAACCGATGACAATGTCCCTTCATCGTTTCCAATGAGAAGAATGTCATCAACATATAGAACGAGAAAGACCACCTTTTCATCCCCTAAATATTTATAAACACAAGGTTCATCTACGTTTTTGCTCAAATCTAAAAGTCTTGATCGCTTGATCAAATCTTTGATTCCATGAGCGGGATACTTGCTTAAGTTCGTATAAAGATCTAAGCAGTTTGCAAACTTCATTCTTGTTTCCTTTAGCTATATATCCGATGGGTTGCATCATTTAGATGCTCTTCAATATAGCCATTCAAAAATGTTGTCTTGACATCCATTTGCCAGATCTCATAATCGAGAGCCGCTGTAATAAATAACAATATGCAGATTGACTTGAACATGGCAACTGGAGAGAAAGTTTTTTTCGTAATCAATGCCTTCTTGAATATAACCTTTTTGCTACAAGTCTAGCCTTATAAGTTTCCACTTTTCTATCCATATTTCTTTTCCTTTTACATATCCACTTACATCCTGTAGGTTTTATCCCTTCCAGTAAGTCAACAAGTTCCCACACTGAGTTGGAGTCCATTGAATCCATTTCAGCTTTCATAGTTATTTCCCAATGCTTGGAATTAGCATTCTGCATCGCTTCATCATACATGAGTGGGTCATCATCTTCCTATTCGACAGACTCAATTTTGCACTGTAGTTTGAATGGATATCATACGTTAAGCCAGATATAATAAAATGTATCCCGCTAGAATTTTTGGCCAATTAGAGTATATGGAATGCAAAAGTGTCATTGATAGTGTACACGATAATGGAAATGCACAAATCGGATCGAGTGATACGATAGCTCGGGTGGAGGCAACAAATTTTGTCGCCATCACGAGAAATAGAAACACAGCACAAGCTGGACTTGCGGGGGAAGAACAACGAGAATTGGTAAGACTACCATAATGAGTACATCAACATTTGGCATCATAGGATGGAATACTTACCCATCTACGAACCCTTTTTCTCATTGGACATTCGTCCTGTTTGGAGTACATGCCCTAGTTTAGAGTCACCGGTAAGTCATATCTGTTATCAATAGAGGCGAGGGTAGGCAACTTTCTTAGAAGAGGTGATGACAACTACCCCAACAGCGTAGGTCTGAAGGTGGTATCGTGACGGGCTCATCTCGGCTCCAATCCAACAAGTGCCACTGATGTCAGCACTACATCCCGGTCAGTTCACTCCACTTATTCATGTTCATTTCACTAACCCTATGTCTGTTTTACAAGAACCAAACTACGTACCAAACTATACACCACTACAGCACCCTGCTTCTACCCCTCCCCTAGGTACATATTTCGGGGCACCTTTATCCCTATCATTTTACGCCCCCATGCTGACATCAATGCCAATGCAAACACTGAGCTAGATGTTGACACATGTACTGTAATCGATGTTATAATTGATGATTGGGTCAATACCGACATATCCGAGTTTTACGATATCATATTGGTATTCATCAATAGTATCACAAACACCCACAGTGTCGTTGTTTTATCGATGTGGGTCTTCGACGCAACCAGCTTATGTGGAGTGGAAGACACACGATGGGAGGCTAGGACGGCACCACATTCAAGCATAGAGGAAGGTGATGAAGACGAAGTCGAAGGTGGAGATGAAGACAACAATGGAGACAAAGATAAGAATGAAGGTAGAGGTGAAGACAAATAAAATAAAGACGATGGTGACGATCAAGTGGAGGAGCTAGAACCACTAGCTGTACGTAGAAATCCTGCTCGCACCCGTCATCCACCACCTTACGACACACATTCGGCCCGACAACGCTGATGATGTATTTTATATTTACTTATTGTGATGTAAATATAGATGACATCAATAAACAAATGGTGGAATTTTTTTTTATATTTCTATTGCAATTCATACTTGTCTTTATTAAATTCTAATGTAAATTATACGTAAAATTCAACATCTATTTAATATTTGATATGAAATATATAACTTTGGATAGGCACCCTTATCAAACTATTGATTAATAGAGGTATAGGGGCTAGCCCCTAAAAAATGAAAAAGTTCAATTCCCTGAGAAATTGTAAATGATGCTTGAAGTAGCACTTAAAGTGACAATTTTTACACTACGTAATTGTTAGTAGACAGTGGCAAATACAATTGAAATGAAAGTTAAAAAGAAAGAAAAAAATTTACACAAAAAAAAGCATTATAATCAATTTTATATCGTCGAAAAAATGAATGCTACCGAAGTCGAGGCCCCAATGTACCCTTCAATACAGAACTTGTCGTCTTCATATACCCTGGGTTTCTACAATACCCGCAAAACCTTTGATGATTGTCTCTCTCCTAAATATTCATATTGGTGCATATCTAAGTGAAATTTGGGTAACCTTCTGGGACACGACATAGGTTCATATTCGACGTTAACTCATATAGCGTGCTGGACACTGACAGCCATATACTCTCATCTAGGGCCGGTTGGAATTAAGGACTCTATACATTTTGGACGCGTTTTAGTACGTATACATTGTTGATATAAGACGTGTACTCAATTTTTAGGTTTGCACATGCAGTAATTACATGTGCGCATGGGAACCGAAGTGATTGGAACCTCTCACAATCACAAGTCCCTCATGTTAGGTCAACAAGATATGATGCCCCTAACATGTCCTCGTCGGGCCTAACATATTTCGTGACCCTAAATTTTAGGTTTTGACGCGACTGGCACACTACATACGTAGTGTTCACTCTCGTTGTATTTTATCTAATTTCTTTAATGACATCCTTGCAACAACATGACAGCCCACTATCTGTCCAACATATGCTGCCGCCCGCTTTGGGAATAAGATAGCCAAACGAAAGTATGTTTCTTTGAAAATCGAGGTTATGGACAAATGACACATCCTTTTCAGTATGATATTGATGCATTCGGCTAAGTTCGTCATCATGTGCCCGTACTGTAGATCCCCGTCATACGATTGCGTCCACTGTTCAAAGGGTATGTTCGCTAAGTAGCCCGCACCAGCATTGATGATGGCGCGCAAGTTATCCTAGGGTTGTGCAAAATTCGGGTAAAACTGAAAAAATTCGGTTAACCAACCGAATTCAGTTAATCGGTCGGTTAACCGAATTTTTTCGGTCGGGAGTCGGTTAATTATTTTTTAATTTTTCAGTTAACGGTTAACTCAGTTCAAAACCGGTCGTTTAACTGATATTTTTCGGTTTAACCAAAAAAATTAATAAATAAAACTATAATATATAAATAGGCCCACTATTCACCTAAACCCAATCCAAACCCAAGTATTCAACCCGACCTAATTACCCAATCCAACCCAATCATAAAAATTACAAATAATTTAATAAATAAAAATAAAATTCTAAAACTAAAACTAAAACTAAAGTCTAAAAGTCTAAAAATAATTTAATTATGTAGGGATTCAATTCGGTTAATTCAGGTAATTCGGTTAATTCGGGCAGTTTGGTTAATTCGATTAATTTTTAACCAAAAATAGAAAACATATAACTTTCGGATAATTCCGTTAACCGACCAAATTAACTGAAAAATTTTGGTTCAGTTAATTTTTTTAAAAAAAATTTGGTTCGGTTAACGGTTAAAGATTTTGAAAGGTCGGTTAATTCGGTTTATATTATTTCGGCTAGGTTAACCGGTTAGTTAACCGAATGAACACCCCTAAGTTATCCAACATCTCAAGGAAATGATGTTGGATGAGCTCATACCCTGTTGAGAAAAGTATACCCGTGAATGCAAACAATACACGGTGATATAAATTCAAGCATGATTTGGGATAAAGTGGAAACTATGTACCCATGTCAATGCACTGGTCTCGCTCACTTTTTGAAGGCTATTTTGTGTGGTAGTTTGAGCTGACATGTTGTTTGCAGTACCTATGGTGGGTGCGGTCCCAAAAGCTACCCTACCACTAAATAGTAGACAAGATTCTAGTTCCTCTATCCAATATGACATATATGTCGAGATGTGGGTAAACTCGACGGTGTAATCAATTAAGGAAGAAATCCTAGTCATCTACCTTTTTGGAAGGATTTATTGAAAACGCAACTGGTAAAATCCTCTGATTACCATCTTGGGCAACCATAATCAACAATCGGTGTTGATACCTCCCGTACAACTAAGTGTCATCAATTTGCACCAAAGGCTTGCAGTGTCGGAAAGGTTTCCTACATTGATCGAATGTCCAAAAGAATCAGTGGAATACTCTTTTCCTAAGGACCAGACGATCGCCAAAGTACACTGCGTGCATTTCCAATTGGTTAAGGAATCTAGTACGTACCGATCCAGTATCTGACACCATTTCCATAAATAGTTGTATGAATTGTCCCAGCCATGATGCAACTTATCCATAGCCTTTTGTTTTGTGACTCACGCTTTGTAGTATGACGACGTGTAATCGTGTTGGCTATAAATTTTGGCAATCAACACCGAGACAAGGATCCTAGGACTTGCCTTCACCATCAATAGAATAATGTCAGAAATTATGTCTAAGTCTAGCCTAGGATGATCCTGACCTACACTTGCAAATTACAAGTTAAAGTTAAGTAATAAAAAAATGAAAACCCTAACCAGGTCACATTATGTCAGAAAATAGAGTGATCACACCGCGCACCTTTGCAACACAAGTATGTAAACCAAAGTACTTCTTTATCATTCACAAGCCGATCTTTTTACGCAAAGAGGCCATTATTTTCCATTTGCACCTTCCGCCGCACATTGCGCACTTTTCCTTGAATTTCTCTGAACGGAACTTTGTGGCATGATAGTTCACACCATTCTTGAAGCTGTACCACTTTAGTGCAGTAAGGAAAGCATCTTTGTTTGGGTATTGCATGCCAACTTCCAATACTCAGACATCTAACATTGAGCTTGCATGACCAGGTGTTTTGTGCAATAGCTGCCAAAAATCTAAACCACTCTTAGTCGAGAGGTCAATGCTAGTCATGTGGGCCGAAGGTTCATATACGCTAAATCACAAATCTAGATCCAGAGCATTTTCCAAGGCATCATCGTCAGAACTACAAGATTTTGGCTTTGTTGGAACCTACTCTAATTCAGAAAAAAATGTCACTTCTAAACCATCCGGACCACACTGCTAGATTGGATCCAAGTCTGACTTTGATCCGTCAACTACATCCGCTACCCCTTTTTCCTTGGCTACATCTTCTCAATCGACGGTCATTATGCAATCATGGATTAGAGTATAACAGAGGAGGTAGTTGACGATCGTTACTCGACCATGAGCTCAAACTTTTCGAATACCCGGAAATGTTGCCTTATAAATACCATACAGAGGTTTAAGGGCATAATCATAGGGAAAAACTATGGGGCTTCTCGTATCTTTAACCTTCCTTCTGATTCGAAAGTCGGCACCATAGTGGACGTAAGAGGTCTCTCAAGCAGGGAGCAACTGTTGCGGTGTAGTAAAGTTAATGCTCCTTTCGAGGTTGTCGTGTTAACCTGAGTTTGACCTTTACTGTATCGGAACATCCGCTCTTTGCCTAAGAGCCCTCTTGTGTCCACCTTGGTATCAGCCTTCGAATAAGAATGAAAGGTTAAAAATACTGGCTGCCTAGAAATAGAGAAAAAACTACATTGATTACATTGAAAATCCCTCTGTTTTTCTTTATGTTTATGGCATCAATCTTATGTATGGTATATAAGGCATCATTTGTGGGTATCCAAAAATCTTGAACTCGTGACCGCATAACGACCATTAACTGGCCCCCGATTATACTCAAACCCATGGTCGCATCATGGCCGCCGACTGGGACCTCCACCTAAGCTTTGACTCGTGGCCATATCAAGCACTGTCACCCCAAAAACTGACTTCTCTAAGATGAGTTTCTAAGGTAATAGTCCTATCCCGTCATGACATATGAAATGTATGTGTTATGAGGCACGTTATCACATCCCCAACCCTTCAAATCTACCTATAAACCTTCGTAGTTTCACCCATAAACTCTAACCCTAAACCCTTAAAAACCCTAACCCTAACAAAATTAATAAACCTAACAAACTTTAAAAACCCTAACCCTAAGAGAGAAAGCAAAAAAGCACATCCAGCTGGCCGCTTTCTGAACATGTGGTAGGAAAGCGTGCTCTACTGGACGTGCTTTTCCACTCTCTTTTCAAAATCGACTTAGTTCATTAAATAAAAAAATAGGCTAAAAGCCAAATAAAAAAACCCAGAATTTATCATTAGAGGTGCCCATGGGTCCGGCCCAACAAACAAATTTTGCCCGTTTGCTAGGCCCGAGCCTGACCGACCCGAAAAATGGGCCTAGAATTTTGCCCAAGCATGGCCCGAATAAAAATGTTAAAACCCGAGCCTAGCCCAACTCACCCGTATTAATTTTTTATATTATTTTTAAATATATATAATACATCAAAAATATTAAAATAAATGTTTCCCAATAAATTGAAAATAAATTAAAAAATATGTAACACTAAGATAAATTCAACTTAACAAGCAAATGTGAAATATCTCTAAAATAGTAACAAAATCAACAATAAAATAATACAATATCCAAACACGAGCAATAAAATAGTAGCAACGTAATTATGAAATAGTAGCAAAATAGTGAAAAAAATAACAAGAAAACAAAAAAATTGACAAAAAAGAAAGTAAAAAAAAACAGAATATCTATTTTTACATATTCGAGCTGCCAGATTTGGACCAAAAAACATTTAACCGAGGCCTAATCCATTTTATAAATCAACCTCGTTTTTTTACCTAAACATTTTAGGAAGACTATATTTTTACTCAATGGCTCCCACTCGGCCGGACCATTCACAGGTGCATGTATCATTAATTTAGCCCGAATAAAATCATACCATTTATAATATTGTAAATTTTACGAAAGTTGGTGTATAGATTTTATAAACGAAGTAGCAAACACTGAAACCACCCCTATTCGTTTTCGATCCTAATTTTCTTTATGTTTTTCCAATGGAATCTCTTTCGAGTTCCCTCTCCATCTCCATCTCTAATCTACGCGAGACCTACCCAATTCTCAACAGCCACTTACCATCTTCTTCTTTTTGTCTGATCAAAGCGCCAAATCAACGAATTGGATCTCTCAAATTCAACTCTGAAACCTCTCAGTTTCATAGGTTTTATCTCCAAGCTCTACCTCGAGAGGTTCCCGATGAAGGTGAAGACCAGCTGCAGCCTCTTACCCTTAATAATGGGTTTCGCTTAGTTTCTGAAGACAGTCAATCTGTTTATCAGGTATTGTACTGAATACTATCAAATAATTCATTTTCTCGCTTTTTTTCCCTTTGATTTCTCTGTTGTTTATGTATTGTTTGCTTTGTTTTCTCTACTTTTTTGGAACATCGAGATGAGAAGCCTCATTAACTTTATGATTTGTTTACAAAAGCAAATGCACTAGCTTTGAATGATTAGAAGTTAAAATTTCATCTTTTGTGGATAACATTTGGTTTTAGGATTTGATATTATGTTGAATTGTTTTAGATTTGAACCGTTTGATCACTCTCAGTGGAAAATGAATTACATTCTTATGACCATTTGGTATTTTTTTGTTTTAGCAACTCTTGAGAAAGAAAGCAAATGCAAAATAGCCAAAAGTAAAAATCAAATGTAACTATAAAGTAAAAAATTCAAATGAAACTGTACCCAGTTTGATTTTTTTTTTCATGGAATTAAGTAATGGTTTTAAACATTTACAAGGGTGTCGATGTTACTATATTTTAAAATCTTTGTAGCTCGAACTCTGTTGTGAGTGTCCAATATGTTTGATTTTGTTGAAGTTTTTCCATGTCACTGGAGGGTTTCGAATATGGGTGGGTACTTCAAGGAAAATAGTTGGAGCAACATAGCGATGTAGTTCTATCATGCTATTTGGAATCCTTTTCTTGTCTTGGTTGACGTAGATACTCGTTGGATACATCAAGTTGCTGCTTTGGTTCAGTATTAATGGCCTCTCTCATGTTCTGAAGGGTGATTCAAATCAGAGTAAAAGCAGCGAAAAAGATGTAGATAAGTTAATAAAGGTTGAACTCCATGGAAGTGGAGCAAGTGGGGGTAGCAGAGCTGGACTTTTCAGAACCCCAATTTCTGGTGGAGTGCACAGTGCAACTTCAGCACATGGATTACCTCGGCCGGCCTTAGCTGTCCGTAATCTGATGGAACAAGTAAAGGCTATTATTTGAGTTCTAAATACTATCATATTTTGAAAAGCGAAAGAGGGGAAAACTCATCTGTTTCCTTCCCTGTGTTTCCTTTCCAGTTTTATTTTATTTTAATTTAATTGTTCTGAATTTGTTGGCCTGTGTAATTCAAGGCCAGATTTGCTCATTTATGCACTGTAATGTCTCGGATGCACCACCGACGAGAAGGGTATCCTTTTGGCTCTCTGGTAGATTTTGCCCCTGATTCAATGGGCCGTAAGTAGTTGACTTTTGAAGTTCTGTTATTTGGTTACTTTTTGATTCTGCAAAAAAATTTGACACTTTGGTGAACAGTTTTTGTGGTCTCTTTTCTTAATATTTTGTTTGAAGTGTAAGAGCCTTTGTAACTATGTGTAAGTTGTTAGATTTGTTTAATATATCTCCCCTTTTTTCTTTTTAATTTGCAGATCCAATATTTTCATTTTCACCATTGGCCATCCACACACGGAATTTATTAGCAGACCCTAGGTGTACCCTTGTTGTGCAGGTTAATTCTTTTGTTCCTTTTGCCATGATGGAATATCTTCCTTAGTTATTCTCCCTTTATGGAATCCATTGACAGTCTACAGATACCTGGATGGAGTGGCTTATCAAATGCAAGGGTAACAATATTTGGTGATGTCTATCCACTTCCCGAGCATGAACAGGTAGTCACCTAAATTCCTCTTCTTTCTTTTCACTGGTGGTGGGAGGGGATGGGGTTAGAGAAGTTTGGTAATAAAATATAGGGTTGGGATACTCACTATAAAAGATCGAGGTTTCTTCTTTTTCTTCATGGGGTCATGGCTGTGTAGCTTCACAAATGACTTTAGAGAGCGGGGTTCTGTTGCCACGGAGTATCCTTGTTGATTCTTTTGGAAGATGTATGTTTTGAGGAACTTCCATTTCCTCACTGTTTTAGGAATGCATAATTTGGATGCGTTTTCTACTTCTTGTTCCCCTTCTCTTTGATCTCGTGTTTGGAGGTTATCCTTTATCTCTAGGCCCCATCAAATATCTGCCATGTTTTATATTACACTATGTTACACATATCTATACAATTTGTGCATAAAATATGCCTCAACAAGGGCCTGGTTATTTTGCTAGGAATGGGCTCATAAACAGTACATTGCAAAACATCAACAAGGGCCTTCACAACAGTGGGGAAATTTCTACTACTTCAGGATGCAGAATATAAGGTCAGCTTTGGTCTATGGTTTTTCCGTATTTCTTTTGCAGACTAATATTTCCTGTTTAGAGCGACTCTGGTTATCCAATATTCTGTTTACATATTCATTCAGGATAGTAAGATTCGCTACTTGGTACAAAATCAATATTGTCATATTTAACCCTTATCGGTACATCTAAAACTTGCAAAATCTTTCTGGTTATCCAAATAGTGAAGCAAGATTTTAAAGCCCAGGCTAGTTAAAGAACCGTTAAGGTGACACTTGGTCATTTAAATACTTTTTTTATTTGTTTCCTTTCTTTCAAGTGTTTTCTTCTTTCATTTTCACCTTGTATATGTTATAGTCTCGAGTTACAAATCGAGTCACTGGACAATTTGTAGGAAATTGTTTGACTTAAACAAGGTTTATCCTCTTATTTCTGTTTCTTCTGCACGAATGATCTATAATGAACAAGTGGAACTTGTTGAAGGGAATTCCAGACCTTAGACTTGTTAAGAGAGAGAGAGTCTTAAACCTCTTAATATTCAAATAAATTCTGACCTAATTTTATTTCTAGCAGTCAACCTCTTAAATAGAGGTTACATAGGTTTACTTGTTTGAATGAAAAACATATAAGCTAAGTAAATTAAAACTTCGACTCTAAGTAAAGAAAGATTCCTAATATCTCTAAACTATTTTTAATTAAAAGATCTCATTAAGATATAAAACACTCATAAATAAAATCTCCTGATACTTCTCCTAATAAAATTATAAACTGATCTAATAATTAATTGATGTCTAATATTACTCCCCTCCTAGAAAAAGAGCTTGTCCGCAAGCTCGAAATTGAATAGCTCGTGCATTTTTTGGCACGTTATTGCATGCAAGGATATTTCAGTTTCTCTACACTCTTGATTTTGCGCAAGATCATCTGGATCAAGTCAACTTTTTAACAGAAGGATGGCTTGTCTTGCTGGTACTAGTGTCTTTTGCCAATGCCTAACTCCTACCCAAATTGACTTTTGACACTATGGGTGTTACGAGAGAATTTCCCCTCAAGTAAGAAACTGAAAAACAAGAAACTGAATTATTTCTTCATGAATGATCTGTAAGGAACAAGTGTCAAAAGTAAATATTTACTTCATTATTTCTTCATTATCTTCTTTCATTGTTTTGAATGAAGAAATAATGAAGTAAACATTTGATTTTGATCTGCCTGGATCCCCTGAATTGGTCTCTTGGTTATAGAATCTCAGGAAAACTGGAAGGTTAGAACAGCCTTCAAGAGTTCTTAATGAACAGAAAGGAGAGGGGAATAAAACCAAGGATTAAGAGTTGATAGATAAGAGAGTGATTGTATTCATTCACGTCCAATCCTAGTCCAGTTTGTTACATGGATGAGTTTCTGAATCGTTTTAGGAAGATCTGGAACAATAATAACAGAAAGTAACGCTTGTGGCATCATTTATGGATTTGGTCCTGCTTGTCATTGTAGCCATCTAAATTTTCTTGTTTCTACAGATACCAATTAGTGTTTTGTTCAAGCTTTAGTTGTGTGCTATTTTTTACTATTCCCTTATTGGTAACTGAAATTGGTTTGACATGATGTAAAGAAAATCCTGTTCGGTTCTGTTTTATTGTTAGTTCAGTTGCTTTGTATGACTAATTCCGGACTCTTGATTTCTGAATAGCACATATAACCATGTAAAATAGTGCAATGGTTTCGGATTCAGAAGTCTGATTAGCAGTGGATAAAAAACTAACCAGTTAATAAATGATTCCCCCTCTTTCTTTTTTAGTTTTTCATTGATGCACAGTGTAGTGAACATTTTTATTCATCAAAATTCATTTCAGTGATATATATTTCATTGGAGGGTTTGGAACTGTTGCATGGATTGATGTTAAGGAATATGAAGCACTTAAACCTGATAAGATTGCTGTTGATGGAGGTGAACAAAATCTAAAGGTGAACTTTTTAAATTCTCAAAATCTCAGCTTTCCGCTTCTGTTTTTTTTTTGCATTGCGGCTGCCATCAAAAGAGGTATTTTTTCCTGTATTTGATTCTGTTTGAGGTGTTTTCTTTCTCCAACCGAGTATCAAAATCTACTAATGCTTTTTTCGTGCATGTGCTCCAATGCAGTTTGTCACTATGCCTTTTTTTTTTTTGTCATTACAATATTTGGGAGGTGAAAGGGTGATGATAGGAGAATGTTCTTAACACTGCTCCAAGCAAGTTTTGGCCACTATGCTTTTCTTTTTGCTAATTTGGGTTAATTTGCTAGGAACTCAATGCAACCTTTTCAAAGCCCCTCAAAGAGTTGCTATCAGCAGAGGCTGAGGTTGATGATGCGGCTCTTATATCAATTGACAGCAAGGGAATTGACATTAGGGTCCGTCAAGGTGCACAGGTATTTATTTCTACATTGTTCCAACTCTTCATTTTTCTTGGAAGTATTTGTGTCTTGACACATGAGTATGCGGATGGGGATACGGCTTGATCCTCTGAATACTTGGAAAAACTTAAAAAAATCTGACCATACTTGTGTCAAAAAACTTACCCATATAACATAGATTTATTTCATATAATGGCAATGGACAATTTTCAAAGCTCGGGTTTCGGAGGAGGTTCAGGATTCATGTCAGATTTATATTTAACCATGTTACATTCTTTTCAGTTCAACGTACAGAGGTTATCATTTGAAGAAGGGCAGGGTGTTGAGACATTGGAGGAAGCCAAAGTAGCTTTATGGAAAGTAATAAAGAAAGGCCAAGTGCAAAATCTAAAGAGATAGAAGAAGCTGCAACTTTCTGGCCTTCCGGGGAGCATAAAGGCAAGACGATGCGAATCTCAGCCATCACTGAATGTAATACTACTATAGAGAAACGTTATACAAGGTTTGTTTTCCTGCCGCAAGTAATTTCTTAACTAGTAATTTTCTGATTTCTAGTGTATCGAATATTTTCTTTTATATGTTTTTCTACAAGGATCGGTTTACTATTTAAAAATTTTAGAATTGAATTTAAATTAAAAGGTTCGTTTTATGGAAAAAAATTAAAATAAAATTGTAATATATAATAGGTTTAAATGTAAAATTGGTTTTTAAATTATATCAATTTTCTCACTTAGGTTAAGTGGCAAGTGTAATTCCGTTATCCAAATAATTCTGAACGTTTATTAAAGCATAATAAGTAATGTCAAAAGTGGGATCTTATTTCATGACATGTTGATATTAAATTTCAAAAAAAGCATATAACTTTGAATCATCACATCAGTGTTTTTTGGGAAATGTGGGTTGACTTACAACCTTTTTGAAGTCGTTAAAGCTGAAGAATAATTTTCATATTTACAATGGTCTCTTCAAGCTGCTTGTACTTGATAAAAAAAATTTTTTTAAATGTGAAAGAACAATTAATGCCTTTTCACTATCTTAATTTCTTACTAAATTAAATATATTTTTCTATTAATTATTGCATTGGATCAATGTTTATTTGTTGCAAAATCAAAGAAAACTGCACTGATTGATACTTTCCCGCCATTGACCCCCGCCGCCAAAAATTGCCCCGCGAATTTGTACAAAGGAAAAAATTGTTCTGCCAATTTGCAAAAAGAAAATTCCCGATAAATTAAATGATTTTAATTTATTATCCTTTTTTAATTAAAAATAAATTATTAATTACATATATTTATATACTAATGAGCAATGACATTAAACTTTCAATTTAGACTCGAATTTAAATTTTTTTTGATAAATTTAAACTTGATTTAACTCAATCATCATGAAAAGTCAACAACTTTAATCAATCCAATCTGAACCTAAAATGACTGAAATAGCTAACTCGAACGGACTCAATTTTAAATGAGATATATTTTTTTAAATAATATTAACAATATTTTTATCCTAAACTATCAAATAATAGAATTTGTAAAATGTAATTATGTCTATTAACATAAGATATGTAATATTAGCTTATATCATATGATCTTAATAGCAAAATCCAAATATAATAAATACTTAATCAAAAATTATATTTGTCTATTTATTCTTAAGTAAGATTAATATGTGAAGAGAAATTATTAAAATACAATGTAAAATTTCAAAAAGATCTATATATTTCAAAATCTCAAAAACATTTGGTTTTGATTTTATCTTACTTTAAATATTTTATTTTATTTTATTTTATTTTATTTTATTTTGATTCTAATTTACTAAAGAAATCCTAAAAATATCTTTGATAAAGTTTATCAATACTCTTAAATTGTTCAAATATTTAAAAATAAATATTGGTAGTCCAAAGTTTTGATATATTTCACTACATAACATTGGATTTCCAACATGTATACTCAATATTGTGTTTACATGGATCGATTCAATTGGATCAATGATTGTATGATTAATAATACAATTTATTAAATTGGATCAATGGTTGTAACTGTTGGAAAATATCTAGTTCGAAAATAGTTTTCTTACACAGCAAAAAATAAAATTTTGAAAATCGAGTTGGTTTGTGATATTTATAGCAATAAACTTTTTCCCAAAATAGTATTGCTTTGAGCGAAATGGATCCCCAATGTTCTTAACTTTCAATCGAATGACCTTTTGCGCTATTCTCGTACCACAAACTATCTTGAGTGTGGGCTTGAACAATTTCGAATCAAATACAAAACCAGAAATTTTTTTTTTTTACTTTCAGTTGGAAAGTAAATCTCTCTATTATAGAAACTAGTAGAGTTTTATTTCCAGAAAATAGAATTTATACTTAGAAATAAATTCTAACCATTTTCAGGCAGAATAACAATATTGAAAACTTCTGTATATTTTCTCTTGTATTTAGCACTACTAGTGCCATCTATTTATAAAGAGAGGTAGTGAAACCGTAGTTAAATTATTAGAATACAAATAATATTTTATTTAATAGAAAACAATCCCCTAGTTGAATTACGAGAGAGATTCGACCCTCATACTTGTCATGAGAGGATTTTGGGCCTCTCCTATATCAGGTCCAATTATTATTCACTTGTATTTTTTTCGAATAGATTGGTTTATGGATTTAATTACTTGTGATGTTCATAGTGTGGCATACATTAATCTTGAGTGGATGATAGACTATGTATGGATTTAATTACTTGTGATGTTCATAGTGTGACATACATTAATCTTGAGTGGATGATGGACTATGTATTCGTCACTCGTATACTTTGATGTAAGTAAAAGCTTGAGTTCAAATTGATAAGGAACCGAAAGCTGATACGTTGGGTATACAACTTCTGCAGTATGCAGCAAATTTACAATAGTAAAATTCATAACCCAATACATGGGTAAATGATATCCTCTCAATGGAATTACATGATAGATGAACATTAAACATGGGCACGAGTCATTCGTCTTTGTGATGAATGACTTAATTACTATTTGATAGTAGTTGACTTTTCATAATGGAAGATGTAATGGTTACCATGATATAAAATAGGATCATATTGGGAGAACGAATTTATCCCAAAGAGATTAAGAATATCTTATGAGGGTAACACACTTATGACAAGGTCACAAGCATTGATCGAGTAGCTTTTGTAATGGTATGTCATTAGGGAGAGCTCAGTCACAATACTATAGTTGGATGACTTCGTGATTAAATGAATTTATAATTGATAGGTGAAAAGCTGAAACTTAATTATAAATCATTTGAGCCATAAATACATATGTCCAATCGGTCCTTCCGCTAGCTCGTTGAAATCAAAAATAAATTACATGTTGAGTTAAATGAACAGAATTGGATAGAAATGATAAAGTTAGATATATGAGTTGCATTAAAAAATGAATGTGATCTCTCACTAAGTATGTAAATGATCTGAGAATTAAGCTAAGTTTGTTGAATTATTATTTGATTAAATAATTGAAGTTACAAAAAGGAAATTAAATTAAATGATTATAGTGAATCCGTTGAATGTAGAAATTAAATAGATTTTTTCATAGATTTTCTATGGTAAAGTTGTCATGATTTTAACAGAATCGAAATCGGGTTGAGAAAGTTATTTAATTGGAAAATTAATTAATTTAAATTAATTTATAATGTCTATTTTTAGAAATAGAAAAACATGTACTGGATTGGATTAAATTATAAAGTGCTGGGTTAAAAGGCCAAGAAGTACATATAATTGGACCCAATATAGGAGAGGTCTGAATCCCCATTGTAATACATATGAGGGGAGGCACACCCAATGAATGTAAACAAGTCTGTAGACTTCATAAATGAATTGGTTAGTAAGTATAAGGTAAGTAATGGAATAGGTCATGACAAGTTGATTAAATTAATACCTTTGTTATATTTGAAATTGAAAGGTGACTAGCAAAAGTACAGCTTTGATGATTTCATGAATTTTGAGTGAAAATGGTGAATTTAATGGAAAAGAACTAAACTGCATAAAGTGCAAACTTTATTTCTTCTCCCTTTCATGGGCATTGGGAGCTTTATGAAAGTATGCAAATTTTTTTTCATAATTCCTTTATAAATACCATATATATTAATTAAAATAATAAAATATCTTAATACAATTCTATTTAAAAAATAATAAAATAATAAAATGTCACCAATATCATAATTATAATCCAAGGGTCCATATCCCTTTCCTTAATCTCCAAGTAAATCCAATGACCATGATTCATTCATACACTCAAGGGCATTTTAGTAAAAATTTCAAAACTATCTTGCAAAATGACTATTTTGCTCTTGACACTTTTTAATATTTACAATTTCATCATGCACACCTTTGGCAAAATTACAACTTTAGTCCTTGAACTTTTCCACTTTGAACCCTTAACTTTTAAGTATTTACAATTTTGCTTCATTACTTTTCACTTCTTTACAATTTAGTCATTACTTCAAATCATTATCTCACAACATATTAATTGTTTTAACTTCCTTCAATATCCAATACTCTTTTCTACTAACACTGATAATTCACATTTTGTTTACTCTAAGAAATCTCAACACATACACTCTCAAGTTTACACTTCTTTCAACCAAAGGGACTTTAAGGATGTTACAAAAGGGGTTTAACAAACCTTAGCACAAATCATGATTCCATGAATGATTGTACTCGCTGATGTCATCATTGGATCTGCCGTAAATGACACCAACGGAGTTGCTCTTAGGAAAACGAGAACTGCCCAAAAACAAGGCCAAGTGGCTTCAACCAGGGAAGGAAAAAGAAACAATTAGAAGGAAGGATGGAGATAGAATGTCGACGATAGGCGGCCTACCTCCAAGGATGGTCAAAACAAAAAAAGATGGAGAGATTTGCTAGGTTTTGATAAATGAGAGAGTTTGAAAGATCCTAAAGTGCAGAAATTAACAATATATTTATTTTATTTATTCTTTTAATGATTTTAACCTTCAAAATAAAAAGGAAAAATTTTAGCAAGTCCCTAAAGTTTGGACTCTTTAGTTTGTTCTCTATGGCCCACATGCCACATGTCCTCTTATGTTAGAAATTAACACCGTTAGACCAGAGTACCACAATAATGGATGGTAGAAAAGTACAAGTATCAAATTGAACAAATTAAAAGCGCATGTACCAGATTGACAATTTTACTAAAGTATAGGGGTAAATCTTGTCATCACCCAAAAAATAATAAAAATTGTCCAATTTTGATAAAAAAAATTGTAAAAGGTAGATAAATTAAAATCACACAAATATATAAATCTGAAGAAATTTTTTAGAATTTAACCATCATCATTTATATTCTACCTAGGTAATTCAACATTTTATATTCTACTTAAATACTTAAAGACTTAACGGTGTAAAAAGCATTTAATTAAAAAAAAACAATTAATCCCCTCTTTTTTTTTGGACTCAATTGAATACTTGAACTTTCAAAATGCATAAAAAAGGACTTCAAACTTATTCAAAAAAAGCAATTAAACCCTTGCCTTTTTTGTCACTCAATTGGGTACTTGAACTTTCAAAATACATCAAAAAGTCCCTCAAAATTTTTCAAAAAAGCAATTAAGCCCCTGCTCTTATTAAAAATTAGAAAAAATAAAAAATAAAAAATAAAATTTTTTAGAAAAATTATTAAATTATAATAAAAATTTAAAATTTAAAAATTATTAAAAATTATATTTTTTTATAAAAATTGTAAAAAAAAAACGTAACATTTTATAAAAAATCATAAAAAAATTAACGACCCCTAGTTTTTTCAATTAAAGTCATCACATGTCGCAACACAACGTGACATGCGGTGGAAAATAATAAAAAATAAAAATCAATAAACGTTATAGAAAAATTATAAAATATTTTTTTTGTATGATAATTTTTAGAAATTTTTTTTACAAAATTTATATTTATTTAAATTTTGTATAATTTTAATACGAATTTATAAACTTTTATAATTTTTTACAATTTTTATATATTTTTTATAATTTTTAATATTTTAATTTTTTATTAAAATTTAAAAATATTTACAGGTTTTAATTTTTTATAATTTTATTTTCTAATTTTTAATAAAAGGAGGGGATTAATTTTTTTTTTTAAGTTTGAGAGTCTTTTTGATGCATTTTGAAAGTTCAAGTACCTAAGTGAGTGTAAAAATAATTTTGAAAAGATTTGAGGGTCTTTTTAATATATTTTGAAAGTTTAAGGGCCCAAATAAGTGTAAAAGAAAAAGCAAAAATTTAATTTTTTTTTTGAAAAAGTTTGAGAATTTTTTTAAGCCATAATTAAACATTTGTAATACACTGTAACCGTAAATTTGAATGGGCTTAATCGATCCAGTTTGAAGGGCTCGCTCGGGTGACCGGCCCATGTATGTACACAAAGCCGAATAAAAAAAGAGTTTAAAAATACAAAAAATCCTTTACTTCTCCTCTCGGCGTCGGGAAGGCCTTGAGAGATTGGGATCTGTGGTGGCCTTTCTTCTTCATTGTTTTCTTGGGTCTCACGCTCTCCTGGTCCGCCTCCGTTAAGAAGGTTTGTTTTCGCACTGGATTTCCATTTCCATTTTCTCTTTTTACATTATACATATTTACATTTTCTTATTCTTGTGTGTTTAATGAATTGATTTGATACGCATATATTTTATTTCTTATGAAATTTTGATTGTTAGCTGTGAAAATCTGATAAGGTTGTTGTCGATCCTTGGCTTAAATGAACCGAAATTTGGGGTTGTTAGAATAATAATTCTTCCTAAAAGGCAACTCTGAATTCTAAAATAATTGTTCTACCGGAAAGTAATATTTGCATCGATATTAAAGATTTCTAATTATTTCAAAATGTCATTTTATTTTTTATAAAGATTCTCTTTTTGCTTTTTGCTATTGGAAGCAAAAACTAATTGGTTCAAGTAACAAACTTCACAACACCATTAATTCAGTCTAATTTAAAATGTGCTATGCATTGCTGATTTGAATTGTAAATATTAAGGTTCACTACTAAAATTGCCCGTTATATGTGGTAATTAGATAGTCTTGTTTTTTTAAAAGAAAGCCTGTTGCATAGATCGGGATTGTAGTTCTTGGTTCTGGTGCTAATAAATTTATCCCTTTGGTGGATGGGTTGAAGCATCTGTTTTCTGATGGATGATTTGGATTTATGTGTTTGTTTTCATTTGTAGCACTTAAGTAACACATTGTTATACGTGTAAGAATTAGATAATGAAGGATTCTTCTTTAAGTAAATAAGTCCTGTCTGTACCTTTTTTAATTTTCAGATTTATTCACATAGATGTTTCCTTTTCATTTTTGTCTCCATCATTTGATAGTTTTAAACACAGCACAATGGCACAATATTGTCTCTGTAGCAGACTACACATCATGAGAGAAAGGCTTAGTTTGTAATTTGTAATTTCTGATGTATTTGATAGTTTTGCTGGGGTTCTCATTGTGTAAGTGCAAAACATCTTGTGACACCTGTCAATGAGCTGCTTTTTGAAGATTATCTGTTGACAACCCTGGCCATGAACTCAAGTTGCAATTTATTAAGATTTGGATGTATAGTCTATGGATCATGTACTCACCGGTCATGACTTATAGTTAGATAATTAGGTTTCTTTGTCCTTTGGAGTTTAGACTTTTGGAAGGTTTTAATCATAAATGAAATTCTCATTCATTTTGTCACCTTTTTAACTTGCTCACCTTTCAGCAGCCTAACCATACGTTGCTTGAGTATTTGACCTCTCATCCATTTAGAGATGGAGATGATCCAACCACATTCACTGATAAAACTTGAGGTCAATTTAGGACAGATTGGAGATAGCCTAAGTTGCTGGGTTGCCTATTTGCACGAAATTCCTTCAAGACATTTTGATGCATGATGGTGCTGCTTTGCATTTTGAAGAGGTATCAGCTCACTGTATTTTGTGATTACTTTTTGATCTTGCTTCTCCTTGTGTCATAAATGTAATTTCTCTTCCTGCAGTCTTGCTTCATTTTTGTACTTTTCTTTTATCTGACAGACTTTCTTGCAAGTTATATATGTTTGCCATAGTTTCACTGTAGAAGAGGCATTTCTTGCTTTTGTATCTGGACTTTTCATCCATTCTTTATTTCCTGATATATATATGTGTGTGTGTGTGTGTATATCTCCTATTTTCTGTTTAGAATAATATTATCAAGGTTTTTTTATTGAGTTATTACTAAATTTCTCCTCTTAAATGTTCCAGTCTGAGGTATTTGCTGTTGCATTTGCACTGCTCGCAGCTGGTGCAGTAATCTTGACATTGAATGTACTACTACTGGTAATTGCTTCTCTTCTTTACAGAGTAAAATTTTGATTGTGAGCAAGTTTTTGAAATCTAGTTAAATGTTATATCTGGTCTGGGAATTCCCTTTTTACGAATAATAGTTAGATACCTTTTTTTAAAAAAAGAAAATTAGTATAAAAAGCTTTGCATAGGTAGTTGGGTATGCCTTCTGCTGAGGACTTTTCCTTTACGTTGTTTCAGGGTGGGCATATCATTTTTTTCCAGAGTCTGAGTCTTCTAGGTTATTGTTTGTTCCCTCTGGACGTAGAAGCCCTAATCTGTATGATGGAGAACAATGTCATACTCAAAATGATTGTGGTCTGTGTAACATTGGCTTGGAGTTCATGGGCTGCCTATCCTTTCATGAGTTCAGCTGTCAACTTGAGTAGGAAAGCACTTGCACTCTACCCTGTTTTTCTTATGTACGTGTCTGTTGGTTTTCTTACCATTGCCATTGATTGAAGTTTCTTCCCTTCAGGGGTTTCAAAAGAGTTACCAAACCTTACATAGGAATGTCTAGTTACTGTATTTTTTTGACCTGACACGATTTTATTGAACACCATTCAGGGTCTATGATATAATAGCTGCATCAGATCCTTTTTATTCTACTACTGTCTACTTTTGGTAGGGATGATTTATGGGCCCAAGCTGTAACAGGGTGTATTAGGGATTGAGCTTTATTTCTTTCTCATCTCTTTCAAGTTTTATTTGGGGAAGAGGATTTGAACCCTTTTCTTCTCTTCTATTTTATGTACTAAATTGTTTACAAATAAAAATTCTAATCCATCGGCTTTCATCCTAGAACTTAATTTCTATTGAAATAGGAAAACAATGCATCATCATGGTCTTTGGAAGGTATTTTCTCTTGGTTAGTTAGCAGATGTTAATTTAACTATTTCTTTTTTCCTTTGATTAATAAAGAAAAGAATGCACCAACCATTAGCATATTTTGATTCTTTTAAGGTATTTTTCTCTTGGCTTTGAAGGTTATTTTTGTTCTATCTGAATTGAGAAAAATGTAGAGTAGAAATGGGAAAGGGAAAAGGGTACTAGTAAATGTGGTTCATTTGATGCTACTCGAAATGCCGTTGAAACTGTCTCAAGATCGATGGTTTGAATTGATCAAGGAAAGCCGAAGTTTTGAAATCACAGTAAACAATCAAAGTTGAAAGGAGACACAAACTGATTTAAAATTAAATTGATATAATTGTAAAGTAGTTCGAGAGATCAATCCATTTGGAAATTTTTATTAATCGAGAAGACTCCCGAGTTTTGATAAGATTTGTAAATGTCAAAATTTTAAGGTAAGGGCTCAAAATGTCAAAACTTTAATCTCCCCAAATTAGAGAGAAAGCTAGTGAAAGGAAAGTAAATAGATTTTTAAGATATACAATATCTTTTTTACACCATATTTTGATTAAAAGTAGCGTGGGAAAGGAAAAGAAGGTAAAATAGTGGAAAGTTAAAGAAAGTAAATGATTATTGTAATAGGCCAATTTGTGCCTAGCTAAAAAACCAACAGTCCATTACAAAGCCCAACCCACTAGCCTAAAATATTGAACAGAAACAGAATAAAAAAAACCCTAGCAGCAAACTGGCACCTCCAGCTTCCCACGAGCGTCGCCCTTGCTGCACGAACGTTGCAGCACGTTGCCCTTGCACAACCCACGTTCTCCAACGCCCACACCTGCAATAAACCACGAACGACACTAGTAAGACCGGATAGACAGCAAACAAAAAGAAATATAGAAAAATTGTAAAAATTTAGTTTTTTTTGGGCGGGGGGGTTGTAGAGATTCGGCTATAAAGGAGTGAATCGATTCTTGTAAAAAGGGGGACGAATGATTTTTTTTTAAAAAACTGAAATAAAAAAAAGGTACCAAAAAACAATTTGGAAGGTGATTATTTTGTTTTATTTTTAATTTTTTTTATTTTTCTTCCTGTTTCTTTTTACTGTTTTTATGTTCTTGTTTCTTAAAACAAATAAGCGAAAAGAAAAGGAGAAAACTTACCTGAATTGGAGTAGGCGGCGGAGCTTTGACGACGGCGGTGTGGGGGTGCTAGGGTCGAAACCCTAGCAGAGAACCCCCTTTTTTTTCCCTCTGTTTATTTTTTTAAAAAAAAGAAGGAAATGAAATAGAAACATTTTTTGAATTTTGATTTTAATATTAAAGCAAAACGGCGCCGTTTGGAAAGGGAGGATCCGCGCATCGACCCGACCCGGTCCCAAGATCTGCGCGTTTCCTAATGGAGGGGCTAATTTCACTTTTAGCCCTTCTGATTTTCTATCACTTTGTAATCAAGATTTTTATTTTTTAATTTTGACCAAAAATTTCGCTTTGATTTCATTTAAGTCTTGCGCAAAATGCTGCGTTTTGAAGGGCTGAAATATTTTTCTTTTTGGTTCCTTTTTATTATCTGCGCATTCATTTTGGTCCTATTTTTGTTTTTTTATTTAATTGCGGACTTGCCCCAAATTACTGTTTTAAGTTTTAAATTAGTCCTTCTGTCATTTTTACACTTTTATTATTATTATTATTATTTATTATTATTATTATACTTACGCATATGTATTTTATAATATATATGTATATATTTTAAATGTTTTTTAAATACATATACATATTTTATTATTATCATATTATTATTATTTTATTTTCATAGTTTATATATATATGTATATACATTTATATTTTATAATATTTATACATTTTCCATATTATATAATCTATATATATGTTTATATATTTTTTATAATATGTATATATATACATATACATCTTTTATTATTATTATATTATTATTTTCATAGTTTTTATATATTTATATATGTATATACATTTATATTTTATAATATCTATACATTTTTCATATTTTATAATCTATATATATGTTTATACATTCTTTATAATATGTATATATATTCTTACACTATTCAAAACTATTATAAATATATTTTCCACATTTTTTTATATATACGTATATATCCATATTTTCATAATTTACTAATATATTATACTTATATATATATAAATATTTGTAAATGCATGCATATATTTTATTATTGTTTTATTTTCATGACTTTTGTATTCATATATATGCGCATCAACATTTTATAATATATACGCATCTTTTATATTTCATATCCATTCACATATTTGCAAAATTCACTTATATATCATACTTATATATATATACATATACATATTTTGTAAATACATATACATGTATTATTTAAATTAAAGTATTTTTTTCATATTGTACATTAACTTTTTAACATACCTTTTAAAAAATATATACTTTGGTTTCGTCAAAGCATTAAAATCATCGTATTTTATAATTTCCAAAATATTTGGCATTCGTGATTCTCGAGAAAAATTGTTTCCTAACTTACTGGATTTCGATTGTTTTTCGATGAATTTAGAGAGCCAAGTATTTAATTTTCAATAAAATCACATAGATTTCAAAATAAAAGCTTATTCTCGGGAATCCAAAAATGTCAGGTCCTAACTTACTGGACATGACGTTTTGTCATCTCGAAATAAGAATTTCTAAAAAATAATGCAATATTCGATATTTGGGAATTTCGAGGAAATTGAGCCCTAACGTATTGGGTTCTGATTTTCTTTATTAATCCTAAATAACCGAGAATATTCTTTATTCAAAATGCATAAGTATAAAAATCATTTTCGGGAATTCAACCTGTTGTGTCCTAATGTATTGGGCACGACATATTGCTTTCTTGAGATGAAGATTTTTTTTATATATAAAATAAAAGCAATATTCAAAAGTTTAGGGATTTTGAGAAATTGTACTCTAACGTATTGAGTTTCAATTTCTTCGTTGACTTAAATAATTGAATATTCTTTTAAATTTTATCATTTAGGTTTTTTTTAAAATCCTTTCAAGCTTTCGACATCAAGACATTAAATAATCAATTTGGTACCAATTTTGGGCGTTACGAGGGTGCTAACCATTCCTTGTGCGTAACTGACTCCCGAACCTATTTTCTCAAATTTCGTAGACCAAAATTATTTTTAAGGTGAGCCGGTCACACCTCAATCAAGGATTGGTGGCGACTCCAATTTTTGTTTTTTTTAAGTCGACAACTAATTTTTGTTTTCAAAAAAATGGTTTCGACAGTTTGGCGACTCCTCTGGGGACTTGTTGGAGAGTCGAGCCATAAATTGATTAATTTTTGTCTTGTGGTCGAAAAATCAAATTTTGTTTTAAAATAATGATTTCCCTTCGCATTCATTGGTTTTTATTATGATATGTTTGCATGATTAGTCCGAGTCGGTTAATTTTTATCTGCATTTTGCATTGCATTGGTTGGTAAGTTTTACCCTTTTAAGTGGGAGTGAGAAGCTAGTCCTTCGTGAGGTTTTCACCTCCGTGTAGGATAGTGGATCGCTTTCGGGATACATACGTACCTATGTCTTCGTGAGATTTTCATCTCCGTGTAGCCATAGGGAAATGCATCCCCCTGAACTGAACTCGGTCTGTACGAGCCTATAATGGGTGAGGATCGAGGAATCTACTGGTTCGGGTACCTTTGCTCTAGAAGCCAAACTTCATATAGTGAACCTTAGGAACTCACCCTAAGTAGAATCACTCTTAACCTTAGTAGATACCTAATTAGGAGTTTTTATTATTTCTTTATGGTATTGGATTTAATGTTTATACATGATACTAACTTGTTGTGTTTTGTTTTGACTGCATGACATTTTGACTGCATGGCATTTCATTATAGAAAAGAGGTGTTGATTCACATTCAATTACTAACTTAGAAAGCTTGTCATGGAATACAGATTTCTTGATAAAATGGAAAATAATACGGCTGCTTGAATATATTCTGAGAAACACAAGAAGGGCGATGGAAGAGTTCGTAACTTTACTTCGTGGCCCGAGGATTTAAGATGATTGTCTAAGAGCTTTCAACATTCCAACTTCCTTAAAGAAGCTAATGAGCATTGTGAGGATAGGCAGGCAATGGATTGCGACCGGAGTCAAGCAAAAGGAGCTAGTAATGATATCCATTCGCGAGGTTTATCTTAGCATCCGGATGAAGAAGGAGAAGATGTCTTTGCCTAGAGTATGAGGGCAAAGCCATATATATATATATCTGCCTTATGTAAAGAAATTTTTCTTCTAGTAAAGTTTTCTAAATAGAATTAAATCAGAATCAACGTCTCTTTATGCATTCATTTCATGCATTCGCATTACATGACATTGTATGCATTAAAGTCCACTAAAAGAGCCTAATCGACTAAAATCATTCTTCAGTTTATCTGGAAACCAACCAATCAACCAAACACCCTTATGTACACGAGCAAAGTCAAGAGGCATGGGCCAAAGATTGGAAAGGCTCGAACAGTTCCAAAAAGAAATGCAGGATCAACTTCAGCAGCAAATGAAAGAGCAGCTTGAGAAGATTCAGCAGAATATGATGGATAAAATGACAGAATCTCAAGAGAACATGATGACCCAGTTAACTCAACTGTTGACCGGTGGAAAAGAAAAGGGAAAAGGCCCTATGGCTAATGTTGAAGGGGGAGGCAATGATGAACCTCTTTATCCTCCAGGCTTTACTCCTCCATGTGTGCAAGCCCAAGCTGAAGTATACCCATGCAAATCTTCTGTCACCATTAGGCCTCAGCAGTTTCAGGCTGATGCTTCAAGGTCAATGAATTACCAAGCTGGATCAGACTCTAGCCCTGAGAATAATCCTGTCAATCCTATTATCCCCGATTTCGTTGAGGTGGTTGAAAAAGAAAAAGTGAAAGAAGAATTGCCAAAGTAATTAGAGGAAAGGTGGAGCTAGATTGAAGAGAAATTCAAGGTTATGGAAAGCACTGAGAGCTATCGCGGTGTTGATGCTAAGGATCTGAGTTTGGTTCCAGATTTGGTACTCCCTCACAAGTTCAAAATGACAGAATTCGAGAAGTATAATAGGACCAGTTGCCCTGAAGCCCACATCACCATGTTTTGTAGGCGAATGACTGGGTATGTCAATAATGATCAACTATTAATACATTGCTTCCAAGATAGCCTTGCAGGGGCAGATCTAAATGGTACAATCAATTGAGCCGTACCATGATTAGTTCTTGGAGAGATTTGGCACAGGCTTTTATGAAGCAATACAATCATGTAGCAGAAATGGTTCCTGATAGAATCACCTTGCAAAACATGGAAAAGAAGTTGAATGAAGGTTTTAGGCAGCATGCACAGAGGTGGAGGAAGGTCGCCGTCCAAGTTCAGCCACTGCTCTTGGAAAGAGAAATGGCAATACTCTTTATAAATACGTTGAAAGCCCCGTTCATCACACATATGTTAGGAAGTGCCACAAAAAAGCTTTTCTGACATAGTCATGAATGGTGAAATGATTGAAAGTGCCATAAGGAGCGGAAAGATCGATGCTGGAGGAAATAACAGAAGGTAAAGCTTAAAAGAAAAAGTAAATGAGGTGAACAACGTGAATACGTATAGCAAATCGATTACAATGAATCAACCAAGAAAGGTGGTTGCTAATCAGCAGGGTTCATCAAGACAAGAATCAAGTGTGAAGCAAGGTACTGAAAAGCTCCAGTTCACGCCAATTCCATTGTCGTATAAGGAGCTGTATCAAAGCTTATTCGATGCGCATGTTGTTTCTCCTTTTCATGTGAAGCCTCCACAGCCTCCGTACCCCAAATGGTACGACGCAAGTGCACAATGTAATTATCATGCGGGAATTACGGGGCATTCAATAGAAAATTGCACTACTTTCAAAAAGCTAGTTGAAATACTCATCAACATGGGTGTTGTCAAGTTTGATGACTCATCTAGTGCAGGAAATCCGCTACCAATCATGATTGATAATGGAGTGAATGCAATATATGAAGAAGTGGTGGGAAATTTTTCACATTAATGCCATATATGGAGACACAATTTAAAAGGGACCTTGTTAGATATCCGCCTTTATAATCCAGGGAGTGTTTTAAGCAATCGAACTGCAGAAGAAATATTTGTGGTATTTAGGGCTTATTTAGAGCAATGTTCAAAACACACTTGTTGCTTTTAGCCTAGAGGCAATAAGAATTCTTTTGTGAAATAGGCTCATGTTTGAATGTCGTTATTTGAATGAAATGCATCCTTGCGATAATTTTTGAATCAATATTCTTTCGGCCTATTTGAATAGTTATTCTTTCATTATTTTGGATTTTCTTCCACATAGTTCATTCATTCATAATCATATTGTACAAATAGTTATTCATAAATTTATACATTCTTTTGTATATTCTTTGGTATTTATTATGGGTCCCCAGCTATCAATGACATGAGTGATGCTGCTATAGACTCAGAATTTCCTTTTGAGCGAGACATGTGCTTAGAGGGATTCCATGACTTTGAAAATGACATAGATTGTAGCTTATCTCCTGACTTGTTGAGAATGGTAAAGCAAGAAGAGGAACAAATTTACCTCATGAGGAGACAATGGAGATTGTGACCTTGAGGGAACAGACATAATCAAAGAAACAATGCAAGACATTATTGAGTTACTTCAAGAATTCAAGATGTCTTCGCATGGTCATACCAGAATGTACCCGGTTTAAGCACTGTCATTGCAATCTGAACAAACAACACGATATCAGAAATTTGCAGTATGTTCAAGATTAATATCATTAATGATGCAGTAAAAACTCTACCGGGGCAATGTCTCTCTCTTTAGTTTATCATGGTTTTTTCCATTGAAGTTGAAATTCTTTCTCTCCGGGTATTGGCTGAGCAAGTTGGATGAAACAGAATGGATCCAATCGCGATGTGATCAGTTGAACTTGATAGAAAGAAAAAGGGTAGAAACTATTCATCGTGGTCAGATTACCAGAAACGAATGATGCGAGCCTATAATAAAAGGTTTGTCCCAGAGAATTCCACGATGGTGACCTAATGCTAAAGAAGATCTTCCCTCTACAAAAAAAAATATAAAATATATTAGAGGGAAACAGATGCCAAATTGGAAAGAACCTTATGTTGTAGAGAAGGCCTTTTCCAAAGGAGCTTTGATTTTGAGTGGGATGGATGACAAAACCTGCAAAATCCTATAAACTCAGACTCAGTCAAGAAATACTTTGCTTAAAGAAGGAGAAAGGACCAAGGTAAAAACCCGCAAAGGGCATTTTGAGTCTTCAAAAATGTTGAAAATGAAAAATGAAAAGGTAAAAATGGAGAGTCTAAGGCGAAAACCCGCAAAGGGCGCTTTAGACCAAAGGGGACTTGAGTTGAAAACCGGAAAAAGGGCAGCTCAAATTTTGACTAGAATAGGCCATGAGGTGATCGGAGTTATTCAAATGTTGATCAAAATGAGGCATACGGTGATCTTGCTATGCCTAAATCAGCAGGAAAGAGTACGCGACATCTTGGAGCATCGACAAAGTATTGTAGATCTCCTAAGCATATGTCAAACTCAGAATGGTCTTCAGAAAGTTTGTACAGAGAAGTTCAAGCTGCGATATCTGGGGCACCTAGTCTTCATACTATTTATATTGGATTACTTATTCTTGGAATACTTCATTCTTTTTTAAGATATGAGTCAATTCCTCTTTTATTCTCAATATTCTTGATAATATATTCATTTCAAGCTATGCTCTCAAATCAATTCTATTTTATTCATTGTTTTGTTCTTTTGGCAAACGTGTTGCATTAGAATAATGATTAAAGGACTAATAAAACTTTCACAAGGTAAGTTTTGCATATTACTCTAGAAGTTTCTAAATAATGCGGTAACCTGAAACAGGACTATTGTTTAGAATGCACTAGGTTTAAAAGTTGAAATATCTAAGAAGGAAAAGTCTAAGTTAAGACTATCCCTTCATATTTTGTTGTCAAAAACATTGGCTGAACAAAATGACGAGATGTAGTGTTGGTGATAAGGCTTCGATAAAAGGCAAGCGATGTTCATCAAGTAATAAGAAGAGGTTTCCTTGGAGAAAAAAATTCTTCATTTGTGCATAAGCATTTGGTATGACACCCTGGAAATGGGGTAAAAGACCAAAGAGCTTCACATTCTTTATCCTTGAATTATGATAGGAGAGGATCGAGAAAGAGCCAGATTTTTCTACCCTTGGGTCACAACTGGAGAAAGATGATACAAATTTTGCGTCCTAGTGGATTGAACTTTGAAGTTTACAGTAGGGGCAATCTGATCAAGAGTTTCTTTGGAGATGCTAGTCGAGCAAGAGGACGTTGTAGTAAAGCCTTAATAAACTTTGAGTAATGACAACTTAAGTGATAAAGAGGGATCATTCTCGAAAAATGACATTATGCATTCATTCAAAATGTCATTCATACATATCTAGTTAGGAGCATATTATTCATTTTGATCAGGACATCCTAATCATTAGGCATAATTAGGTTCATAAATTGAATTATACAGGTCATGTTCCCCAGAGAACAAACCGGTTAAATCAATCCTATCCCCCTGAAGTTGCAGTGGAGTGGATTAAAATCAGATCTTATCTCTCTGAAGTTGCAGAAGAGCAGATCGTATCCAGTTTTATCTCCCTGAAGTTGTAGTAGAGCAGACAAAAGAAATAAATCCTATCTCCCTGAAGTTGCAGTGGAGTGGATTAAAATTAGATCTTACCTCTCTGAAGTTGCAGTAGAGTAGATTGCATCTAGTCTTATTTCCCTGAAGTTGTAGTGGAGAAGACAGAAGAAATCAATCCTATCTCCCTGAAGTTTCAGTGGAGCGGATTAAAATTAGATCTTATCTCTCTGAAGTTGTAGTAGTGCAGATCGCATCCAGTCTTATCTCCCTGAAGTTGTAGTGGAGCAGACAGAAGAAATCAATCCTATCTCCCTGAAGTTACAGTGGAGCGGATTAAAATAAGATCTTATCTCTCTGAAGTTGCAGAAGAGCAGATTGCATCCAGTTTTGTCTCCCTGAAGTTGCAGTGAAGCGGATTAAAATCAGATCTTATCTCTCTAAAGTTGCAGAAGAGCAGATCGCATCTAGTCCTATCTCCCTGAGGTTGCAGTGGAGTGGATTAAAAATTATAGATCTTATCTCTCTGAAGTTGCATTAAACAGATCGCATCCAGTCTTATCTCTCTGAAGTTGTAGTGGAGTAGACTAGAGATAGCAAATTTTATTCTTTTGAGAAGCTACAAGATACAACTCCTATCTCCCTGACGTTGCAGTGGAGTGGATTGAAGCCCCAGTTCCTATACCTCTGAAGATACAGTTATCATCTCCACAGGGACTGTATAATCTTAGCCAAATATTTGTAAAATTATAACTTCACAATTTGATGCAAAAATTCAATAATTTGGATGGTGATGATTAAACTAAGTAAAATTAACTAGATGCAAAGATTGATCTCTATGTAATTCTAATCGAAATGCAATTTACATAAATGTATGAATGAATGGCTTTAGCAACAAAAACAATCAACACTAAATGGGCTAGGATAATTATATTAATTAATTCAATTTACTTTATCATGCCTAACAATGTTTAAAAATACTTCCACGATAACTCAATCTTTCATGAGTTTGGAAACCAAATTAAGTCCTTTCGGAGTCTGTTACTTAGTTAAATTTGTATTTTACTAATCATATTAACTAAGGGATTCTTAGCATTTATGTAAGGTCACAGGGACATTTATGTTTACAACAGTTTAATTACATAAACCTAAAAACTATGCAAGATAATAGAGCTAACTAAAGATATTACGAACCACAACTTAGTCGGGTTTAAGGATCTAAATTGAGTATTGCACTTTTCAATTATGTGTCTACTAGCCGTAGTTTGGTTAGGAACACTCAGCTAATCTGAGTTCACCCAATCATGTATGAATGAAATGCATCATGATATTAATTAAAAAAATGATTAACTGAGGCCTAAACATGTTAAACATGATTAAAATAAATCTTATTGAATTAACATATTCATCCTAGCAAATAGGATTTAAAATATCATTGTTGATGTCAAAAATAATAAACTTAAAGAAAACATAATTAAAATAAATAACAAGAGGAAAGAGTAAATTCTATTAAGCTAAACAACCTTTCGGATCTATTCTAACTGATGTGCTCCTCCGTTCTACTTGATGCTTCTTTTGCTAAGGAGTTCCTATGGTGGTTGGCCAAAGAATGCTTTTGACAAAGCTTTTGTGGCTAAAGGATGGAAAAGAGATGGATGGCTATGCAAGGGAAGGAAAAGTGAAATGGAATGTTGAGAAAATGCTAATGAGAGAAGAGAAATGTAAGGGATGAGGGATGATTTGAGAAGTGATAGGTGCATGGTATTTATAGGTAAAGGTAAGGGGTAGATTTTGCTAAAAATAGATTCAAAATTTATTCTTTTTTACCACACATGGTCGACCATATTTCAAGAAGAAGGGGATAACTTAGTCTCCTCAATTTAAATTCAAACCAAGGCTATTGATAACCATAGGGTGGAAGTTTCAACAACAAGTTGTTGGGTTGAATTCTGATTATTTTCCAACTGTAAGGACCTTCAATTAAATACCCCAAAGCTTGCTTTTGGGCAACCATCTACTTGTGTCGAAACTGGGCTTTAGTTTCCCCTTCTTGGACGGTTTCTTAGTCTAATAATGTAGCAAACATGTCCATCTTTTAACACATCTTTTACTGGTCAAATTATCAACCTCATGTCCCAATTTGCATGGTCTTGCCATCCACATGAATTACTTTGTGCATGTCTATGTTTCATTCACATTAATCATATCTTCAATGGTCCTCCTACTTAGTGAAAAATCACATATTAATAATTTAATAGGAAATATTATAAAATATGTAAAAAAATCATGTAATTAATCACAATTTCACATACTTTATAAATTCATACCCAATGTTACTAGTTAAGTAAAATCCACTTATTTTAATAACAATTACTCAAGATAAACATATTTATTAAATAAAAAGATGGCAAAAATATATACAAAAACCCTATATAATTTCGAGTTTACACTCCTACAAGCTTAACGATTAGTTCCTCTGTTAACATTGAAGAGAACTTTCGAGTTTTATTCGATGATAATGAAGACGAGTAGAGAAGATGTAAGTAAAAGTCTTATCTCCACTATCGAGTTGTCCTATTTATAGTAAAACGCTAACCCAAATCCCACTCTAGGTAAGTTCTCGAATTAGCATGCATGCACACGTGTTCCACTAATTAATCACATCTTACGAGGATCTCCAGGTGTCCCGTTATTGACATGTTACCTCGACTAGGATGCCATGTCGCTTATGTGTAGCCCACTCACCATGATTTCAAATACAACTAATACTTTACAGTAACATAAAACATGGGTGGCAGACTTATTAGCGAGAGAATCTGCCAACAATGATCTCGCCAAACAAAGAACTAGCCAATTGTGGATTGAGAGTCCACAAGCTTGGTGAAGCTCAGGGAAGTACTTCGCTAGGGAATTCGCCAACGCCAACTAGCCTAAATCTCGTGACTTAGGTGGTTTTGCCAGTACAACCTTCCAAAAATACCGGTTCACTAAGTGAAGGTGTGATAACTCTCCCACTCTTAAAGAAAATTTCATCCCTAAAATATCTTACCTAAGAAGAGGTTAGGATATTGCTCTTTCATGGTGCTTTCTTTCTCCCACGTAGCTTATTCAACCTTATTATTCCTCCACAGAACTTTTACTAAAGGAATTTCCTTATTCCTTAGTTTCTTTATCTATCTATCCAAAATACATACGGGCTCTTCTTCGTATGACAGGCTCGACTCCACTTCTAATGCCTCTAGTTGCACCACATAACTTGGATCGGAATGATATCTTCTTAGGATTGACACGTGGAATACGTTGTGGATTTTAGACAATTCTAGTGGAAGTGCTAAACGATATGCCACTAGTCCTATATCTTTAATACTTCATAAGGTCTAATGAACCTTGCGCTAAGTTTCCCTTTTAACCCAAAACGAATGATTTTCTTCTAGGGTGAGACCTTGAGAAATACCTTGTCACCAAATTCATAGGACACATCTTTCTTTTTTCGATCCACATATGCCTTTTAGTGATCCTGTGTAATCTTCAAATGACTTTTAATGATTAACCTTTCTCTTCTGCTTCATGAACCAATTCTAGACCAACAACCTTCTTTTCACTAAACTCTAACTAGAAGACTAGAAACCTACATTTCCTTCTATATAACACCTCGAAGGGAGACATGCCCAAATTGGTGTGGAAATTGTTGTTATAGGCGAACTTTTCCAAAGGCAAATACTTCTCCCAACTCATTCCGAAGTCGATCATGCAACTTCTAAGCATATCCTCTAACACTTGGGTTACCTTTTCAGACTGACCATCGGTTTGATGATGGAAACTAGTGCTAGACCAAAGCTTGGTTCCAAGAGACATTTGTAGGTGTTTCTAATATTGACATGAATCTAGGATCACGATCAGAAACAATTGATGAGGAAATGCCACGATGACAAACTATCTCTGAAATATACAACTTTGCAAGATTTTCCAAGGAATAATTCGTACGTACTGACACAAAGTGAGATGATTTTGTTAACCTGTCAATGATCATCCATACAAAATTATTCTTTGACACACTAAGAGGTAAACCCAAAACAAAATCCATGGTGATTCTATCCGACTTCCACTCAGAAACCTCCAGCGAATACAACGTATCAGAAGGAACTTGATGTTCCGCTTTAACTCTCTGACAAGTCAAACACTTCATCATGAATTTAGATATTTCTCTTTTCATTCCTGGCCACCAAAATAAGTTTCTCAAATCTAGATACATTTTCACACTTTCTAGATGGAGTGAAAAGGGTCTTTGATGAGCTTCCCTTATAGTTTCTTGCCTTAGATTATCCCCATCGAGAACATTTAAGACTCCAATGAAATGTAGCTCGCACTATTTTCCAAGGTTGAAATTCCTTGTGTCGCCTGATTCTATCTACTTTTTTACTTCTCCACATCAAGCATCCTTTGCTTAAGAATTCAGTATTTGAGAATGAAAAATAGGACACACCCTTAACTCGGCAAGAAGTGACCCATCACCTGCCAGACATACTTTCTGTAATGCCCTTCACTCGACCTGATCAATTGGATCTGAGTATTTGGTGGTACTTCCTAAAACAGATGTAACCTAGACTCTTCTATCTGCCTATGGACTAGACGAACAATAACTTAATAAAATTTTTCTACTTTCGTTTACTGAATCGCCTTGTGTATTCTTATTATGTTTAACTCATTGTACAGTGTAAAATCATGTTTACAATCTGAATAATAGAACTATTGTTTTCGCCTTATTACTATCACTATACAAAGTATTACATCTAATGCACAGACTTAAACTTCGCCATAAGGCTTCTTGTATGAACTCGTGTGTTATCATTATTTCTAACTAGTCGTATGACTTTCTTAAATTTTCCTGGGGCGTAGACCGTTACTCTGCCATAATCTTTCTCTTCTCTGTATGCATATCAACACGGACCACCGCTCCTATGGTGTAGCCTTGGCATCGTCTCTTATCTCCCATCTTTCTAACAGATTCTACAATTAGAGGCATCCATAATAAGTTCACAAGAGCTTAGTGAGGCATTATCATACATTTATACATCATTTAATATGAAATGCAAATGATTGCACTTTACTCTATGAAACCAAACAAGCATTTCATCAAACTCACCAGGAACATGTATTAAATCTCTACATACCTTGTATTACTTCATATTTTGTAACAATCTTACCTTAGTTGTTATCATTGGACTTACTTACGGTTTTGTACTGGTAGCTTACATTCCATTTCACCTTCCTACTAGTGGCCAAGGTAGATTTCGCCCGCTTTTTATCATCATGCATTTTTCAACATTCTTTCATTGTCTCAAGCCGGATAGTTACGCTTTATTCAGAGTCCATCACTTTGGTGTTGCCATTGAATCTTTGTCCTGAGGTGATTTCACAGACTGTGCCACTAAGGCGTATTCCTGACTTCAGATGTCTTCCTTTGTCTCTTGAAGCTTTAGACACTCGTTTGAGAAACAGATTGCCATGAAGTGGTCCACTTGACTTAGATAGCCACAGAAGCACCCATACGTAATTAGATAGCCACAAGGGCATCCATACAATATTAGATAGCCACAAGGGCCACCAGATGAATTTGATAGACATAAGGGCGTCCAGATTCATACAAATAAACTTTGCCATGAAGGCGCTTCTAATAGAACCAGCCACGAAGGCTCTTCTCATAACAGAATTAGCCATAAAGGCTGACATGTAACAAAGAACAACCTAAAAGGCTTCCACATATAACAGGTTTTGCCACTAGGGCTCACATGTAATAAAGAACAACCACAAAGGCTTCCACATACAAAAGGTTTTGCCACTAGGGCTTACATGTAACAAAAAAAACTACAAAGGCATCACTTTTAGGTAATGGTGTTTTCGATGATAGGGATTTACCTAAACTCATCGTCATGAGGTTTTCCCTTCATTTCCACGTACTCACCCAACCATACTTCTTTTCATTTCCGTATGACACCGTAGTCCCAGACTAGGTCTTACACAATGTGGTCTTCATTTTGCCATATGATGCCATAGCCACCACGACTAGGTCTTACACTGTATGGTCTTGACTTGCCATGGGCATGGACTTTCATATTAGAATTCGTTTTTACTATCTTGATGGACTGACACACGCAAGGAGACTCAACATGTAGACTTGTGCAACTCATGCAACTTATGCACAGACTCCTCATGCAGAGACTTATTCATGTAGAGACTCTATCATGCTTTCAGGCTTTTTTATGGATGTACACACTTAGAGACTTATTCATGTAGAGACCCTATCATGCTTTCAGGCTTGTTTATGGATGTAGACACTTACTTATAGCGGACAGAAGGGGCATTCTTTATGCTTACACTTTCTTCTGTGGAGCAGAAACATATTTTCAGGCTCACGCATTCTTTACACATTCATCGTGCACACATTTCTTTTTCTTAACAGAGGCACATAACATTATGCAAGTATGACATGAAAGTTCTAAAAGCATTTATGTTTACGGAATCAACATATTACATTTTCATGCCTTTCTTTCTCATTTCACAAAATAGTCATAAACATAGAGAGATCGACATATAAACGTACAAACATACATGCATGCATAAAGAGTTCAGTTAGAGATTTGTGAGGTACTTAGAGGACCCTTACGTTATCCTCACATAATCCTTACCTTTTGCAGCTTTAAATGTTAGATCTATGTTTCCTTCAAGTAGATCAATAACCCCTAAACATTAAACCATAAAAAACTCATGAAGATATTTCTATATAGTTCATTTTCTTTCTCATTTTGAACACCGAAATTGTACAACAAAGCTTTACCATTTTCGTTACTAAGCTAAACAGACCTGCTCTCATGGCAGTAAGGGTACAAAACTTACCTTAATAGGGGAATCTCAGAGCTTACCCTCTTGTTCCAAGCTCATCCAAAAGGATGAGAGGTTTTTCCCCTCAGCTCACCCTTCACTTACCTCCTTAACTAGATATTTTCCTTTGTTCCAGTGGATGGTCATCACGTGTATTAATCCATGTGATTTACAAGGTAGATGCACGACAGATGTAAAGATTGGCATACAAAAATATATACGAGACTCACCTTTAGGTTTTAGCTCGTCCCTTATCCTTAGTCATTTCATTAGAGTGTATTCAATTGTATAACAATTCACACTTTGGCGTGTCACGCTTTTAGGAGGAATTTTCATACTACTTTTTGATATCAATTCCACGCCCACATACGCGCCAAGAGTTTTAGTGAGGCGGATAACACTTTATTTTCTTATAGAATTCAGAGCTTGCCATACGCTAGACGTTACTTTACCTCGACTTCGCCTAACTCTCCAACCTTTTTCTTAGCTCAGAGGAGTTTTCCTATCCTCCTTTAGCCTTGCTCTCCTGTGGAGAGAGAATATATCTTTTTTCTTAAACACTTTGACTTGTCCCTTAACTTTATTGAGACTTAACAAATGTCACATCAGTCAATTGGTTATCTTATTCAAATCTTCCCAATTCCAAGAATATTAATCAAGTGCTTTTCTTTGGTTCTTAACTATTTTAGTTCACATCTGGTTAATCCCTAACCTTCTCTTTCACATATCTTAATCATCTCAAGGCTAACATTACTAGGTGCACTTATTGCTGACATAAGCTTCTTACTTCAAGGTTCATTCTTTTATAATGGAATTTGACTAAACTATGTACGCCAATAGAGGCTTTTAAGGCGAATCTTACCTCATCTGGCATAACTCCTAATCACTACGTGTTACTCTAGAGATCGCCAATATTAAGGCATCATAGACACACTTAAAATGGTTCTTATCTTTATACTAACTTAAACGCCATTCACTTCTAACTCATCTTAACCAAACCATTATCTAAATAGTATTTAGATACTAACATTTCACCGAGTGGGATGTTACTCTTTCACTCGCAAAGAAGCCAAAGTCAAAATAGTCTTTCTGCTCAGCATATTGGCCACCATATTTGCTTTCCCCGGATGGTACTTGATTCCTAGATCATAATCTTTTAGAAACCCTATCCATCAACGCTGGCATAGATTTAACTATTTCTAGGTAAGAAAATACTTCAAATTCTTGTGATTAGAGAATATACGATACTTCTCTCCATAAAGATAGTGTCTCTAAATTTTTAAAGCCAAAACAATGGCGGCTAGTTCCAGATCTTGTATTGGATAGCTCTTCTTATGAGGCTTAAGTTGGTGTGATGCATATGCGATCACCTTTCCATTTTGCATGAGCACACATCCCAAACCATTAAGGGACGCATCGGTACACACTACATATTTTGCTCTTGATTCTAGTTGGCTTAGAACTTGGGCTTAGGTTAATGCCTTCTTTAACTTGTCAAAATTCTATTGGCATTCATTTGACCGAAAAAAATTCTCATTCTTCATTAGTTTTTGCATTAAAGGTACTGCAATCATAAAAAATCCCTTTACAAATCTTCTGTAGTAATCCACCAACCCAAGAAAACTGTATACTTCGGTGAAAAAATTTGACGGATTCCAATCCAATACAACCTTGATCTTTTTGGAATCCACTTTAATTCCATTCACTGAAATGTCATGACCTAAGAAGTGGACTTCCTTTAGCCAAAATTTACACTTACTAAACTTTGCGTATAACTTGCTTTCACAAAGGATACTCAAAACTATCCACAAGTGCTCCACATGCTCCATTTCACTTTTTGAATAAACCAGGATATCATCGATAAATATGACCATACAACGATCAAGATGGGGCTGGAAAACCCTATTCATCAAATCTATAAACACGGATGACACATTCGTCAAACTAAAAGGCATTAATAGGAATTCATAATGCCTGTAACGAGTGCGAAAGGCAGTTTTAGGAATAGCATCACCCTCGATCTTGATTTGGTAATACTCTGAATGAAGTTTAATCTTCAAAAACACTTTAGCTTTACTCAACTGATAAAAAATGTCTTCAATTCTAGTCAACGGGTACTTATTCTTGATGGTAACCTTGTTTAGCTCTTGATAATCTATACATAAATGAAGAGGCCCATCCTTCTTTTTAACAAATAAGATTGACGGGCCCCACATTGAAACACTAGGCTAGCTAAATCCTTTGTCTAACAATTCTTGCAATTGAGTCTTTAACTCCTTCAATTCCACTAGCACCATTCGATACGATGCACTTGAAATAGGTTTAGCTCTTGGAGCAACTTCAACTGAAAAATCTATGTCCCTATTCGGCGACATCCCTAAAAGCTCTTTAAGAAAGACATTTGGAAAGTTGTTCACAATTGGTACTCGATTGAAATCTTCTTTCACCATTGTTGAATCCAAAATGTACACCAAATAAGCTTCTTCATCTTTCACAGTTATCTTCTAAGATAAAACAATTGAGATTATATTGTTTCTAATATCACACTTCATTCTCAAAATAAAACCCTTGCGGCTATCTGTAGTTAACAGCCAAACAAATCTAGATTTACATTCAACAACTACGTTATGCCAGGTTAGCCAATCCGCCAAAACTTAGTAGCATCATGTCTGTAAAAAAGAGAAATCCGCCAAAACCCAACGAGTGATCCTTTATTACCTTATTGACAATAGTACTCTGACTGAACAGGTTCGTAACTATTACACTAGTCTTAGTAGGGACGACTTTAAGAATATTTTCATCCACAAACTTATTACATATATATAATTGAGTTGATCCAGGATCTATTAATGCATGAATGTTGTAACACTTATATATAACTATTAACCCAAAATTTAGGAAGCTAGGACTAGATTGAGAGGATTACCAAATTCTAAGACCCCACCAGGAAATTTAGAAATTTAAGTGGCCAAATTGTGATTATTTTGATCCTAATTTTGGTTCAGTTAAGATTGAACCGGCTGGTTCCAAAGTGGGACACATAATAATTAAGATTGAGTGGCTATAATATCTTGAAGACTGTGCTGAGAGAGTATATATAGAGGTGTGTATAGGAAGAAAATTCTTCTCAATTCTGCATTCCAAGCCTTTTTCCTTAAGAATCATATTCTTCAATCTCCCTAAAGAAGAAGAGGATATAGTTGAAGGAAATTTTACATGTTGCAGCCATTGTACAAATTTGAGTTTAGAATTAGGAAGATTGGGAAATTTTGCTAGGATGAAGGAGACCCTAGGGTTTGGAGAAGCTAAGCTAAAGAGGTAAGACAACAAGGTGAGTTTTTGCATTCCAACCTTGAAATGCTCAGTATTTTGGAAGCCTGTATGAGTCTATGAGTATCCACCTTTTTAGTTCAGTAGGTGTGATCCATGATATTCCATTATTAAAATGCATGCATTGCATATGAACTTCAAAAAGGGGTCTTCATTGAGATTAGATAAAGTTAGGTTGGGAAAAATGGGTGAATCAATTAGATATTGCCATATGGTGTTGCTATGTGCACCTGTGATGAAGGGACATTGTGGTATTCGAGTAGCAAGGTTAGGACGACGAATGGATGAATAGATAGAATGCAACAGGGAAAGTAAATAAAAGATCACGACTAGGCCATGAGATCGATTGGAGGCTATAAGCCAATTATGAGTAAGGCCATAGCTGAAAGATGTTATGACATCATAAATGAGTAAGATCATAGCTAAAATATGTTATGACATCATGATAGAAATGAGTAAGACCATAGTTGAAAGATGCTATGGCGTCATGTGAAAGCACTCTAGAATGGCTAAATAGGACTAAGACCATGGTTGAAAGATGCTATGACATCCTTTAGAAGCCTATCGAGACACTAAACACGAGGAAGTCCACTGAGACATTAAACATGGGGAAGTCCTTCGAGACATTATACATGGGGAACTCCGTTGGGACACTAGACATGGGTGTTAGCTAGGACTGTAACCTGGGGAGTCTGCTAGGGTGTAAAGACATGGGGATTGCAATTGAAAGCCTGTGGTTCATTAAGAATATCAAGGGTGAAAGTGGAGTTCGCAAGTGATTGGAGTGATAGGTCATATAAAGAATAGAGTTGGCATGACCAAGCAATATAGACCACTGGAATGGCGAGCGATGCCAAGGTTATGTCTCTACCCAGATAGGGTGGGAAGAAAAAAAGCTCTGTTGATAAAAGGGGTATTTGTAGTATAAACACATACTAGTCCACTAGGAAGGCTACAGATTCCATGCAAAGTAAACAGGCATGGATAATTATGCACTGGTACGTAGTGGTGTACATGTCATGGAAAAAGGTCACCCAAAAGGTTTAATAGGCTGAACTGTGTTCTTTAGAGAGAAAACGAATTCCAAGGCTGGATGGCCAGCAAAGCTCACCTAAAGATGGGGGAAAGTATAGGTGAAATCTAGCCAAGAGTGAGGCATAAATTTTGTTGGGCTCCCAAGATCGAAGCTATAAACATTAAGAAGCCTTCTTTAGGGATATTTTGACAAGAGTAAGGGCCTCGATGGTAGTAGTGAGCGGTAGTACAATCAGGCAATGATGGCAGCCGCTAATTGCTAGTCGCCAAAAGAAATAAATATGGTTATTAGGGGGTTAAAACCTGAGCTGAATGCGTCATATTTTTCTTAAAATTTCTATGTGCAAATCTCACTAAGTTCGCCCAAACTTATAAGATTTTTGCTCAAATGTAGGTTAGTTAAAGATTCAGAAAAATGAGAGGGACCAAGCTGGACTTCATTGGGTGTTATGCGGATTGTATATGCATATAAAGGAGCACCCTAGAGGCTTCTCGTCAGGGTTAAACTTGTCTGAATATGTTACTAAGTCTCTGTCCAAAAATTTGTAATCGTCTAATGGATTCAAAGTCTTAAAGATTATTTATCCATTTAATACGAGTTGTAAATTCAATTAAACTTTAAAATCTAAATCGTTTAAGTGTGCAATTAAGTGAACAAAAGAAGATTTGTTAGGTCAATCTGATTAGTGTAGCATCTGATATCCAGAACTGGTGTTTGAGTTGGGTATAGGGTGTTACAAATGTAGTAGTATTAGAGCTTCGATTTAGTCAATCCTGTTGACATAGGAATTAGAGGAATAGCCCTTATATTCATGTCACGATAACCCTAGCTTAGTTCCTTAGGATATTTTACGAGATTAATGTGTATTATGGAAGTGAATGTAGATGTGCAAATAATCAAGTCGGTATTGAACGTACTTTAGTTGTAGGAAATATGATAAGGCAATGTATGAAAGACGAGGAAAGAGAATAGGGAATGTAACACCCCGAACCCGAGACCGACACCGGAGTCGAACACGAGGTGTTAACAGACTTTAAACCCCTTATAAAAATATTTCCCAGACGCTGCCCAATCTGCATACTAGTCGCTTTAAAAATCATATCTTGAGTTTCACAACTCGAAAATCAGTTTCGTGATTTTTCCCTGAAACTAGACTCATATGCCCATATACATATTTTTTTCTAGAATTTTTGGTCAGGCCAATTAGTACAGTTTATTAGTCAAAGTCCCCCATGTTACAGGGATCGACTACACTGACCTTTGCGCATTACGACTTGGATATCTCCCTGAACAGAGCTTCAATACTGATGCCGTTTGTTTCTATGGAAACTAGACTCAGAGAGGAATCTATACATATATGGTATGACTCCTAATTATCTCTGGTTAATTTATAATGAATTTCCAAAGTCGGAACAGGGAATCCAGAAACTGTTCTGGCCCTGTCTCACGAGAACCTGAATATCGCTTAACATACTGTCCATATGATCATTTCGTTACTTTCCTATGAAAATAGATTCATCAGGGTTCGTTTACATAATTTATTCACTATTTAATTCCATTCCTACTATTTTTAGTGATTTCCCAAATCTACATCACTGCTGCTGTCAGCATCTGCCTTTAAGGTAGACTTTACCTATTTCATAGTTTCCATAATTCAACTAGCCCTTTTAACATGAGTAGCACAAATGATGATGGTGATTAACCATTCCCATGGCCAATCCTTGTCAAGCATATTCACACTAAATGATTATAACATTATACGCAAACATATATAAGCCATTTTCGCATGGCTAACCAAAATTATACAAGTCCAAAGGGTCCATGACCCACAACAAACGGGTAGTCCTATACATGCCATATCCAGAGTTCAACTAAAAGAGTACCAAAAGAGCTTTGATAGTGTGGATGACTTCGACTTCGATGATCCCGAATCCGATAGCTAACGAACAATATCTATAAAACAGAGAGCCAAAGCAACGGGGTAAGCATTTTAAAGCTTAGTAAGTTTCAAGTAATGAAATCGGCTTTGACTAAAGTATTGCATTCACATAGCTAAATAAATCACTTTATTAATTCACATTCTCATAAGCATACTTACTTCACACTTCATCAACATAGACACACACAAGGTATCAACCTATCTAAAAGCCGAAAATTCGTTAGTCGATTGAACGAATATTATTTAAAGCGAATCGACTTTTTTTTTCGAAGCACATGCAAACATACCTTATCGTTTGGGTTTATCGAGCGTATTAATTGAATTTATTGCAGCACAAAACGCTCACATTCAAACCCAAGTTTCTTCGGAATTTAGCCGGATATAACCACAAGCTCAATTGCCTTCGGGTCTTAACCCGGGTATAGCAACTCGCACGAATGCCTTCGGGTCTTAGCCCGGATATATCAACTTGCACAATTGCCTTCGGGTCTTAGCCCGGATATATCAATTCGCACAAACGCCGTCGGGTCTTAGCCCGGATATATCAGTTTGCACAAATGCCTTCGGGTCTTATCCCGGATATATCAATTCGCACAAATGCCTTCGGGTCTTATCCCGGATATATCAAATCGCACAAATGCCTTCGGGTCTTAGCCCGGATATATCAATTCGCACAAATGCCTTCGGGTCTTATCCCGGATATATCAATTCGCACAAATGCCTTCAGGTCTTAGCCCGGATATATCAATTCGCACAAATGCCTTCAGGTCTTAGCCCGGATATATCAATTCGCACAAATGCCTTCGGGTCTTAGCCCGGATATATCAATTCGCACAAATGCCTTCGGGTCTTAGCCCGGATATCATTCAAATGCTCATGCACACATATATCAACAATCATGACACATCCATATTTCACTTTCGTTACTAAGGCTCAAACACAAAGCATTTTTTAAACCTTTCCAATTTCGGCTCAATAGCCACACACAAAGAGCATGATTTCAATTGGCTTTATAACATAGTCTCTATGCACATTCGACTATCCATCATAGTATGACTAATCATTTCAATATAATTCAAGTAGGGTCATTACTCGAAGACTTACCTCAGATGTTGTCGAACGACTTCAATGGCTATTCAATTACTTTTTCCTTCCCTTTATCGGATCTAGTTCCCCTTTGCTCTTGAGCTTAAGTTCAACAAAATTTAAAATAGTCATTAATCGACTATTCAAGTATTACTTTCAGAATAATATATATTGATCCGACTTTCACACACATAGATTATAGTAAGCTTTATAATAATCAATAAATAATTCATTGGCAAATTTTCATTAATGTTTACAACAAAATCACATATTCACTACGAGCTGTTTTCCTGAGCAGCAGTTACTAAATTATTTATAACTGGAGGTACTAAACTCCAAATCACTTTCCGTTAATTTTCACTGAATATAGACTCATATATCTTCCATCCATAAAATTTTCAGAATTTTAGGCTTGGCCAATCAATACCAGATTTTTCTTAAAGTTTCCCCTGTTTCACTGTTTGACTATTCTGACCACTCTTCACTACGAATCAAATTTCTCATTTTACAGAATTCAAAATGTGTTGTATTTGATCTCATTTGAAACTAGACTCATTAAGGAGTCTAAGCATATAAATTTTATCTTATAATCATTTTTGTACAATTTATAATGATTTTCTAAAAACAGAACAGGGAATCTAGTAGTCATTTTGACTCAGCCCCACAATACTTCAAATATCTCAAGATCGGTAACTCTTTTGTTTTTATAGTTTCTTTTGTAAGAAAATAGACTCTTCAAGCTTTAATGACATAATTCACTCAGCTTCTAATTCAACTCCTACAAATTATGGCGATTTTCCAAAATCACCTTACTGCTGCTGTCCCCAAACAGATTATTACCAAATCAAATACTAACATTAGCATTTCACCTTAATAGCTAGCTTACCAAGCCTTAATTTAACATATAATTCACACATATCACATTCAACTATATATACATTTATCATATTTCCATTTCAGCATATATAACTAACATTTATTCCGAAATTTTAATATCTAATTGCTTATAAACTTTCTTCGGATGTCGTCGACTAATTGATCGGCTACTCAACTACTTTCGATTTTCCCCGATCTAAATCCAATTTCTTGGTTTCTTGATCTTAACATATTCAAATAAATCTCATTTTAACATATTTTCATTCAATTTAGTCTAATAACGCATAAATGGGTAAATTACATTTTTACCCCTAATATTTCGCACTTTCACAATTTAGTCTTTATTCCACAAAACACAAAATACACAAAATTTGGTCACACTCCTTAAGGGCCGAATCTTCCTAGTACCCATATAAGTCCATACATTTCATTTATTTCACCTTTGAGTCCTTCAAAAATTTATTTTTGTAATTTAGCCCTAACTACTCAAAATCACCAAAAACTTCAACACAAAACATATTAATCTTTAACATATCTTTCATTTTTCATCAACAACTATCAAAAAGCTCAAGCACTCATCAATGGCAAAACACAAAATCATCATCAATTCACAAAATTGAACCATGGGTTTTAAAGAACACAAAGCAATGATATCAAAAATGTGAAAATTATCAAAAACCAAACAAAAGACTAACCTTAATCTAACTCCCAATGGCCGAACCTTAGCCAAGCTTTTCTCTTTTTCTTCTTTCTCCAGTTTCGACAATGGAGAAGATGATATGATAGTGGCTTCCTTTCTCTTTTTTTTTATTCTTTCTTTAATTCATTATGTCTCCAATAACCCAATTTCCTATTATAATATCTAATTCAACAAATAAATTGCCCATCATCAATCCATCTTGGCCGGCCACTATAAGGGAATTGGGCAAATTTGACATGCAAGTCCACCTTTGTGTTGACATGCACTAATAAGCCCTTTAAAATTAGCCTATCATATTTCACCATGTCTCATGTTGATCCCTATTTAATAATTCCTCATACAATTGGCAAAATTAGGGAATGAAATTTCCACATATGCATGTACACACATAATAAGCATAGAATATAACAATTAATTATTTTCATAACTCGGTTTTGTGGTCCCGAAACCACTTCCCGACTAGGGTCAATTTAGGGCTGTCACAGGGAAAATCTTCATTTCCTCTTAGCTAGCTATGAAAGGGTTGTAATTGTCAAAGCCAAGATCGACTTGGGCGTACTGGTGAATATGACTAAAATTTATTGACTTAAGTCAAAGGGGCCTGCGGCGACCTATATGTTCAGTACAAGGTTAGCCCTTAACTTAGGCAAAAAGTCTTAAATGCCTTGCAGAGTATCCACCTTAAATTTTGCCAGCACCTCATCATTCTCCTTCCAGATGCGATCTATAGTGGCAAGATGTCGTTGCTCGAGGTTCTCCAATTGGCGAACTCTCTCTTCCAACTCCTTTACTCGGGTTTCCAAAAAATTAACATTGAGACTCCCATGAAGAGGCAGACTCTAAAAGTTTAGTAGTCCAAAAAACAAATGTTTTATATGACTATCGGAGTTGGAAAGAGACTGCTCCCTAAAAAGAAGGGCCATTTCAGAGTTAGCCTATTCGGTTTCATCTTTTGCACAGGCCTTCTGGAGAGCCCAATTCACAAGGCTATTTTCTATGAATAGCATGGCAAGGGAGACCGCTAGCTCGAATAGAGTTGGCTTGTGAGTTCCAGAAGAATGGGAGGAAGGATAAACAATATCCTCCAATTATGAGGGCAGTGCCCTATTTTGATGACACTAGAAGTAAAAATGAGAGAATAGATATTTGCCTACGCAGATGTGATTTCGCCAGGATAAGAAGGTTTGGACTTCTCCTGATAGGGGAGCATGAATAAGGGCATCGAGAGGTGAAGTAAGAGGAGCTGAGGTACTAGTTTAGGGGCCCATAGCCTTGGTAGACCTAACACTAGATGATCAAAAAGGCATAGGGAAGGAAAAATATGGCATGTTGGGGAGTCAGGTATTAGGAAGGATGTCTTAGGTAATGGGAGGGGAATGGTGGGTTTTTTTTGGAAAATGGGTTGTTTTTTGGGCATGTGGTGGATGACTCATGGTCGTTACTATCCCCAACATTTGAAGCCCCCTCTTTGAATCTCGATCTCTTGTGACTAATGCTGCTAGCTCGTGCTCTCAAATCCACAAATCTATGACCTATTGTGCACTCTCGAACAAGGTCATCACACCAATGAATTCAGGTTGGGACACTAGTGTCAGAGGAAAATGACGAGTAAGACCTATGAAAGGAACAATGGGTTCAACAATGCTTTCAACTAAGTCTCCATCTGCTGATTCGCCTAGGGAACCTGGAGTTGAGGTTAGCCAGTGATGGGGAGGGATATTGCAAACATAGTAAAAGAAATCAGTGGGCCCCCTTAATTTTCAAACAAGAGCCTAGGCTAACTTGTTCTCGATCCCAAACACCCATGCCTCCTCAGCACATTGAACCATTTTAGGGTTAACACCAAGATGGTGATCTAAGGCTCACCAGCCATTTGGGATACTTTCCTACAAACAGTAGTGAAAGATGTCTCTAATGGTGAGAAGCCATTTTTACTCTAGAATCCACCTTAGATTCAATCTTTCCAATTGCGCCACTATGATCTCCTTGTCTAAGTGCTGGAATCATTGGCAAGTTGAACCGATAGGAATCGACCACCTTGTGGGAAAATCAAAACCGTGAGAAAGCTTGTCTTTTACCAAAAATGAATTTATTACGGTTCAAACATAAGTTTGGAGCCCAGCCGTTGAGGATAGGTTTGCGATCTGGGATAACACTGAAGTGGACTATCCAATTGAAAGACCTTGTGTCAGGACCTTCAATTGGTAAAGTGTCGGAAGACGCCAAGAAGGGGCGACTTGTTACGACTACCGTAGTGCAAGAAGTATGCCTTTAAAGTCCACCATGATAAACTAGTAAGTTTCCCTGGTGTAATTCTGTACTCTGAGTACAACACTAAATAAAGGATGTAAAGAGAGATGGAAGCCAACTTCCATTAAGTAGAGAGGTAGAATGAAGCCCTCTTCAGAATCACTCAAATGTCTCCCACCCATAACAATTTCGAAGTGGTAGGCAAAGTTAGGTAGCTCGATACCCTGGGCTACCAAATGATTTACCATCTTCTCTGTGGTGGTTAGGTAACTATATACAGACGCTCTCACTGAAGTGACCATCTCTTGGGGCTGAGGATCATTTTCATCCTTAACGATAATGTTCCTTTGGCGATCCCTTTAACTTCAGGAACTGGTGCCTTTAACCCTTTCTCCTAAAATGGGAACAATTTTAGATAGAGTAGTATAGTAAAAGAAAAAGGAAAGGAAAGGTGAAGGATTGCCTGGAAATTGAGAACTGACTACAATGAGAGGGTAACCATTATGAAGGGAGAGAGGAACGAAACAAGGAAGATGAAGAAGGGAAACTTAGGGCCTAAAAAAGAACTTAAACGACAGAAGGGTTGAGGTGGAAAGTTGATCCCTCCTCTTGATGCATTGGGTGAAGTAACCAAGCATCCTAGGGAAGTTTGAATTCTAAGGATAACAAACAGTTCACATCCCAAACATGGTCCTGATAAGTGTTAACTAGGAGAAGAGTTTTTTCCTAAAACCTTCATTGATCAAATAACAAGAAAGCCTGCCAGAGAAAGAGGACTATCACATATCCGTCTGTTAGAGTGCATTCGTATAGGAAACGTTTGGTACCAGGAATAAGCCAAAGGTACGCTAGGAAAACATTAGAGTTGTCTTCGAACTTAATACCTTCTACGGATGGTGGATGGGCAGACCCACTACTCCAGTGGAATAGATTCAAAGAATCATACTAGGATATTAGTTAGCACCAAGGTAACAGGGATATGTAATAATGACCGTCATAACAGTACAGAATAAGTACAATGACAGTCCACTTTTAAAGTTAAACCCAAAAGGAAATTTCGAGCACAAACGTATTCTTTAAGGGTTGGGGAATTTTAACACCCGAATATCATTATTAACTCGAAATTTAGGAAGCTAAGACTAGATTGAGAGCATTTACGAATTTCAGGACCCCACCGGGAAATTTAGAAATTTATGTGGACAAATTACGATTAGTTGGATCCAAATTCTGTTCAGTTAAGATGAAACAAATTGGTTCAAAAGTGGAAGACATAATAACTAGGATTGAGTGGCAACAATGGTCTGTGAAAATAGTGCATAGGGAGTATATATAGGTGTGTGTGTGTGGGAACAAAATTCTTCTCAATTTTACGTTCTAAGCCTTTTCCCCTAAGCATTGTCTACTTCAGTTGCCCTGAAGAAGAAGAGCACATAGTTGAAGGAAGTTTTTCATGTGGCAACCATTGTGTGAATTTGAGTTTAGAAGTAGGAAGATTGAGAACTGCTACTGTAACAGCCATCACCCCTCTCTATCATCAGATTAGGTTTACAGGATGCTACAACACATAACCGAATAGAATCATGCTATATCAATTAAATTTTCTCTAAACGATAATCATTCATAAATTATATAGTAAAAAACAAGTTATTCATACATTATCAGGGTTAAATAAAGCTTACGAAAGCTCTAAAACTATTCAAAACAAAATAGGGACTAATTTGAAACATTTCAAAAAATTATGGCAAAAAATGCAAAATAGGGGTTACACGGCCGTGTGATAGGTTGAGGTTGTGTGCAGCTGAACCACATAATCATGTCCTCAAATCGTGTAACAAATTAATTCCATGTAACTAACTATGGCTGTGTAGATCTAATTGTCACCTAATTATACAGGCCACACGATTGTGCCATCTGCCCGTGTGAGGCACATGGTCACATTTCAAACTGTGTGTACCTATAATTACTGTAACACCCCATACCTGGTCCAGTCGCTAGAATCGAGCTACAAGATTCTACAACATAAATTAAGACAACTGCAAGCAATTTACATAAGTATCATTCACATATTTTGCAATGTAATAATTTGAAAACTACAACTAAATTGTGAAATTTAGGCATGAAATAGGATTGATTTGTAAAATTTAAAAGTTTTAAAGTTGGTATCGATATTTAATTGTTGGGTATCGATACTGTACTGATACCATATTTATATAACGATACAAAATCATGATTTTGTTTGTTATGCAAAACAAAGGTATCGATATTTATTTTTTGGTATCGATATTTTAAGAAAAGTATCGGTACTTGTATAAAAATCATACCATTTTGGCATTTTGTTTATTTAACAAACTATTCGTATGGCCAAATATCGATTACAAATGCCAAAATATTGATACTTAAACTCAGAAATGGTAAAATCCTATCTTTAAAATGCCTATTTCATGCCAAACTCACTTAAACTTAAATGATATCACTTAGATACAATTATATACATGAAAATAATCACCTAAGGGCATACCTATTCATATCCAACATGCCAAAAACATCACTTTAACAATCAACCTAGGTGCCTAACCAATATGCCACAATGGCACCACAATTCAATCATTAAGCAACAACCATTCATGTCAAGCTATCCAAACCTAGGCATACATATGCAACTATCATTCTTATAGCTAGAATACCAATATGAAAATTCACCAAATGGCCTAAAGCATATGCCCCTATTTCTTCAAGAAAAACATATTATAATTGTAAATGCCTCAAACCATTTCAAAATTCAACTTAATCATACCAAATGTAAATACCTGCCTTGTGCAATTAAAAAAAATCCATAGCCATTTCATGTCATTGCCTAAGCATATACAAAATGCTATTCAAAATTTTACCCACATCATCAACCTAATAAGTATTAAATTAGTACCAACCACATAACACAATGAGATTACGTATATAAGCTTATACACAACCAAAGTACCAAAACATGCTCATTAGTTTGCCAAGTAAACATCCTATATACATGCCACAAGTAACCAACTTCAAAACATCAAAAAATCTATCAAATCGAGAGATGGTAGGTGTGAGCTTCTCGCTGATCCGATTGACACGTTCCAAGTGTCCAAAATCTACAGAAAAGTAGTAACACGAGTAAGTATATCAATACTTAGTAAACTCATACAATGTAAACATTTACTTAACTCAATCAATTTAACACAATTCAATTCATTAAGTATCTCAAATATACCCATCAAGATTCAACAACAACATCAACTTATAACATTTTGAGCTCAATTACATAAATAACCTTATTTATTCTAATTTTCATTTCAAACCAACTTATACATATATTAAAATCATATACATCATCTTGCCAACACATAATGACATACCGTACCATTTAATTCACAATATTCTCTATGAAAATTCATACAAGAACTCTGTACATAGGTGAAAATAATAGTGCCTGGTTACTCATTAAGGTTTAACCTGCACGATAAATAGCTTGGCCAGGGCTTAATATTCTTGCATTAAGGAGTTCGCAACATATGCAGGAACTCAGAACCTGGGCAAAAACTCATAACCTTGTGTGTGAGACTTTTACTGATTTAATCATGATTTATCTTACATTATGACATAAATTCCAATTCTCCAACAATAAATATTAACAAATAAAATATAACACATTTATATAAGAAATTTAAATTACACTGTATAAACTTACCTTATCTCATAACCCGTTTGTTGTAATTCTTGATCTAAAGCATGATTTGCCTCAATTAACTATTCCAATCAATATTTAACATCAAATTATAGTCATACCTTAGCTCAATTTAATTTTAAAAATAATTTTCTCACTTTTACATTTATTTCAATTTGGTCCCTAAAATCGAAAATACTAGAACATTCAAATTTGAGCTTTGTAACACCCTATACTGGCCTGGTTTCCAAGCTCAAATATCAGGATGCCACATCATCGTCTTGTGTCATATACAACATTTTAAATCTCGTTGTAAAAGAAATGTCTTATAGTATTCATATAGGTGTTAAGTCAATCTTACTTTTTAGTTATCATTGTTACATGCTAAACATATATCATAGTCTTATAAAAATAATTGTACATGCATTTTGATCAATCGAAAAATTTTCCAAACTGTTACGTAGGTATTGTGTAATAGCCTGCTTTTCAGTTGTGTTGGAAATAATGGTTTCAGGATCACAAATTTGATGAGTGAGTTCGTATAATTAGTATTTAAATTATATGAGTTAATAATAATTTTATTTATTGATACTAAATTTTGATTTGATGAATTTAAAACAATTGAATTAAAAGTTAGCATAAGTGGTTCGGTTTAAAAGTCAAGTGGTTATTGAAAATGAGGTATTAATACCTCGTTTCCATAATATAAAGCTCTAAATATTTTTATTAAATATTTACAGAGTTTTATTATATGTGAATTGAAGTTTGGTTCGATAATTTTGATGATTTATTGCTTAATTAAGGCAAAAGGATTAAATTGTAAAAGAGGTAAAAGTTAATCGCTATCAATTTAAAATAGTAAAAGGACCAAAATGGTAATTAAACCATGGTCAAAAAGTACAAGCGGTGGTGGATATAATTAAATCCACTAACTTTTGGGATATTTGCTCATTTAGTCCTAATTAGTTTAGGGTTAAATTGAAATTAAATTTATTTAGTTGGAATTTAATTAAATTGAAGGACCAATTGTGCAATTAAACATTCCTTAAATAGTAATTAAACTATATATTTATTAAATGGACAATTATGGATATGTTTTAGTGATTTTATAAGTTTAATACATAGGTTAATTTAGTAAATGGTTAAATGTAAATGTAAATTAAATATGATAAAATAACATCATCATCCTTTTCTTTCATTTTTTCGAACCAAAAATCCATGGATGGAGATGGAGAAGCTTCGGTCTAGTTAGGGTTTTCCAATTCGGTATGTGTTTGATGCTTGTTTTTAGTAATTTTTATGTTTTTGAGCTCGTATTAGCTTAATCTAGCTAACCTGGAGACTAATTTTGAAAAATTCCAAACATTTTGGATTATGCCATTGATTATTTTAATGTTTTCTTGAATTTTTATGAGAGATTATTAAATTTGGTTGTTAAATAAGACAATTTTGTAAAGTGATTTTTGATGATTTTAACGTTTAGGGATTAAATTATTAAAGTGGTAAATTAACATATACTTGAGGTGAAATAATTGCAAATATGGACTATTGGGAGGTTATATATGATTCATCTAAATTGGGTTGTAAAAAAACAAATGGTTAAATTCATGTTTGGGTCTCAGGGACTAAATTGAATAAAAGTGAAATACTGGGGGCAATTTCATAAAATGTTAAGGACTTAATTGCATATAATGAGTTAATTTTTCTATTGGAATTATTTAATTGAATGAAAAATATTATTTTAGATCCTAAACGAGTGGGAAGTCGAGGAAAAGAGGAAATTACTAAATAGCCCCTGTACTTTGTTGTCGCTGCAATTTAGTCTAGTAAGTTTGTACGATTTAAATTTAGTACATTTTTAAATGTATTATATGCACATAAATTGTATAATGTTTGGATTATACTGATGTGTGTAATTGAAAATGAAAATAATGAATTGACACAATGTCGATCACTATTTGAGCTATTTAGGACCGCTACTACAAATCAGCCGTGTGAGTTGTTCAGTTTAATTCTAATGTATTTAAATGCATATTAAATGAATTGAATTTTTTGGTTGAACATTATAATGATGATATGTATATAAGTAATGAAGTAAGAGATTGTTTTATTGTTGAACAATAACGAGGTACTTTGAGTTGATGAATGTTTGGTTAACGAACTAATGCTTGTATATGGAATATGAGATAGTGAATTATTCATATATTTTTTGTGTTGAGATACTCTAAACTGATGAATGTAGGATAGAGTACGATTGGTATGCCAATAGGTTAATATGTGCGCGATATAGGATAGATTTGAGTAGTGAAGATGATTTCTATATATTCTCTGTTCACTAGATATGCCGAGGTCCTGCATTTGTTGCAGACTATCATGATATTTTACAGTGTTAAATGGCATGTTGCATGGTACTTGCTCTTACAAGCAACTGGCTTTCAAAAACTTGGAATGACGGAAATGTACAAGTGTACACAATCGCAACAAGTAATACAGTGACAAGTAAATGTCGAGTTATCGTACCCACAAGGACTGTGAAAAGAATTATTTATGAATGCTATTTAAAACACTTTGGTGAAGAAAAATATTTTGTTTGAAGAGGGTGATTAAAAACTAAGATTTTAAACTAAGTAAGCTAAATAAATAAATCTCAAATGCACTATTTCAAAATAAGATTTTAATCAATATGACATAATTGTGTTAGATTAATTACATTTCTTAACTTAGAATTATTAAACTCATGTTTATATTGTTATGAATAAGTTCACGGCAACTCGGTAATTTGCTAACTTATGAACATACTCACCTACCAAAATCCATTTATCTCTTGACTATATCCCTATGTCAATTCAACCGATTAAACAAATCTTAATAGGAAAATATGTTACTACACATACATACTTATTAAATCGAAATAATATCTTGTACATATCCTTATGTCAATTCAAAAAATTAACTCGATTTAGTAAGCACATAAAAGACTATGTAAGGTAACAAAGTATCCTTACCTTGAAACAGTTTAATCATAATAATCTTGCAAGTTATGCAGGACAAATGTATCGTCAGATACCGTTGCTAATCTAACCCTCAGCTACCTCAGATGATTAAACATGCACTAATTAAGTACTGTGTCCATTAATTACAATTTCAATCCTTTTAAATAATTAATTCATTAGTTACCTAACAATTGTAATTCAAGAATAACCGATTTATGATTTTACATAATCAAGCATCTTACCGAGGCTTATAACAACATAAACACAATTTCAATAATTTTAACAAACGAAATGCAATCAACCTAACACGATTTAAATTCAGGCTAAATTGATTAAATTAACCATTCCAACAACATAAATATTCATAGATATGTTTAGCATAACACCAGCAAAAATTAAAGAGATAGGGAACAAGAATCAAATCCAGTGTTTTTCCGTGGCTTGACTAGTTGCTCCGTTCTTCCTTCTCTGTTGTCCTCGCCGACCAAGGCTACTATGAACACTTAATTGATGCTCCAAATAGCTGAAGAATGCCCCTTTCCCAAGAGGAGAAATCGGCAAGAGAGCAAGGGAATTTTGGAATGGAAAAGAAGAGAGAAAGTGGAGAGAAGAGAGGAAATATGTGAATGCTTGAGGTGTGTTTTCTAAAATGACCAGCCTAAGGGGGTTTTTATAGCTGTGGAGGGCTTCTAAAAATAGCTAAAATTATCAGCCAAAAAGCCCTCCCTTGGCCGGCCACACATGTGGCAAGGTTGATAGTTTCAACTTTGCTAATTTAGGCTTGAGGCAAATATATAAAGCCACCAATTGTAGAGGGGTTTGAATGTAATTTGAACAAGTCTTCAAGGGCCTCTTTGGAAACTTAAATAATCCGCTAATAAGATAATTTGGGTAAGCTCTTGGGACGATTTTTGAGCTGTCCATTTCTTGGTCGGTTCTGTTCACTCGATTCAGTTCAACTGGACCACTTTTGTTGTAATTAATTAATAATAATTTATTAACCCAAATTAAATTGGAGATAAATTAAAATTAATTATATTATGAATTAATACATATAATTTTGGACCGTCTTAGGCTGAAATTTGGTTCGCCTTGATACTTCAAATTACTTCTCGGTTTTTTGCTTCTAGCAGTGTCTGCTGAGCCATTTTTCTCCCTTTGTGCAAATCTGTCGAAAAGAACCAAAATTCATCAAAATTAATTATAAAATTAACTAAAATTCAACATGTTCATATTCGACAAGAATTTTATCGAAACTGTATGATTTTAAGTTAAAAAGGGGTATGTAAAAATGTGTAAATTTTCGTGTTTCCACACCCCAAACTTAATTCATTGCTCGTCCCGAGTAATGCACAAATTAAAGAGAATTACTCAAAAAACACCTTTAAAAAATTCCTTCAGAATAACATTCTTCCCAAAATTATGAATTTAATATAGTTATGCTCAAAAACAAAAAAAAAATTATAGTTATGCTACTTAAGCATACATATCGTTCAAATTAATCTCAAGAACTATTATGATAGCACAATTAGACTAAATGCTTCCTTAACAAGACATGCTAACCCTTACCAATTTGATTTTATTTCCTTATTCAAGATTAAGCTGCAATCAATAAGTTTAACTTATGCCTTCATATGTTGAACATAGCAATTTCTCTCCACTAATGTAGGTAGCATAGAAAACTTGAATCAATAGGTCTTTAAAAAGGTTGTAACGTAGCTAGGCTAGAGGTAGGTAAAAGATAGATAAATTTAGGCTTCTAAACCTAGTCTCAGCTTCAATCGGACCTTTGGAATAATTTCCCTCAATACACTAACTTACTTTGCTTTCACATGTTCCTTTGTACATCTTTTTTCTTTCAAGTACATGTGGTCCTTTTTTTTGAGCATTTTACTATATGTACTACAATTTTTAGAGCATTTGGAACTTCTTTCAACTCCCCCAAACTTATTTTCAAAGAATATTCTAAATAGTACTAAGTCTAGTGTTTGGGACAATTTAAAGATAATTAAGAGAGAAGTGATGGCTAAATATTGCAAGGGTTCAAATAAAATTAGGCCATATAGTCTCAAAGTTGGGTTTCAAAGGATAAAATTTCATCAAGGTTGGCTTGAAAGGCTCAAACGGTCCAAACAAGAGTTGCCTAAATCATTTTCAACATTCCATGCTTCCTAGGATTTCGCCTCAAGAAACTACTAAGTCAATTCTAGAGACTTAAACTTTCATGCACGCCTACCTTTCTTAAGGAACTAAAAATTTTATGGTACAATTTGCATGCTTTATTAAAAATACATTTATATCATTATTTAGTTAACATAACAATTTATTGAAATAATAGAACTTTATTTATACTGAAGTTTAGCATACTTAACAAAATTTCAAATTATTGAACAAAATATATCCTAATCATAATTAAAAGAACTATTTTTCTAAGTGAAAATAATTTCAATTTTTCGGTCCCCCTACTTAAAATGAACAATGTACTCAATGTTTAAAGTGAATAGATACTATACACCAATAGGATTCTAGAAAAGAGGAGGTGAGTCAATTTGACTGCTTAAGTACCAAGCTCTTTCTAAATCCAATCCTAGACATGTATATATCTATTGCCACGCTTTATACTTCGCGAGTTATTCAATTTTATTAATGATTTTCATCTCTTGTTTTATTATGAAAAAATTCCTAGTTAACTTTATCCTAAAATAACCTAAGAACATAAATAAAATAAAGTCGAGATCCCCCATTTATTTATTTACAGATCCTTTCGAATTCGACTCATCTTTGCTCTATCATTATTGTCTTTGCATAAATCGCTTTGCTTTTTTTGTGATAATAGGCTCAATGGTTCAAATATGTAATCTGGAAACTAAAGAACAAAAAAAAATGAGTCATTGTAAATTTTCGTAAGAGCACTTCTCATCGAGTCATCCCTTATTTTTGAGTATTTCTAGTAAGCTTGTTGCTACCACTGCATATGTTGCATTATGTCCATTAACTCTGACAGCTCATCTCGAAGACCTGGGTGAAGTGGTTGAGCTCTGAACATTGAAGTCTCGATATCAGGTTCAGCTTCTAGTTCAATTGGTTCCACCTTATCAGGGACTTTAGCTGATTGCACTGGCTCGATCTCTACGGGATCTTCTTCTTCTTCTTCTTCTTCTTTTTTGGGATCTCTATGGAATCTCGTTACTGTAGAATAAAGTCTCTAGCTATTCGATAGAGGTCCCAATCTATGATTTTGCCCTGGCTATAGCCTGTCTTCTTTATGTTTGCAAGAATTTTAGCTTTCAAGCACAGAATTGTTATCGTAAAGGGAAAGTAAGCTGGGCTAGAACGTAAACGTCTAACGACACAATTCTGCATTTCCCTCAGGATGATTTTTCCCACATCAATGGTCTTTCCAGTTAAAATCAAGTATAATAAGACTATTCGCTCTAATGAGATTGTAGTCGCATGTGAGCTAGGCATAAGGCTGAATTAGATGAAGTAGAACCATACCTTTGTGAGTGGTGTCAAATATTCTCTTCGACAAGTGTGGATTCCTTGCTTTGACATAGTCCACTTAGGACCTAAAACTATAAGTTCCTCGAGAATTTCTTGTAAATTTTTCGACTCTATATTGCTCATCAAGGAGGAATATTCATCATTTTCGAAATTAGGCAATTCAAAGAACTCATTAATAGCGTTTGAAGTTATTGGTACCTTGATTCCGTGAACTGGAACTTCTGTCAACTCGCTTGAGGTTAAATTTGCATAGAATTCACGTGCTAACTCCTCATCCACACTAGGTCTCTTCTCACAAAACAACTGCCAATTGAGAGTTTCAGCAACCTAACGAATATGTGCCATAAAACCAATATAGTTGCTTTCTTTCAATGTGAAACCTCTCTTTGGATGCATTTGTTGATTCTTGAAGATACTCTCATGTCTTGCTTTGGCTTCTTCACAGTGGAACTTGTTTTGTGATTCGTCAATTTGGGCAGATACACGAGTTCTCTTATGAGGCATGATTAACCTGATCATAAGATGGTAACAATTATTTTCTCAAAAATTTAATTAATATAAAATATTAATAATTTAATAAATTGAAAAATTAGATAATTAAATTAAAATTTAGGAGAAAAATTTGTCTTACCACCTTTTATGTAAAAATTAAGAGCCTTTAAGAAAAATAATTTTGAATCAAAAGATGGTCAATGAAAAAAAATTGAGGGGTTTTTGGCTAACGATGGGTGAAAGGGTGATGTGTCGCTCGGGTATGCAAGGCAGTAGCGCGCAGCAGGGGATGGATATGAGCAGTGTGCGGATCATTGAGCAGGCCTGGTGTGGGCGCGCACGGGGTGCTGCTGACCGATCAGCTGGGCGATGCTGTGGCTAGGGAATTTTTAGGAGGTTTTGACACTTAAAGGTTTTGGCGTTTTTGGAGGGAATTGTGTATGAATGAAAAAAAAATAACAATAGATGGGTGCAATTTATAGTGAAAGGAGTAGGAGCTAGAGTAGAATTCTTAAAAATTCTAAGTTCTAATTCTACTCAAAGTAAATAACAATTAATAATTAATATAATGCATATTAAATTATTATTTGCTATTAATTTATTAAGATAAAAACTTATCGAATAAAATATGATTAAATTAAAACTAATCCTAACTCTAAATAAAGCTGATAATAATTAATATATATTATAATGGATATAATTAGATATTAATAATTATCATATTTTCTTTTTTTATTGAACTAAAAACACTTATTCTAGATGCTTTTTGAAAATATTTACAAAAAGAGGCATCTAATTTTTAATATTTACAAAAAGAGCAACCAGAATTTTAAAAATAATTCAATTAAGTTCCTAGACTTAATGAAAATTCAAAATTGAGTTGGAACATAAAACTTGGATCAAAATTGACCCTTTTATTTGAAAAACTAAAAAATTATTTTGTCATTTAGGGAATAATTTCTTGGGAAATTATGTTAAAATTAATTCTCAGGAAAGATTGGAGAGGTCACAAGCGGTCCCGCTTAAGTTCCAATCTCCTAGACAGAATTTATTTAAACATACTAATCCTAAAATATACCTTAAATCATTTATTCAAATAGAAGAACAAGAAAAATTAAATATCTGATAAAACGTTGAGCATTAACTCGAAAATTACCTCCCTTACCTTGAAGTTCAACAACTCATTATGGATAGACTCGATGAATCATAAATGAACTAGACCAACTTGATTTTAACTTACCTGTTAAGAACCTTAATCTAGAATTGAATAACAAGACTTGTTGACCTGTTTCAAATTCTCGAACTCGAATGTGATTGTCATTCCATTTCTTGAGTCTCTCCCTAAGTAATTTGGCATTCTCGTATGAAGACATTCAGAATTCTTCTAACTCGTTAAATTTAAGCATCTATTTCTCTTTGACATTTTTAAGATCCAAGTTGAGTCGTTGGAAAGCCCAGTAAGCTTTGTGTTCTAACTCCAAGGGTAGATGACAGACTTTTCCAAGGACTAACCTATAGGTTGACATCCCTAAAGGTGTCTTGTATGCTGTCTTGTAAGCCCATAAAACATCATGTAGTTTTTTGGACCAATCATGTCGGTTTGGGCAAACTACCTTCTCAAGTATGCCTGTGATCTCCTTGTTTGCCAGTTTAGCTTGCCCATTCGTCTGCAGATGGTAAGCTGTAGCGACCTTGTGTTCCACTCCATGTTTATCTAATAACCATTTCAACCACTTGTTCACAAAATGGGACCTTTCATCACTAATGATGGCTCTTGGGGTTCCAAACCTTGTGAACACATGTTTCTGCAAAAATTTTATTACAACCTTAGCATCGTTTGTCGGATATGCCTTTGCCTCAACCCACTGAGACACATAGTCTACTACTACTAATATGTACTTGTGACCAAAAGACGAAGGGAAAGGACTGAGAAAGTCAATACCCTAAACATCAAATAATTCTACCTCAATGATGTTTGGTCGAGGCATCTCATTTTTGTTGGTGAAATTTCTGACTCTTTGAAATCGATCACAACTCTTTTCGTAAGCATATGCATCTTTGAATTGTGTTGGCTAAAAGAATCAGGCTTGCAATACCTTGGCGGCAGTACGTGTACCTCTGAAGTGTCCCCACTCGGTGCTGAGTGACAATGGTATAAAATCTTATGTACTTCATCTTCTACCACGCTTCTCTTGATCATTTGATCTACACACTTTTTAAACAAATACGGCTCTTCCCAGAAATAGTACTTCACATCGTGAAAAAACTTTTTCTTTTGATGATATGTCTTATCAATCGACATCAAACCACAAGCTAAAATGTCAGCAATATCAGCAAACCAAGGGGTATTATGGACATGATTTACCTTCAGTATGTGTTCATTTGGAAATGTCTCTTGAATTAGTATAAGAGGAAAGTTCCCTTCTTGCGGCTCCAATTTGGACAAGTGGTCTGCTACTTGGTTTTCCACTCCCTTTTGATCTTAAATTTCTAGATCAAACTCTTGAAGTAGAAGTACCTATCAAATCAGTCTTGGCTTAGCGTCTTTCTTTGCTAGTAAATACTTAATTACTAAGTGGTCCCTATATACAGTCACTTTGGTACCTAAAAGATAAGATCGAAACTTGTCAAAAGCAAACACAATAGCAAGTAACTCTTTTTCTATTACTGTGTAATTCAGTTGAGCTCCTGCCAGAGTCTGACTCGCATAGTAGATGGATGAAAAGCTTTGTTCCTTCGCTGACCCATGACAGCTCCAATCGCAAAGTCACCTGCGTCACACATCAATTCAAATAGCAAATCCCAGTCTGGTGTGATTATTATGGGTGCCGAGACTAACTGACTTTTCAAATTGTTGAAAGCTCTTAAGCACTCCTCATCAAATTTAAGCGTCGTGTCCTTCTCCAATAATTTGCTTAAGGGTTTAGCAACTTTGGAGAAGTCTTTGATGAATCTTCGATAGAAATCAACGTGGCCCAAAAAGCTCCTAACACTCTTTACAGATATTGGAGGTAGGAGTTTCTCAATAACATCTACCTTTGCTTTATCTACCTCGATTCCATGTCTTGTTATCCGATGCCCTAGAACAGTACCTTCTCGTACCATGAAATGACACTTTTCCTAGTTAAGTACAAGGTTTGTTTCTTCGCATCCCCTTAGTACCTTGGCTAGGCAATCATCATATGTATCTCCGAATACTGAAAAATCACCCATAAAAACTTCCAAATATTTCTCAACCATGTTAGTAAAAATAGACATCATACATCTTTGAAATGTAGTAGGTGCATTACATAAACCAAATGGCATGTGCCTAAATGAAAATGTACCGTATGGGCAGGTGAATGTTGTCTTGTGCTGATCTTCTGGTGCTACTGTAATCTAATTATACCCCGAGCATCCATCGAGAAAATAGTAAGTCTCACCCTGTGAGTCTATCCAGCATCTGGTCAAAAAATGATAAAGGAAAGTGATCTTTCCTAGTAATCGATGTAAATTCTCCATCCTGTAACCGTTTTAGTCGTTATCAACTCATTCTTCTCATTTTCAATGACTGTGATACCTCTTTTCTTTGGCACGCACTGGACCAGACTTACCCATGAACTATCTGAGATGGGGTAAATTTACCCACATCTAACCACTTGATGATTTCTTTCTTGACTATGTCCTTCATGATGGGGTTCAGTCTTTATTGTCCATCAATCGTCCCTTTTTCGCCATCTTTTAAGATAATCTTATGCATGTATACAGATGGACTAATTCTGCAAATATCAGCTATGGTCCATCTGATAGCCTTCTTGAATTATTTCAACACCAGGATGGTTTCTCTTCTTGCTCAGTAGTTAATTCTGCTGAAACAATCACAGGAAGAGTAGAAGAGGTACCTAAATAAACATATTTCAAATGTGAGGGAAGTACCTTTAGTTCTAATTTAGGTGGCTCCTTGATTGACACTTTTGGTTGGGCATAATCCCTTTTCTCTAACTCCAAAGATTCAAAGCGGGATTGCGGATTAAATTCCCTTTGAGTAGCTTCTAACAGAGCTAAGTATTCATCGTCCTCTTCATCATTTGGAGGATCTGATGTCAAAATTTGTTCCAATGGGTCCTCAACATAATTGAGTTCCTTCTCCATGATTAAATCCTTTAAATCGGACACTGTAGAACAATCATCAATTGTGTCAGGAAATCGCATGGACTTAAAAACGTTAAATATTACCTGATCATCCTGAACATGCATAGTAAGCTCGCCCTTCTGCACATCAATAAGGGTCCTTCCGGTTGCTAAGAATGGTATTCCTAGGATGGTTGACACCTCTTTGTTTGCTTCAAAGTCTAGAATCACAAAGTCAGTAGGAAAGATAAATTTATCTACACGTACTAATACATCCTCGATTTTTCCTTCTGGATGTGCTAATGATCAATCTACTAATTGAAGTGTAACCGTAGTAGGTCTAACTTCACCTATCCCCAACTTCCTAAATATTGACATAGGCATCAAGTTGATACTCACACCCAAGTCACATAGTGCCTTACCATAATATGTTGCTCCAATAGTGCAGGGTATGGTAAAACATCTAGGATCCTTCAATTTTAAGGGTAGTTTGTCTTGAAGATATGCACTGTATTCCTTCGTTAGGGCTACCATCTCAAATTCTCCAAGCCTTCATTTTTTAGACAGGATATCCTTCATGAATTTGATGTAGTTCGGTATTTTTTCAAGTGCTTCAACCAACGAGATGTTGATATGAAGTTGCTTGAGTACGTTTAGGAACTTCTTGAATTGAATTTCCTATTTTTGCTTCTGAAGTCTTTGAGGGTAGGGTGGTGAAGGTTTCTTTACTGGAACTGGTTGTTTCATTTTTTGTGGCAATTCTGCATCTAACAGAGTTATTAGTTGATCAGAATTAGCTGATTCAGAAGTTACCTTGTCAGATTTTACAGATTCAATTTCCGGTGAAACTGGAATTTCAACACACGGTTGAATTCCTCTAACTCTTGAGCGTCAGCTAGCTCCTTCTCAACTTCAACGGAATTGGGTTCTAAAGTCTTTCCGCTCCTCAATGTTAACACTTTACAATGCTCCTTCCCTAGATTCCTCGGATTCTCCACATCATTAGGTAAAGCACCTTGTGGTCGGTTTCTAAGTTCAGTTGCAAGATGACCCACTTGATTCTCCAAATTCCTTAGAGAGGCATCATTTTTCGCCATGGATGCCTTCAGTAGATTCTTTAGGCTATTGGATGGTTCAGCTTGGGTTGGTTTTTGAGCTTGTTGGGAAGAACTAGGTGGCTGGGTCGATCTAGGTTGGACATAATTATTACTGGTTCCTGCCCCTTGATTACTCCAAGAAAAATTCTAGTGGTTTCGCCATGATGTGTTATAGAAATTGGATTGTAGCCCTTGCCTTCCTCGATTTTGGTTAATACACAGATTCTGGGTTCGATGGAAATTCTTCGAACAAATGTTCTTCTCCATAATAAACATAGCCTACATTTTAAAATTGAGTCAGTGGCTGTGCTGCAAAACTATTACACCCATTAGTAGTAAGATTTTTTAACATTGAGGATATTGATGATACTTGAGATGCGAGTGAAGTAAGAGCGTCTACTTCATGTATTCCAGTGACTCGTCTTTCTAATGCTGCTCGATTGGTTGGCCATTGATAATTGTTGCTGGCAATCCTCTCAATGATTTCATAAGCCTCATTATAAAACTTAGAACGGAGAGCACAATTAGGAGAAGCGTCCACTACCATCCTCATGTGAGCATTGAGACCATTATAAAATGTCTCAAGTTGTATGCAATATGGGATTCCGTGATGAGCACTTCTGTAATAATTCTTTGTACCTTTTCCATGCCTCATACAATGACTCATCATCCATTTTTTGGAAATTAGTGATCTCGTTCCTCAACTTAGCATTCTTGCTAATGGGAAATACTTCATAAGGAATTTTTTTGCTAACTCTTGTCATGTTGAAATTGAGTTTGGTGGTAATGAGTTCAACCAAGCTCGAGCTCTGTCCCTTATTGAATATGGGAACAACTTTAATCGTAATGGATCTCCGGGTACTCAAGCTAACTTGAAAGAATCATCCATAAACAATGTTAAGCGTAGGTGAGGATCTTCGGTAGGCATTCCACTAAATTGGCCCACTGTCTGAAGCATCTGGAACATGACTGGCTTTAACTTGAACTGTTGTGCCTTAATTTCGGGTCTCCTAACACCAAGATTAAGATCATGAAATATTGGCATGGCATACTGTCTCAAAGCTCTATCCCTATCATCAGCAATAAGGATAAGATTTTGAGCAAGGTTTGCTCCGTTTCCTTGATTCGGATTTTTGAAGTTCATTTCTTCAGTCCTTCTCTGACTTGCTTGTCTTCTTCGCTGTCGAAAAGTTCGTTCAATCTCAGGGTCTATAGGGAGTAAATCAATGATTCGGTCAATACTTATAAACACCTGAAATAATCACAAAAAATTATCTAAGTTAAAATTTGAACAGAAAAATAAACCAAAATGCAAAACTAACAACTTCACAAATGATGAATTTTTTAAAACACAGCCCCCGGCAACGACGCCAAAAACTTGGAACGACAGAAATGTGCAAGTGTACACAATTGCAAGAAGTAATAAAGTGACAAGTAATTGTCAAGTTATCGTACCCACAGGGACTGTGAAAGAATTATTTATGAATGCTATTTAAAACACTTTGGTGAAGAAAAATATTTTGTTTGAAGAGGGTGATTAAAAACTAAGATTTTAAACTAAGTAAACTAAATAAATAAATCTCAAATGCACTATTTCAAAATACATTTTTAATCAAGATGACATAATTGTGTTAGATTAATTACATTTCTTAACTTAGAATTATTAAACTCATGTTTATATTGTTACGAATAAGTTCACGGCAACTCAGTAATTTGCTAACTTATGAACATACTCACCTACCCAAATCCATTTATCTCTTGACTATATCCCCATGTCAATTCAACTGATTAAACAAATCTTAATAGGCAAATATGTTATTGCACATACATACTTATTAAATCGAAATAATCTCTTGTAAATATCCCTATGTCAATTCAAACAATTAACTCGATTTAATAAGCACATAAAAGACTATGTGAGGTAACAAAGTATCCTTCCCTTGAAATAGTTTAATCACAATAATCTTGGAAGTTATGCAAGGAAAATGTATCGTTAGATACCGTTGCTAATCTAACCCTCAGCTAGCTTAGATAATTAAACATGCAATGATTAAGTACTGTGTCCATTAATTACAATTTCAATCCGTTTAAATAATTAATTTATTAGTTACCTAACAATTGTAATGCAAGATTAACTTAGTCATGATTTTACGTAATCAAGAATCTTACCGAGACCTATAACAACATAAACACAATTTCAATAATTTTAACAAACTAAATGCAATCAACCTAACACGAATTAAATTCAAGATAAATTTATTAAATTAACCATTCCAACAACATAAATATTCATAGATATGTTCAACATAACAACAACAAAAATTAAAGAGATAGAGAACAAGAATCAAATCCGGTGTTTTTCCATGGCTTGACTAGTTGCTCCGTTCTTCCTTCTCCGTTGTCCTCGTTGACCAAGGATGCTATGAACACTTACTTGCTGCTCCAAATAGCTGATGAATGCCCCTTTCTGAAGAGGAGAAATCGACAAGAGATCAAGGGAATTTTGGAATGGAAAAGAAGAGAGAAAGTGGAGAGAAGAGAGGAAATATGTGAATGCTTGAGGTGTGTTTTCTAAAATGACCAGCCTAAGGGGGTTTTTATAGCTGAGGAGGGCTTCTAAAAATAGCTAAAATTATCAGCCAAAGTGCCCTCCCTTATCCGGCCACTCATGTGGCAAGGTTGATAGTTTCAACTTTGCTAATTTAGGCTTGGGGCAAATCTATAAAGCCACCAATTGTGGAGGGGTTTGAATGCAACTTGAACAAGTCTCCAAAAGCCTCTTTGCAAGCTTAAATAATCAGCTAATAAGCTTATTTGGGTCAGCTCTTGGGACAGTTTTTGGGTTGTCCATTTCTTGGTCAGTTCGGTTCACTCGGTTTAGTTCAACTAGACCACTTTTTCATAATTAATTAGTAATAATTTATTAATTGAAATTAAATTGGATATAAATTAAAATTAATTATATTTGAATTAATGCATATAATTTTGGACCGTCTTAGACTAAAATTTAGTTCACCTCGATACTTCAAATTGCTTCTCGATTTTGTGCTTCTGGCAGTGTTTGCTGAGCCATTTTTTGCCATTTGTGCAAATTTGTCGAAAATAACCCAAATTCATCAAAATTAATTATAAAATTAACTAAGATTCAACATGTTCATATTTTAAGTACACTTTAATTATTTTGTAAAAATTAATTATTTTTTTGACAAGAATTTTATCGAAACTGTATGATTTTAAGTTAAAAAGAGTATGTAAAATGTGTAAATTTTCGTGTTTCCATAGACGGTACTAGCTCTTATGAGCATCTGGTGCGTTGGATGGTTAATAGTGTACTCGTATCTGTATATCATTCATCGGGCTTTACCTTTAATGATCACTGAATGTTATTAAAATATGGAAATTAATAGCACAACTGTATTGAGCTTTACTCACTTGTTGTGAGCTATGATTGACAGAAACTCTGATAAGAACCTTATTGCCAGGAACTCTATTCAAGACTTTAATGTTAGAAACATTTTTTATAAATTTCATTAAATCAAATTTTTATGCGTGATTTAGTCAGCTTTATCGTTTGATCGATGAACTTACTAAGCTTTATAAAAGCTTACTCATATTTTGTTGTGTTTCTTGTAGATAACATTTTGTAGAGCGGGAGATTGGATCAATATGAAGGAATCACACTATCCGGGGATTCTTTTGGTAACCCTTGAATTTATCATGGCTTAAAGAACATGTAATAGGGAAAATTCAGTTATGTTCTGTATTGTTTCATAGATACCTGGATTGTGTTTGAAGGTGCATTTTGATGTTGTGATATGTATGTTAAATTCCAATTTAAAGTATAGTGAATTTGGTATGGTATAAGTAAGGTAAGTTAAATTTGAACATGTTAAGATTTGTGTGATGAAACTAAATTAGTGAAATGTTGGATAATTGCGATGAGGTGTCATTATTAACCCATTGGTTAGGTCTTAAATGGATTAAATTAGCGTGTATTGGATGTTCTTATATGTGTTTGAAGCCTTGTGATCACATGTTTTGTATTGGTTTATGCACCTATGCAATTGGGTGAAATTTGAGCTTGAAGTATGACATTTTTACGCTCACACGACATGGGACACGGGTTGTCACATGGCTATGTGAAGCACACAGGCAGGCACATGGCCAGCGACATGGCTGTGTGAAGGTATTTTGATTGTTACATTTGCTGACACACAGCCTGCGACAAGGTCATGTGATCCAAATTAGAGAGTTACACAGTCCATGCACACGGGCGTGTAGGAAAACCACATGACCATGTTTGGAGCCACACAGGCTGGGCTCTGTCACGCGGCCTGGACATAAGGCAGCGTGACCTCTGACTTGAAAATTTTTAGTTTCTTCCTAAATGTTCTGATTTGTTTTGAATTGGTCCCTGAATGTTCGTAACTTATTTTTAGAGCTTCGAAAGCTCGATTTAAGGCCTGAAATTGAATGACCTCTTTCAAATTGAATATTACTTGTGGTTAAGGAATTTAGTTGATTTTAAAAAATGTAATCCTTATTAACCATTCCAACTGAGCTTTCAATTCTTTCAATTCCAACGAGGCCATTCTATAAGGAGCAATAGAAATGGGAGAAGTAACTGGAACCAACTCAATACCAAACTCAACTTCTCTAATAGGAGGCAAACTTGACAATTCTTTCGGAAAAACATCGAAAAACTTATAAACTACTAGAACTGATTCAATTTTCAACTCTGGATATTTAGTATTCAATATAAAAGTAAGATAAGCTTCATACCTTTTTCTCAAACATTTCTGAGCAGACATAACAGAAATCATGGCAAGAGAACTATCTGGCTCATCTAAATTAAACTGGATAATATCACCATTTTTTCATTTCAACTCAATGTATTTCTTTTCGCAATTCACTACATCATGGGAAGTCAACCAATCCATACTAAGAATCACATCAAACTCATCAAATGGCAATAGCATAAGATCGGGCGGAAAACAGTGACCTCTAATCATCAAAAGACAATTTTTACATACTTTGTCTACTAACACATACTGGCCTAATGGATTCGATACTTTAATCACAAATTCAGTAGATTCTATGGGCATGTTCATATTAGGCATCAATCTCATGCAAACATAGGAATGGGTCGAACCCGTATCAATCAAAGCAATAACACTAGTATCATAGAGAGAAAATGTACTCGTAATCACATCGGGGGAGGATGCCTTTTCGAGAGCCCGAATAACATAAGTCCTTGTGGGTGGTCTAGCATCTGGTCTAGCTGCTAAGTCTTTTGTTACACCCCTGTTACTTGCTCCAACTCCCAGATTCCTCTATGGTCTGCCTCTAGTGGGAGCATTTCCCGATCTTGCACTCGATATTACTTCTCTTTTGACTGTTTCGGGACAATCCCGAATAAAATGATCTAGTGCACTACATATGAAACAAGCACTTTCATTTGCTTAGCACTCATCGAGATGACGTCTACCACATTGAGCACACTCTGGTCTAGATGGTCGAGTACTACCCATACTTGCGACTATAGTAGTCTGAGCTCTCGAACCCACAAATCTTTTACCTCTGTTTGGCTAGGATACCCGGCTAAAATATTTGATCTAATAGAGAACTCTCTAGGCCTCCTAGATGTAGACTGAAATGATCTGCTCATCTGCCTTTTCTTCATGTCTTGAATCTCAATTTTAGCTTTTCCCTTTTCTTTTTCTTTTAACAACTACTCTGCCTTGCACATGATAACCTCTGTAGACATACACTCTCGAGTATAATTGCTGAGTCTAACAAATTCATGTTCATACTCGGTTACAGTCTTCTTACTCTGCTTTAACTCAAGGAACTCTTTTCTTTTCTGGTCAATAAACCTCTAACTGATATACTTTTTATGGAACTCCTCTTGAAAGAAATCCCAAGTAACTCTCTCGCTTGGTACAGCTGACACAAGAGTCTTCCACCAATGATAGGCTAAATCTCTAAGGAGTGAAACAACACACTTCATGATTCCTCAGGTGTACAGAATAACTTATCAAAGACTTTGATAGTATTCTCGAGCCAAAATTCTGCTCTCTCTGCATCATCATTTTTAGTTGCTCGAAACTCTTCAGCTCCTTATTTTTTGATCTTATCAACTGGTGGCATTTCTCTTATAACTGTACTTGTGACTGGGGGAGCTACATGGAGGATTGAAGAATCATGAGGGGGTGGAAGTCTAACAGCCGAATTCGTATGAATGAACTGGACAAACCATTCATTCATAGCTTGGAAGAAGGCTTCTCGAGCCCCTCCTCCCTGACTAACTGTAATGGGCCTTTCACTACTATCTGGTGGAACCATCCCTTCTGCGGAGTGGGTGCATTACTGTCTACATCATCTGCACTAGCTCGTTCGAGATCCATAAGTATAAGAGAAAAACATTTTAAAATCGTCAGGAGTCGTCACACTATCAAAATACAAGTATGGCATGTATAGCTAGACTCTTATTCATACTAAATATTCTAAGAACCGACTAAACCCTCACTCTGATACCAATAAATGTAACACCCCTTACTCGAGACCACTTTTGGAGTTGAGCACGAGGCGATACCTGACTTAACTGACTAGTTCAGAGCATAAAAATTTACTTTTAAAATAATTCTCTCACGTTTAATCAATATGTCCCTAAAAAGGGCCCTCAGGGCCATAAAACATGCAACGGAAACGGTTCGGGTCCAAACTGGGAACATTAAAAATTTTCTGAATACTTAAATAAATCAAAATAATTTATTTCACTATTTACAATAAAACTGTCCACTTGTGTGACAGTCACTAATTTAATTATAACTCGAGTTACGAAACTCGAAACTTAGATCCATAAATTTTTCCTAAAACTAGACTCATATATATTTTTATCATAAAATTTCAAGAATTTTTGGGTTATCCAAATAGTACAGTTAATTCGTTAAATTCTCCCCTATTTCACTATCCAACGGTTCTGACCTCTATTTAGTAAAAATAATTATCTCATTGCACAGGCTTCATATGGTGCTTCCCCTTGTTTCTATTAAAAATAGACTGACTGAGAAATCTAGATATATAAATTATGACTCATAATTCTTTCTGTAGAAATTTTAATGATTTCCTAAAGTCAGAACAGGGGACTTCAAAAACCATTCTGATCCTGTCTCACTAAAATTCAAATATTACAAAATATAAAATTCCTTTGCCTACACCGTTTCTTTCAAGTAAAAATAGACTCGATAAGATTTAATTCTATATGTCATTGACTCTCTAATTCCATTTCTACTATCCTTGGTGATTTTTCAAAATCATGTCAATGCTGCTGCCCAAAAACTGTTCCATTACAAATTTTTACTCTTTTATAATTTTTTGTATTAACTATCATTTAGGCATACATAACACCAAAACATGTTCTTAATTAGCCATTTCAATAGCTAATCATTATTGAGTATTTACATGCTATTCATTAGCCATATCATAAGGACACACACACAAAATGACTAAGTCCCTATACATGCCATAACTTAAAATGTTTCGAATAAAAAATATCGAGATGGTCTGTTGATAGTGTGAAACGATCTCTGACGCCCTTACGATCCACGAATTGGCTTGGCGATACTATAAAAAGAAGGAAAATAAAGGGGGTAAGCATAAAGCTTAGTAAGTCTACAAGCAAATAAATAACAACATTTATCATAAATAATTACACTCATAAATTATCATCATGTATCATGATCTTTACTTTCTTATTTACTTACTCTCTTACTTGTTTACTTACTTGCTTACTTAAATAACTCATGATTATAACTTACTCCTCCCTTGCTAAATTTTTTTTCTCAACTGATAACTGAGATATTCTTAACCCTTAAAACTCACCTGAATCTATTTATTATGCTTTTACTTGAACTTTCATGTAACATGGTCTATTTACTAGCCCGTTGTACCACTTGGAATACTAAGGATACTCGGGTCTCCTATCTGATAATAACATGCCAAAGCCATGTCCCAGACATGGTCTTACATGGGATGTTTCCTGTACTGCAAATGCCATATCCCAAATATGGTCTTACATGAGAGTTCTCATATCGGTGCCCATGCCATGTCCCAGACATGGTCTTACGGGAGACCTCTCATCTCGATACCAACGCCATGTCCCAGACATGGTCTTACGTGGGACCTCTTATAACCTTAATAATGCCAATGCCATGTCCCAGACATGGTCTTAAATGGGTTCTCATCCCCCTAATGTCATGGCATTTGTATCCGATACATTCCTAATGTTTCAACGGGACTTTTTAACGCTGATTCTCTATCATCTCATACTTGAGTCAACATTAAATAATTTCATGAAATAAGTACATAATTTCTAGAAAATAACAACATTAATAATAATTATTGAAATATTACATTTATTTACAGTAAACTTACCTTAGTACAAAATACGATCAAATCTAGCAACTTAGTCCTCAACCTTTTTCTTTCCTCGGTCTAACTTCGGATTTCCTTCCTCTTGATCTATAATATCAAATTTAGCTTATTAATATTCACATTCATCAAAACAGTCCTTGACTCGAACTTTGGCAAAATTATGATTTTGCCCTTAAACTTTTGCATATTTACACTTTTTCCCTAAAGCTCAGAAATTAAAATTCATCCCTTATTCTTATGTTTAATGATATGCTGAACATCTTTCCCTTCTATGGCAACATCAAATTCCCACTCTAACATTTTTTTATGAACATTAGGTATTTTTACCGATTATGTTGTTTTACTCGTTTTCACTTAAAATCACCTAGCAAAAGTTGTTTAACATAATTTTAAACTTCATATTATACCATAAAACATCAAAATAAACACATTTCACCTATGGGTATTTTTCTAAATATCAACCGTAACATGAATTAATGGTAGAATAAGCTAAACCGAGCTACGAGGACTCTAAAAATGTAAAAAAACATTAAAAACGGGGCTTGGATGCACTTACTATGAGCTTGAGAAAGTGAAGAAACCCTAGCTATGGTGTCCTTGAAGTTTCAGCTCTTATGGAAGAAGATGAGCACATTTTGCCATCTTTTTCCCTTTTAATTCTTTTTATAACCAAATGACTAAAATGTCCTTCATTAAAACTTTAGTTATTTTTATCTATGCATGCACATTTTTGTCCATGAAAATCTAATGGTCTAATTACCATTTAAAAACCTCTACTTGAATTATGCACTTCTATTAAATCCCTTATCATCTAAAGCTCATATTTACCCACTTTTGCAGTTAAACCCTAATATGCAATTCAAACATGCAATCGCTGAAAATTCTTATCGGTATTCTAACACATGCATCCAATCAATCGATAAATCATAAAAATTAATCACAATAAACTTTTCTATCTCAAATTCTTGGTTTTGCAACCACTAGTCCATTTAGGCCCTATTTCGAGATGTTACAGATCTTTCGAATTTTCGACAAAAGCATAAAGTGGTGAGTGTATGGAATTACTACTCGTAAGCATGAGTCACGTGTTTTTGAGAATTCAACTATAGCCTAAGCCCCTACTCTAAGTTCGGAGTGTAACTCTTCTTGAATCTATAATTATCTTGTGGTTATGTATTGTGCATGAAATGTGATAAGTGAGTATGGTGATTATTGTGTAAAGTGCAATCATATACAGTGATATATATGACTATGCTAGTGTTTTGCAAAATATGCAAATATACAGTGATAGTTCACAGATAATCGGTAAGTAATATGTGTTGTTTTCAGATACTTTGGCCTTGTGGTCTTGAAACCAGTGGATATAGTTGACATGCCATAGGATTGTGAGTACTTACTTATATGTATAGTGGTTTTGGGTGTTGAGGCCCTAGGACATGTTTGGAGGGATAAGGGAATGAGACCTAAGCTCTATTCAATGGGACATGTGAGGGGAAATAAGAAGAGTGTTAGCTAAATCCTTCACTTTGGGACATGTTTGACTCTATGAGTCTATGTGGTGTAATGAAGATCTATGTATCCGATGTGTGATGATAGAGCTCACTATATGTTTCATAACCCAAGTGCCATCTTATCATAGTTTATGTAATCACGTAGAATATGTTCTATGCTTAAATGAGTATGTATGCATTGTAAGAATGGACTATTAGATGATGCATGATTTAATACTATATGATGTTAGAATTAAGAATAAGGTACTTGTGAGTAAATGATTGGTTGTGTTGCATGATGTTATGTTTGCATTGTGGAAATTCTTTGCATTTACTGAGCTTGTTGAAGCTCACCCACTTATTTCAACATATACAAATTAGTGACGTCATAGTGTGGGTGGTGCGGTTAATGAGGGAGTGATTCAAGGAAGACTGATTATTTATCGTAGGTCTCTATTATTTTTATTCATTTTGGGGAAATAGGCAATGTCATAGAACTATTCTGGGTTATTGATCTTTAAACCTTCTGATTTGGCTTATAAGAATTTCATGTTATTTTTATGTTAGCATTTTTAAACATTGATGTTGGCATAACGATTCTTACTTGGATGATTAGACACTTTGGAGAAATAACAAAATATTTATGCATGTTGCTTAGGAACTATTTGAAATGAATTATTTGCCATTCTATGCTGCATTTTTAGTCTCAGTAGTAGAGGTATTGACAGTTGGCTTTAAAAATCGATACCTTTGTGAATTAAAATGTATAGAAAAACAGAATAGGGATTTGGTATCGATACCTTATCTTGAGTATCGATACACTGGACTAAACTATCGTTAATTTATAGCAAGTACCGATAATTTTCGATAATAGGGATTTTTGGCAGGAAAACAGTAAGCTACTTTGGTATCGTTTTTCCAAGTGGTATCGATACCACTAAAAGAAAATATAGGTACCTAAATGTTAGTATCGATACCTACGAGCAGTTTTATGAAATTTTTTATGTAAAAATGTTAATTAACTAATTGGATGACTTAAAACTTATACGGGTTAACAAAAGAAGATTGGTTTGCCTGGATCTAGTTTCCTATTGGATGTACATGCGACGAGAATGTGGTGTGGCATCTCGTATTGGGGCTTGGCGACCAGACCAGATATAGGGTGTTACAAGAGCACTAGTTTTGAGGAAAAGTTAACATTAAAAACTGTAGGTGGGAAGAGGAAATAGGTTGATTTTTAAATTTTGGTCTAATTGCTTCTTAAAAACTCACAATTTTGACTCTTTTACAAATTAGTCATTTTTATAAAATCAAAGGTATTTAAAACTCATTTTCAAAAATTGACTTAATTTTCTAAAAACCATAATTGAAAACATTATCGATATGCCATGTCATCGAGTTTTGAACACTCAAAGGCTAAAATTTCTAAAATACATCTAAAACTCTTAGGCCCTATTTTGGGGTGTGACAATTCTCCCCTTGTAAAAAGAATTTTGTCCTCAAAATTCCCTACTGACACATTACTTGCTTAATCACAAGATAGGCTATTTCTACTTTTAAACTAACTATCACACTTTCACTGCGCACTCTGATTCTCTTTCTCTCTAAATTCATACTACTTTCCTTAATGATTCTATTCACTACCACTACTATTCTACGATAATTTTGCCAACAATTCCCTCTATTCACTATGACATTCTTATCTATAAATCTCATAACCATTTTTGTTCTTAAATCAATAGTCCTTAATGGAATTCTTTACTTATTAGTTATGTCAGGCAAAATTTATGAAGGCATAGTACTTAAGTTTACTAACAAGAATAAATAAATTGATCAAAAGACAAAAATACCCGTAATCTTAATGTTTGAATATTGATCCTGGGGTTCCCTAATAGCATAAACTTGAGCTAAACCTCCAGAATCAACCTGAATAGCTATAGTATGAGCTACAATATGCTGCACAATCGGTCTTCCATTACTTCTACCACGACCAAAGCCTCTAGTAGGCATAGAAACAGGTGCCAAAATCTGAGTATGTGAAACATCTACTCTATTCGGGGAATCCCTCAGAAAATGTTCCTTAGAAGCAAACTTAAAACATCCACCTATCAAATTATGACACTCCATAGGATGCCTACACTCACAATACGGGCAAAGCGGCCATCCAGAACCACACGTCGAACCACCAATACTAACTACAACACTATCTTGTAGCTTAGGCTGACTTGGTCGATTCTCATGTCGTGCACTCCTATCAGAACCCTATGTATCACGTTTTCTCTTAGGTGGTCGGTTAGATACAACATAGGTTTTAAAGCCTGAATATCTATCCCTCTATTCTAGACCTTAAAAATATAACATGTATCAGCACATTGATCATTCTCGATTAGTCCTAAACGTCATGCATCAAATACCTTATAAAATATGCACAAAAATACCTAAAATGCCAGTCCCAAACATCATATTTTCAAGTCTACAAAATACCAATCATAATAGGCACACAATCAACTAAAAATTCATAGTAAAATCATATAACATCTACCACATTGACTTTTATTCCCAAAACCCAATTAAACAAATAACACCTACTAATAGCAACTAAGTTCCTAGCTTGGATCACTCCTCGAGACCACACTGCTCACACCAGCACTACTTATTTGCAATTGTTTTAAAAGGAATGGGTGAGCTTAACAATCTCAATGAATTCTTAGAATAACCACTACGCAAATAGGTCATCATGCACCAACTAAACAACTTATAACATTTTTCCAAAATGCCTTTAACTTAGTGCCATAATTTACATATTTAATCATCTTTCATGTATCCCTTTTACACATTTATATACGAATATTTAGGAAAATATTCTGATACATATTAATCTCAATAGTCACATATAATCCCATTTAAACACAATTTATAATAATTTGCATAGCATCCACATACTCATTTAGGCATACATCACATTACACATATATACACTTTTTAAGATAATTTGGCACTTGAGCTATGAAATATAAAAGTGAGTTCTATGATCACTTATCGGATAAACGGATCTCCAATACACCACACTTAGACTTGTAGAATCGAACATATACCATAAGTGTAACTTATAGCTAACACTCTACAACACACCAAACACACATATCCCGGTGAATGGAGCTTAGCTCACATTCCCATATCTCTCCAAAAACTGTCTCTGGCCTCAATGCCCCAAATATCACAACACATATAGGTGAGTACTCACAATCCTATGGCATGCCAACTATATCCACCGGTCTCATTAAGTCACGAGGCCAAAATATCCATGCTGTCATCAAATATTACTATACCGATTATTCATACATATCCACTGCATAACCATATCATTAACACATTATACACACTATCGCATGACATGAATAATATACCCCCATATTTACCGTCACAACAGTCATCACAACTTGTTCAATTTTGTCACATCATAACTTTCTTTATCACAATTCACAAAAAATATTTATCACATATTTAGCATATGTAAAATAACACTTACACTTGGAATTTAAAGAAGGGATTTAGGCTACCACTAAATTCCCAAATAACACAATGAATCCCTCACGAGCAGCTAATCCAAACACTTACCAAAATATACGCTTTTGCCAAAAACCAAAAACTTAGACAAGCTTTTCTTTGCCTTTATCTCTACTCATTGAAGGTCCTATTGACTCCGACGCTTCAACAAGACAAACCACATAAACACACATTCAACAACCAATCATCAACTTCATTAAAACAGTCACAAACATAAGCCTAAGCTACCTTATCTTTTAACAGAAACTTTCAACAGAATTTCTTAACAAAACTTCAAAGTAACTTTAGAAAGCTTATAATCATGTTAAAACAAGTTGAAAAACACTTTAATATCAAGTCTTTATCCCCAAACCCAAAAATTCACCATTAATGACCCAATTTTCAGATTTTATCAAGAATATGCGTTTTAGCGGCTAAAAAATTAGTTTAAAATACTAGATAACATTAAAAATTCATAAGGAATTGAATCATTACCTTAGATGAAGAAAATCTATGTGTTTGATTGAAAACCTAAAAAACCCGAAAGCTTGACAACGGAGGAACTATGACATTTTTGGGTGTTTTTCTTGATCTTTTATAGAGGTTTAAGGTTCAAGAGTGACAAAAATCAAACAAGATTAAGAATTGAAGTTCAAAATTGATTGAAAAAGTAAGAGAGAATCAATGGGCGAAAAAAAATAGTTTTGGGGAAGAGTCAATATGAAAAACTATAGGTGGGAAGAAGAAATAGGTTGGTTTTTAAATTTGGTCTAATTGCTGTTTAAAAACTTAGAATTTTGAATCCTTTACAAATCAGACCTTTTTATAAAATTAAGGGTATTTAAAACTCATTTTCAGAAATTGATTTAATTTTCTAAAAACCATAATTGAAAACATTCCCGATATGCCATGTTATAGAATTCCGAACACTCAAAGGCTAAAATTCTTAAAATACCCCTAAAACTCTTAGGCCCTATTTTGATGTGTGGCAAACTTTGATTTCAAAATCGATCTCAAGTTCATCTTCTAATAGTCCATTTGAACACAAAATTTTGGAATTTTCATACACATTTCAAATTTATTGCATTTTAGTCCCTAAGTTAAAAACTAACAACTTTTACTTTATAAACTAGCCCATTTATATATCAAATCTTCAAAACAAACCAAATAGACACAAAAGCTTTAAGAAAATATCAATGAAAACTTGAAAAAAATTTAACAATTTCATGAAATAGTCCTTGGGTTAGCTAAATCAAGCTCCCAGGATTCTAAAAACATAAAAATTACAAGAAATAGACAAAAATTCACTTATCGATTAAAGCTTTTAGCATGGATGAGAGCTAAGGATTGTATCTTCTCCTCAAAATTGTTTTTGAGGTTGAAGATGACCAAATTCCATTTGTTTTCTTTCTCATTCTTTTGTTTAATCATATTTTATTACAAAATTAACAAAATAACATAAAATAAATAAACATTTCCATTGGTTTTTAAGCTACCTACAATCTACGCTTTAAAAAATATGAGTACTTGCCACATAAAACCATTCAAACTTCTTTTTTTTAAACACTTAGTATATGTAATTAAATAGTGATTAACTTTTGCAACTTTTACGTTTTAGTCCTTTTTCCTTATTCAACTAGCAAAATGACAAAATTACTAGACCAAAATTGAATAGGACACTTAAATAACTTCATAAATGTTAAATAAATAATATTTACTAATTCACATGTCAGAATTGTGGTCTCAAAACCATTGTACAATTGAAAAATGGGATGTTATAACTCTACCCCCTAAAGGAAATTTTGTCCTCAAAATTCTTACTAGGAAACAAATTGGTGTACTAAGATGTCATAGATTCCTCTATTTTCCATGTTGCTTCTTTGATACCATGGAAATGCCATAGAACCTTCACTAATGACACACTTTTATTACGAAGTTCTGTCACTTCCCGAGCCAAAATTCTCACTGGTTCTTCATTGTACAACAAATCTGGCTGTAACTCAATTTCATCAGTCAATATCACATGTGATAGATCTAAACTGTAATGACATAACATCGATACATGGAAAACGTTTAGAATATTTTCCAACTCTAATGGTAGAGTCAAACGGTAAGCTACATGTCTGATTCTTTCAAGAATTTAGTACAACCCTATAAATCTTGGGTTGAGCTTCCCTTTTCTGGTGAATCGTAATACCTTTCACCAACACAAAACTTTCAAGAATATTTTATCCCAGATATAAAATTCAATATCTTTTCATTTTAAATTAGCATACGATTTTTGTCGATCGGAGGCAGCTTTCTGAAAATCACGGATAGCTCTAACTTTATCTTTTATTTCACGGATCAAATTAGTACCAATAATCTTTCTTTCATGTAATTTAGACGAATACAATGGAGCTCTACATTTTTACCCATTATGATGGCTCATATGGTGCCATTTGATGCTTGTTTGGTAATTTTTATTATAAACAAATTTAGCTAATGGTAAAAAAAGTTCCCAGTTGCTTTCAAACCTAATAACACAACATCGTAACATATCTTCGAGAAATTGAATCGCTCACTCATATTGTCAACCTATTTGGAGATGAAATGTAGTACTAAATTATAATTTCATACCCAAAGCGTCGTCTAGTTTACCATAAAATTTGGAGGTAAATTTCGGATCACAATCGAAGATAATGGATATCGACACACCATGTAACTGTACGATCTCAGAGATATACAACTCAGCTAATCTCTCAAGCGAGTAATCTGTTCTGACTAGAATAAAGTGTGCAGATTTCTTCAATCTATCAACAATAACCCATACAACATCTTTGTTTTTTGGAGTCAGCAGTAATCTCGATACAAAATCCATTGTGACTAGTTCCTATTTCTACTCCGAAATCATTACAGGCTGCAATAAACCTGATGGAACCTGATACTTGGCTTTTACTTGGTGACATACAAAACATTTAGCTACAAATTCAGATATTTCTCGCTTCATACTTAGACACCAGTACATTTGCTTCAAATTATTATACATTTTCATACTACTAGGATGAATCGAATAGAAACAGCTGTGTGCTTAATCAAAATATCTCATTTCAGTGTCGTATCATTCAGAACACACAAATAACCCTTGAAATAAAAATACTATCATTACCAGTATTGGACTCTATAGTCTGATCATTTTTAATCGATTCACTCTCCAAATTTAACTTAGAATAATTTTTTTGTAACTCAGAAATTCATTGAAGAAAATTCAGTCTAATTCTCAATTCGGCCAGAATAGAACCGTTGCTTTATAGATTTAATTGAGTATTCAACACTTTCAGGGAAAATAAAGACTTCCGGCTCAAAGCATTTGCAACCACGTTTGCTTTGCCAAGATGATAGTCAATAATCAAATTGTAGCCTTTCAATAATTTGAGCCACCTACGTTGTTCAGGTTCAACTCTTTTTTAGTCATCAAGTATTTCATGCTTTTATGATCAGTGTAAATATGAAAATTTTCACCGTGCAAGTAGCGTCACCAAATCTTTAAAGCAAACACGACTACAGCTAACTCAAGGTCATGTTTTAGATAATTTTTTTCGTGTGATTTCAATTGATGAGGGGCATAAACTATCACTTTTCCATCCTGTATAAGTACACAACCCAATTTGTTTAATGAGGCATCATTATAATCTGTTAATTCTTTCTGGATTCAAGCTGAGTCAACACTAGAGCTTCGATTAACATCTTTTTCACTTGGTCAAAACTCTATTGACATTTATCAGTCCATACAAACCAAACATCTTTTTGTAGTAGTTTCGTCAACAAAAAAACAATTATTGAAAACCCTTTCATAAAACGCCGATAATAACTTGCCAAACCCAAAAAGCCACGTACCTCAGTAACATTTGGCGGAGGTTTCCAATTCACAATTGCAAAAATTTTGTTCAGGTCAACCTGAATACCTTCTGCAAAAATTACATGATCCAAAAATCCAACCTCGAGTAACCAGAATTCACATTTGCTGAGCTCGTATAAAGTTTTTTTATGCAGAATTTGCAACACCACCCTCACCTGCTGATCATGCTCGATTTCATTTTTCGCCTAAATTAAAATATCATCGATGAACACAACTAAGAACCAATCAAAATGTGGATAAAAAACTCTATTCATCAAATCTATAAATTCAGCAGGTCATCAAACTAAATGGCATAACAAGAAATCATAATGGCCATAATGGGGTCTGAACATTGTCTTCGAAACATTTGGTTCTTTAACTTGCAACTGGAAATATCCTGATCCCAGGTTAATTTTTGAAAACAAAGTGAACCTTTTCAAATGATCAAACAAGTCATTGATCCGAGGTAGCAGATATTTATTCTTTATCGTCACTTTATTAAATGTCTGTAATTAATACATAATCTCAAAGTGTCATCTTTCTTTTTCATGAATAACATTAGAGCACCCCACGGTGATACACTCGGTTTAATGAATCTCCGATCTACTAATTCTTGGAACTGTGTTTTCAACTCTTTTAGTTCTATAGGTGCCATTCTGTATGGTACAATAGATATCGGACCAGTCCCTGGTACAAGATCAATCACAAACTAGACTACCCTTTCTGGCAGTAACCCATGTAACTTTTTTGAAAAAACGGCAGCAAATTCTGGCACTGTTGAAACCTAATCTAATTTCAATTCAGATGTCTGGGTATCTAAAATGTATTCTAGATAAGCTTCAACACTTTTCTGGATCATTTTTTGAGCAGTAAAAGTAGATACAATGCTAGTGACATAATCAAATTTGTCTATTTCAACAATAATCAAATCACCACTTGGACGTTTCAAAATAATTCGTTTCTATTTGCAACTGAAAACTACATCATGAGCTATTCACCAATCCATACCTAGAATAACATTGAATTCATCAAACGACAACAACATGAGGTCAGTAGGAAATTCATAACCTTAAATTTTCAGTGGACAGTTTTTACAAACTTTATTAATTATCACACTCTGACCTATTAGATTTGACACTTTAATATCAAAATCAATCGACTCTATTGGTTAATTCTTTTTTGTTACTAATTTTGTGCATATATAAGAATGTGTTAAACTAGGATCAATCAATGCAATTAGAGTAACATCAAAAAGAATAAAAATACCAGTGATGACGTCAGCTGCCATAGCCTTCTCTCTAACACAAATTGCGTAGGCTCTTGCTAGTGCTCGACCTTCGAATCTATTGGTTGTATCGCGTGTCTCACTACGACTAGCCCCAAGGGTATTTCCAGGTTTTGGTCTTAACTCTCTAAGAAACAATCACTGGTTTAATAGTTTGCTCTGCACCATGTTCAGTTGTATTCAGACAATCTCTCAAAAAATGTTCGAACGAATCGCATTAGAAACAAGCTCCTTTTTTAAATCTACAAACATCGAAATGAGTTTTGGGAAAATTTTCACAAGAAAGTCTGTTTAAATTCCCAACGCTAACAACACTCACTACTTAAGTAGTGTGAGTCTTCAAAGGAGTTTGTCAGAACATACTTTTTCTCATATTCCTAGCAGAAGGAAGAGATTGGCTTCTGAAATCTCTCAGTTTCTCAGGACGTTCAGATAACACAACTAATTCTTTAATATCTAGTGCTCCCATAATTGGTAGAATATTCTCATTTACACCTGACTTGAATCTGGTACACATCTCAGCCTCTAAAGTTATTTGTTCCTGGGCATATTTACTTAGGTTCACAAATTTATGCTCGTACTCAAAAACCGACATATTCCCCTAATTTAGGTCCATAAATTCTAGTTTCTTACCTTTCAGATACAATTTGTCGATATATTTCTCTCTGAACTCAGTCTAAAAGAATTGCCACATTACTCGATCTCTTGGAAACATTGCTGTAAAAATAACCCACCACTGGTAAGCATCTTTTTTCCATAATATAACAACACATTTCATCTATCTTTGGGTGAGAAATTTAATTCATCAAAAACACATTGCATACTTTCCAACCGATATCCGTGTAATAGCCCATTCTCAGTGGTGTTAGAAACTATGATTTTGAGATCACAGTTTCGACGAATGAGTTAGTATTTTATTATTCATTTAATATTTATAGGGTTATATTAGGGTCATAATAAAAATTGGTAAAAAAATTTTAATGTTTAGTTAGTTAATTAATTAAAAAGGATAAAATCGTAAAGGTTGCAAAAGTGGGTTTCTAATAGTTAAATGGGTTAAATGGCTATGGAAATGTAAATTAATGGACTTAGATGGTAAATATACCATATGTATAGTTAGTGGAAAATTATGGACAAGGTTATGATGAAATTTAAGTTAATTAGGTAAGGGCAAATTAGTAATTAATCAAATAAATGAATAAAAAATAATCAAAAAGCTATCATCTTCTTTCTTTTACCTTGTTTCAACTGAAAACTCCATGAAAGGAGAAGCTTAAAGTTTTTACTAGGGTTAGTCAATTGCATGGTATGATATTTTGGCTTGTTTTTAGTAATTTTATGTTTTTGAGTTCGTATTAGCTTAATCTAGCTAGCTCGGGGGTCAATTAGTAAAAATTTTAAAATTTTAGGGACTTTCCATGAATGAATTGAATGTGTTTTGAACTTAGTTGATAGATTATTAAGTTTGGCTGCTAAATAAAAATATTTTATTAAGTGATTTTTAGTGATTTTAATGTTTAGGGATTTATTTGTGAAAATAATGAAATTTCATGAAAATATAGTGAAATGATGATTAAAAATAGACTGTATGTGAACCCTATGAATTTCGGTTAAAGGGTATTTTGGTTAACTTTGGATAGTTCATAAGTTTCAAGTTTAGGGGCTAAATTGCATAAAAGGTAAACATTGGGGGTAATCTTGTAAATTCTCATTTATATTTGTTATAAGTTGAATTAATTTTTTTAAGCTATTTAGAAAATTTAATTGAATGGAATTATTATTTAGATCAAGAAACGAACCAAACGAACGTTAATCGTGGAAAAACCAAAGTAGTGGCATAGTCGTTAGTCTTGTGTTGGAGTTGGTTCTACCAAGGTAAGTTCATATTTAAATTAAAATATTTCATTTGATTTCTAGAAGTGAATTGATATTTATATATGTCTATAAAGTGGTATTTGAATTTGTGAATTTACGGGAAAGGAAACTACCGTGATTGAAAGATATGATGGTATTATAATTGAAAAGGAAAATACCATAATTAAATGATACTATGGAACCATTTTGGAATTGAGTCAGACCATGATTGAAAGATATCATGAAATTATCGAAACAATGAAAAGGTCGAAAAGGATACCATTGAAAAGGTTGAAATGATATCATTGAAATGGTTATTATATCATTGTTCTCAAGTAGGTTATGCGAATAAGAAATTATGAATGTTTAGTTGAGGTTTGAGATCATGGATGTTTATGTAAAGCAATTTATTAAAGAAATTATGTTTTCATGAATTCTAGCTTACTAAGCAAATCGTGCATACCTGTTATGTTTTTCTAGTAGATTTTGTGAAGCCTAGTAGATCGAAAGTCCAAGTCAGAGCCTACACACTATCCATGTATTCTTTGGTAAATGTTTGAGTTGTTTGGATCTTGGTTATGAATGACATGTATTAGGACTTTAGGTTGACTTGTCTGTGTTGTTTATGCTTGATACTTAGTTTGGTGGCATTTTGTGGTCTTGTATATATAAGTTTAGTACCTTGAGTTAGTGAATTAGTTGTAAGTATTTTAGATCTTTGCTTAATGTTAAAGATGATGTATATATGTATATAATTTGTTTGGATGTGAATGGAAAGTTTGAGTAGTTCTAAATATATGCATTATAGTCAGAAAGGAAAATACCATAGTTAAATGATACTATATAACCATTTTGGAATTGAGTAAGACCTTGATTGAAAGATATCATGGCATTCCCGAAACAAGGAAAAGTTTGAAAAGGATACCAATGAAATGGTCAAAAAGGATACCATTGAAAAGGTTGAAAATGATATCATTGAAATGGTTATTATATCATTGATATCAGGTAGGTTATGCAGATAAAAAATTATGAATGTTTAGTTGAGGTTTGGGATCATGGATGTTTACGTAAAGTAATTTATTAAATAAATTATGTTTTTATGAATTTGAGCTTACTAAGCAAATCGTGCTTACCTGTTGTGTTTTTCTTGTAGATTTTGTGAAACCTAGTAGATCGAAACTCCAAGTCGGAGCATACACACTATCCATGTATTGTTTGGTCGATGTTTGAGTTGTTTGGATCTTGGTTATGAATGACATGTATTAGGACTTTAGGTTGGCTTGTCTATGTTGTTTGTGTTTGATACTTAGTTTGGTGGAATTTTGTGGTCTTGTATATATAAGTTTAGTACCTTGAGTTAGTGAATTAGTTGTAAGTATTTTAGATCTTTACTTAATGTTAAAGATGATGCATATATGTATATAATTTTTTTGGATGTGAATGGAATGTTTGAGTAGTTCTAAATATGTGCATTTAGGGTGATAAATTGAATTCCAACTATGGTGGATTGACAAATTGATTATGTGATAAGTTTGTTCAAGATGAATTTATATATATCATTTGGTTTGATGTTTGATGAGTGTTTGGTTTTTGTTCATTTTTGCTTATAAATTGTGGTGACAATGAGGACACATTGGTTAGGCACCTAGGTTGATTGATTTTTAATATGTTTTGATGTCTTTGAATGTGTTTTCACCATATGAAAGCATCTTGAATTGGTTTGGTTTGGTGCCCAAGCAATTAGGTTTGAATTAGCTTGCATTAGGAGTAATTTTTCGTGCACACGAGCTGTCACACGACCATGTGATCTAAGCTAGTGTGTCACACGGTCTGGGATACAACCATGTGACTCGACATCGAATCAAACACGGTCTAAAACACGACCTGCGACATGACCATGTGAGAGTATTTCGAATGTTACATGGCTTGGCACACGGTTGTGTGAAATCATTTTGAAAGTTACACGGTCTACCACACGGTTGGCCACACAACCATGTCCCTGTGCCATACGATAGTGTGACCCCTGCTTTCAAAATTTTGCACTTTTACCATTTTTTTGTTTGAAAATTGTCCCCGAATGTTCCCAAACTATTTTTAGGGTCTCGTAGGCCCGGATTAAATCTCGTAATTATATTTTATGCTATAAATGAAATGTTTATATGAATGTTAGAATTTAAATTGATTAGTTTTTTTTGTTTGAACTTAAATGTTTTGAATTGTATTGTGACACTCCGTAACCCTAATCCGACAAGAGAGATGGGTTTGGGGTATTACAATTTAGCTTTGGCCTGATCATCATTGTGGAATCCTCAGAATTATTGGGCTCCACATTTATAGATATATCTGTAGCAAATTTATTTGCAGCAATTGTCGATTTGACAATACTTGATTCAGCCCCAATTAGAGTAGGCTTAGTATATTCATACATAGTACAAGGAGCAGGAGGTGCAGGAGGCTGTTGATTATTTTGATTATCATCCATCTCCACAGTAATATTCTTTTGCTCTTGATTGTCTATTAAAACGTGTTGACCTTGCATTGCTTCTCTCACCTCTCTACGATTTTTGCAAGCAGTTCTTTCGATCTTATTATCAAAAACTATTGGTTCAAACGGCTTGCCTCTAGTCATAAACTAAAAGAACCTATAAGAATCAAACAAAAGAAAATTTTAAATGTAAAACTTAAGTTAAAAATATTAAAATTAAAATAAAAAATGGATAAATTAATAGAAATAAAGTTTTCCTAATATTTTAGTCCTCACCAATGGTGCCAAACACTTGATGTCCACTAAACCAACTAAAAATTTGACTAAGGCAAATGCACCTAACAATTAATAGTATACCTATGGTGAGCAAAGATACCATTCCGACAAAGACTAAAGTTACTAGTAATTTCTGCCTTTCTATTATTTAACCGGTACATTTGAACGATTGATTGAAAACTAAAATTAACTAAATTAATTGCTAACGAACACGAAAGAGAACAATTCAGGAAAATAATCGAATAATAACCAAGAAGGGAAACAATACCCAGGAAAAAATCCACCTAGATTTCATCTATCACTATCAATCTAAATTTTGCAATTTCTTTTGTTAGTATATTGATTCGTAGAAATCTCTAAATTATGCTAATATCACTTTGGAGAGTAAAAACATCTGACTCTAGGTTGATTAATTGAAATTTCTTTCTAATTAAAACCTCTATTATCGCATTAACTTGATTTATGGATTCTCCTATTAGATTTGAATCTAATCCGATAGAATTATGTTGTCCTATTTCTAGGATTGCATGCAACTCCACTCAACTAGGCAATGTTAAAGTATGCCCAAAGACCAATCATTAGATGATTGTAATTACATACGTGTTGTACCTTGTTTATTTATTTCAATTTCTTTTTCTGTGGATATAAATAAACTAAATTGTAATAAAGTCCTAAGACAAATATGATTATTCTTAAAAGTTCCTGAGTCAAGTATTATTGTGGGCTTGGACAACAATAATGCATTGAGACTGATGTGTAGTTGATTAATGATAAAGTGTTGTCGTTGACATAGGGATGCCAAAATCAATACATGACTATGTGTTAAAGAATAACATATTGGACTGACCCGCTATGAGTATGTTTATTGGATTAGTATGTATACTGTAACCCCTCAAATCGGGCCTAGACATTATGACCCAACCTAAGCGATTACATAGGCCATAGAAATGGTGAAAACTTTTATTGACTTGGATTCATTTGTCTTTGTAAAATCAAAGTTATTGTTTCTTTCAAAAAATGATGGAAAATCCTTTGTCTTTATTTTGAAAACATCGTAGTTCATGTTCGTTAAATAGAGTTTACAACAATGATTTTATTTAGAAAATACCAATTCATTCAATTCATAATAGAAATCCAAGAAAATTAACCAATGTTAAAAATAAAATCATAAAGTCCATAAAAGTCCCAAAATAAAATATAAGCCCATAATTATGAAAACTATATTTCGAAAGCACCTCTAATGACTGAATCCGAGTCCTAACCACGAGGATTATGATCAAATCCGAGTCCTATCCATGAGGATTGTCTGAAACGCACAAGTAGTGTGAGTGAGATTTAAAAGGCTCAGTATGAGATCGATACAAATATATATTCATTTACAGATTATTCCATAAAACAATCATGACATGTCAAACATCATAATTTTCATAGATTATAACATTGATACTTATGCATGAACATATCGATGCATATTTAAAAACGATGCACATTTTATAATAGTTCCTACCCATTTCTACTACACACCACATATTGAGTTATCCAAAACTCATCCATCCAAAACACCATTCGTGGATAAGCCATCACTGATTTGTTGATAAACTACAACTAATAACATTTTTATGGACAAGGCACCACTGATATGCAAATATACTGCAATTGATAAATTTTGTGGACAATCCACCACTGATTTGTAAATATACTGCCACTGCTTCCACCTTTCACAATTACCCACCCCATGCATGTGATATGGCAAATTCACTTTTTAACACATATGAATCACTTTTACACTTGTGCATGTAAACATGCTTTCATAATCATATATCACATGATAATCACTTTTAACATGTTGAACATGCTTTTCATATTAGATCATAGATCTCAATATTTTTAACATACACATATATAAATCACTCATGTTTAAATCATCACACATATCACATAATCCATACTTCACATATGACGAGGATGAGATCTACATATACATCATAGTCACAATCATAATCACATTAATTATCATGTGTTTTGTAGAATCAATCGGTTAGAGTCACTTACTTGGTATACATCTTGATACAATTTTGAACTCTTAAATATTTATTGTGCTCATGATTTATTATAATTAAGTTATTAATATAATAAAATAACTATATCACATACAAGGAATAGTAATGATCCTACACCTTTTATTGAAGATCCGATTTGCCACAATCGTTATTAACGATTTCACTTTGATCTAACTCGCAAGATGAATCTAACACATAAGTAATGCTTATTAGTTAGGATCCTTTGAAAATAATTTATCACTTAAAGATTAATTGCTAATAGTCTTATCAATACTTACCCCACAGTTTTGGACTCTTGAAAAGATGATTTCTTATGCGAACTTAGGGGTCTCCCCTATGATTATCGTTTGGTCCTTCAAATGATACGGAATAGTACTAGTACAATAATAAAAAAATTAAAAAAACAAAATAAAATTTTACATTGTCTCTATAGCCACTATACCATTTGGCCATGATCTGAAATCACCAAGAGAAGGATTTTACAATCCAAATAACCCACACTTTCAACTTGGTTAAGCTGGGATATACAATGAATCGAGAAAGGAACGAGATCAATGAGTCGAGTGATCTAAAAAAATTGATAGAGTAAAGAAAATATGTAAGTTTAATCAATATGAGAAACGACAAAATAAAGGAGGAAGAAAGGGGAGAAATTCGGTCACTAGTGGCGGCGACAGCGAATATGGTTCGGCGGAGGTCCGGTGACAAGGGAGCAGTGGTCCGATGGTGGTTGGAGAGGAAGAAAATAAAAATAAAAGAGAAAGGTGACCTACGGTGGTGCACGACGGTGATCACCGCAGCGATGGAAGAAGAAAAAGAGGAGGTGAGGCAGCCACGAAGCATGGTGAACAATGGTGAAGGGTTTGGTCACGGTGGAGGAAAAGAAAAAGATTAAAAGAAAGGGTGGTGGTTATTTTACAAAATGGATGAGAAAAGAAATGTAAAAGAAAGAAAATAGGAGCAAGAGGAGGTAGAGATGACAAAGGGGTGGTGAGAGCTTGGTTAACCATGAATAGGTTCAATGAACCTCAACTAAAGGCAAGGTAAGAAGTTTTGGCAAGAAGAGGGAGAGATGGAGTGAAAAAGGGGATCACGCTCCTTCAACTTAAGGTAAGTTTGACCTTGGAGGAAAGGAATCCTCCTATTTATGGTGAAAATGGGGTAGACAGCAAGCAGTAAAAGTACATGGAAAAGTGTCTAAAATTTAAATAAAAGGAGTGTGAACATGGGGGCTTGAACTTAGGACCACTAGGATAGCTAAGGAGTTATTAAACCATTAGACTACACACTTCCTTGTTCTCAAACTTGCGCAAATAATAATAAAAATATAGGATGTTACATATATGATCCTCAGACTTGAGATCATCGTTATCCTAACATCGTGAGTCACATATTTTGATATAGTCAAACGTCTTCCATAATAAGTTTTATTGAGAAGACTAATGTTGAATATGCCACAATCTATGTAGTGGGATATGGTTGATCAATATAGCATTTGTCCCTCATACATAATTGGAGCAATATCTTAGGTCACTTGATTGAGTGAGACTCGAAATGCATGGTCATGCTCAAATAAGTTGATATGGGATATCATACTTATTTGTTTATTGTAGTCTACTCGAGATATAAAGAAACTAGATATTGGAGTTTGCAAGTGTGACTGTTCCATTTCTAGATATAAAGGACAAAAGGATGTAATACATGGAAGGTTTATCACAAAAAGGTTATGTCGAGTTACGACTTCTTGTAACTTAGGTAGCAATGATGCATTTCTAGATGCCTTTCATTGATTATATTATTAGAAATGTTCTAGTATTACTACTAACATTACAAGAACCTACAGGGTCACACACTATAGTTAAAGCAAACAAAATCCAAAAACAGTTGGTACTGTGTTTAGTTGTCTTATGAATTAAATTAATTATTGAATTACTTTACTTTGACAGTTAAATATTAAACGGATTAAATTTACAAGCTTGTTGTACACAAATAGAGGACATAGTTAAAATTAATATATGAATTTGATTCATATAAAATTTTAACAGAATATAGATTACTGAATTTTTTATAATAAATTATTATAATTATGATTTCAGTTAAACATTGAAACATGATTGTTATAATTATTATTGGAAAGAATATAACATTTTTAATGTTTTCCATATGTTCTCTGTAGGATTATTTCGTTTTCAATATATGGATACCAAAAATCTCAAATTACGGTTAAAGTGTTTTCAAAAAGAAAATAAGAAAAAGGTCTAGCAGCCGTTTTGGGAGATTTTCTCTAGAAAAGTTCCCGGAGATTTTTTGTTGTTCGTTTTAATACCGGGTGGACTACGCAGAGGCTAAGACGTTTTCACTGTGGCTTGTAATCGACATTGAATCGACAACATCCTTTCATTTTTTCAGTTACGAAGGTATATCTTCAACATTATTTGATCCCGCTTCGTTCCTCGTATATGGATCCATGGCTGAGGATCGTTAGAATATTTTTTCACTGTGCCACGAGGCGTACTGGTGGTCCCAACAAGATCTACTTTTAAACAAACTCTATTCCTCCTCTAATTTAAGCACACCAAACATAAATCAATAGTCTACAAATACTAAACTAAGAATTAAACACACATAATTGAGAATAAGAAACTAAGTATTTATTGCGTAAATAAAAATCAAATGACAAAATTCATCACAAAGCTCATCTGCCCTAGGTATTTAGAAAATTAGTTCATGCTTGAAAATAAAAACATCCTAGAGACAGTATATCCAAAAGAAATAAAGAAACTCATTATAATCTCTTGAGAAATCAATTGGTATTATTCACTCTTGAAGGAAATTTGCTTTAGAATAGACTTTAATGGTGTTTTTCGAGTTGTTTTCTTGAGTATTCTATGACAACTCTCTCATATATTCTTATTTTTCTCATATATAAATCTTAAAATGCCCAAAAAACCTAAAAATTATGGTTTACTGTAGTTCAGAATGTCAATTCGCGAAATCGACATGGCCTTTCACATGGTCATGTGGTAGCCCGTGTGGCTCTTGTACCTCACTCCAATTTTTTGTTTTTCAGTTGTTTTTCGTTCCTTTTTCTCCCAAATGCCCTAATATGTATAAAAACATGAATTTAAAGGATTAGGAACATAAAATTGACCAGTAAAAATCAAATAATCTCCTAAAATGTCATTCACAATTGGATTAAAACATGTTAATTTTAGCACTTATCATTGAACCATCTCTAGATTTGGCAACGCATAGTCCCTTAGGGTTCTTTCGTTGCATGTCATAGGTACGTTTGTAGGTAGCCGTGGTGGTCATGGTAGGTCTCTTGGGTTAGCTTCGTTAATTTCTTCGAATAGCAAGTTCTCGTGTGGTGGATTGCCTAAAGTAGGTGGTTGATTATGCATCTATTGTTGCTATCGATGGTTCCTACATATTAGTCTTTCTAGATCAGTGGCTGGCTTTATAGGTGTTCCCTTACTACGAGTCATACACTGAAACCACAAAGCAAAATAAAAGTGGTAGTAAAAATAAAAAATAATCGTATTTATAATTTAGACATTTCCTAATTTATTTTATTGACCGTAAAAATTTAAATTAATCTAGTAGTGTTGCCTCCCCGGCAATGACGCCAACAATTTGACTACCTTCGAACATACCAACGTCAAGAGTGTGAATACTGCAACTAAAAGATATGGAGTTGAGGCGGTGCTCGCAAGTATACGGGTCAGGTTGTAATATAGTTACAACAAAATAGGTAAGTACTCCGAGGATCGTACCCAAGAGAGGCGAGTGCTAAATTAAAGTCAACCTAAACACAAATAGAAGTAATTAGCAGTTTAAATAAATTATAGTATGATAAAACATAAAAGAAAAATTTTGGGGTTTTATAAATAATGAAATAAAAATAAAAAAAGGACAGTAAACTTTGGAAATATAAATTCTAACTTAATCAAATATAAGTATGGATGATTAGCTTGCTTTGGTGATCATAACTAATTCCTATTTTGGGTTTCTACTCAATCAACTAGTCGCGACCCTAGCAGGATCTCTGGACCTTCCACTGAACTAAAAAGAACTACTTATCTCACAACCTCACAATCCAGACCGACTTGAGGCTAAGGTGTTCACATATAGGTCATACCAATTTTGGGTTAATTCCGACCTAAATGACTTCCTAGGGCCATCAAGCCTAGGGTTTAAGTTCTTCTTCTCCCAAACAATTGATATGCTGAGAAAACCATACATAGCAATTAATTACTCACACCTTCACTCACTAATCCCCTATAAAAGGATTAGTTCTTTATAGATCTCATGAACACAATAATATTGATAATAAAGATAAACATGAATAATAAATCAAGAGAAAGGTTTAAGAGAATCCTATATTGTATTGATTGAAGTGCAGAATCCATAAGAGTTTGATCACAATTACAACTCACGTTCTCTGCCAAACACGAAATAGAAAAAGAACTAAAATAAACCTAAAGCCTAAAAGAAAGGAAAAACTAAAGACTATATTTACAAAGAAAAACTTAGAATGTAAAAAGTTGTCTTTCAACAAGTGTTTTAAGAACCTATTTATAGAGTTAGATTGTTGTCATCCTTAGCCCTAGGTTAGCTGACGTTCTCATGTTTAATTTCCATTGTGCGAACCAAAATGCCCCTGGCTTATAAGTGTTTCCCATACAGAACTAATGTCACAACACCCTAGTCCTTGTGTCGCAACATCAAAAGAAGTATGTATGCTTTAGGGTAGCTTCAGGGGTGTATCGCGACATCCCTTGGCTATGTCGCGACACCCAAGACAGTATATCAATCCTGGCATTCTGCTCCCTATGTTGCGATACAAAACTCCCCGTGCTACAACACAGAGACTCGCTTTGAGTTCCTATGCCATTGAATGGTCTCCTGCACACTTACTAAGTACGCTAGCTCACCTTTAAGCTTCAATCGGGCCCTAAGGATAGGCGTGAGTATTTGATTGAGTCAAAATTTTCGAGTTAGTTGAGTTGATGAATTCTATTTTAGCAACTGAACTCAATTTTAATCTTTTTTGAATCGAGTAAAAAAATTTTGAGTCAAGTCGAGTTGAGTTAACGGATCTTATTATTTATACTCAAGTTATGTTTACATGGATCGATTATTTAACTAATAGACAAAGTACAAGATTATTTAACTACGTAAACAATATAATGATTTTGTCTTTTAACTTAATGGGTAAACATTTATCAAAACAACGTACTTTTGCCTTTTAATTAATGATTTTGACTTTTAACTTTAAAAAAGTAAACATTTATCAAAATGACGTAGTTTTGCCTTTTCTTATTTAGATTTTCGGATAACTCGAATTGTGTAATTCATATTCAAGTTAAACTGAAAAACTTATTTTTTTCATTTGAGTTGATCCGAATAACTTGATTAACTCAAATAACTTGAACTATTTAATTCAAAATTTGAATTTTTTTATTGAGTTTTTCGGATCGGATCAGATTTTGCTCACCCCTACCTAAGGTCAATAAAAGACTCAAAATGCATTTTTATTGAATTTAACTAAACTAAGAAAACATAAATAAAACATACTAAAATTTATCATATTCAACCACTTCAAGTATGAAAACTAGTTTAATCTGCTACACCGAATTACTATAGATCACTATCATATCTGTCGCCTCACAGTCATGTGACTCCCTAACGGCATATACCTGCGCTGGACCTCCAGTCTCAGTCTGTGCAACTACAGTATAAGCAACGGTCATCTATCCACTTAGTCGACCATTACCTTCAAGATCACGGCTTCGACCTCAAATAGATTTGGGTGTAGAACTCTGTGTTTGGGACACTTCAACCCTCTTTGGACAATCCCACAATAGATGGTCCTTCAAACCACATCAGAAACAAGCTCCAGTGTACTTCCAACACTCTCTTTGATGCCTACAATTATAGTGCTTACAAGGAAGCCATTTGAAACCTCTTGTCAAATCTCTAGCATTGACTGCAACACTACTTTGTTGCTTGGAGTAACCCAATCAAAATCCCCGTCTAGTACTCCTACCCGAACTCTGTGGCTCATGACCTCTCTTCGTCAGTCACCTTAATGCACTAGACTTATTAGAGCCCTTCTTTTTGAACTGAGTAGCAACTGGTCTCGATGGCTCTTTTAGTGTTTTCCTCTACTACCTTAGCCTTATTGACCATTTCATTGAAGGCTTTAGCTCCATGTGCTACTAAATAAACACGGATGTCACGATTTAATCCAAACTAAAATCTCTTGCAGTAATCTCTCTCAAAGTAGACTAACTCGGAGGAGTACTAACTGAGCTTCAGAAATTCCAACTCATATTCTGCCATTGTCATAGTACCTTGCACCAAATCCAGGAATTCCTTCTTCCTAGCGTTTGTATACTGCAATTCCCTTCTTAACTGTGCACCACCAACGATGTGTTTCACCGTTTAACAGGGATACGGTGCAACCTAGCTTCTATTCATTCGAGCAATCCATCTATTCCAAGATTCTCACTACACTCTCCAACCAATACTCAATATGGTCGAATCAACTCCCTTAGCCCTTCGGAATTCTTGTCCAACCAGAGCACATAGACATTCGAACGGTAGTCCCCGGCGTGTAGGTGTAGGATTACCACCCGCAATCTATTGAAAGGCTCTTATTATAGCTTGTACTAAAGGCTCTACACCTGCCTCTGGTTTTGCCTAGCCGGGAGGAGAATGTACCTCAAGTGCATTCGTATTTTCTCTCCTGCATCTATGAGGCATATCGATTATACTATAACATTAAATAAAACAAACAATATAAATGAGTGAGAAATGGAAAATGACCCAATGAAATTCTAGCAAAGATAATCATTTTAATAAATGTCAATGTTTACCCATTCCTACCCCAAAACAAGCAATTCACACAAGGGTATTTTTATCCTCAGTTTGAAAATTCTCTATTTTATTTCAAAATCATTCTAATTTTCAAAATTTCCATACCCAAGAGTTTTTGAACTTGAATCTGATACCATTAAATGTGATACTTCAAACCGAACCGGGGCGAATTGACCTGAATCTGGAACGTCATGTTAGCCACTTATGCGACTCTTCTTACCAATCACTAAACACACCATAAAGAAACCAATCACACCAACCAAATACATGCTTAATCAATTAATTTTAACATACATGGCCTAAAACATGCTTCCTATATTGTAATACAACAAAATATAATCAGGGGTAAAATCATAATTTTACAAAACATAGGCTAAATACTTATAATTCACGAAATCAAATCAACAAGTGCCTTGGGTATTTTATTTTAAATCATATTTGAAAATTTCATATCAAAACGATAATTAACACCCATCTTATTTCTAAACAAAGTTTAAGGACTAAAATGTAAATTTTATGAAATATCCAAACCCTTTTTAAGAGATTGAAGGTAACATTGTGAAATTCATAGTTTATAACCTTGTCTTGTAAATTTTCAAAATATTTCGTGGTGTTTAAGGCCTCCAATTTAATTGTATTAAAATCAGGACATATTTGTAAATATAACAAAACATGCCTCGTTCACTCAATATCCACGTCGAGATGACATGAAAAATCTCATCACGACGTTGCATGAAAGGGTTTGCTAGTCCTGTTGATGCTATAATGACATCCCAACGACGGGTCCTCATTGCAACGTCATTGAGGCTCGTTACGACGTCCAAGTGAATATTTTGCAGAAAAGTTACAGCATAAGTATATGCCACTTTCACACTCAAGTACACATACCCTTATATGATTTCATGCAAAAATACCTATTCTAACATGTCATAAGACATGCATAGATCATATAAATTATGCCCAATCACCCAATATTAGGCATTAACATGCTTTGGCATCCAAACTAATCACCTATATTGACATGATTTTCTAAAGTTCAAAATCCATTACTCAACATACCAAATTTGCATATAAGACAATTTAAAGTGCATTATATGTACATACCTTGCCATTTGTTTACTTTTCATCAATTAATGCAGTCAACAAGTCAGTTAAACATTTTAAATCACAATTCATTAGGGCACATGCATGCTAACCAACACACAACCTAGTCAATCATCTAGCATACTTCATACAACAATTCAAGCAAATAAAACATCCACAAGCTAGTTATAAAAGTCCCTACACAATCCATGGAAAGTCCATTTACAAACCAAAACAAAACTAAAGTCTAGTCCCTAAATATAATCTCACATTGTCATCCCTTATTTCCTATTAAAACCATCTTACATGCACAAAGGAGTTTCTTTGCCTTAGAATCACAAGCTTGCTCACTTCACCACTCCACTCAATCTATTTCTATGTAGAAGTAAACACAAAGGAGTGTGAGCTTAAAAAAGCTCAATGAGTGCTCAAAATGCTACACCAAACCTCAAATACAAGAGTTAAAAGCAAGCATGCTAAAGGAATTTATCACTTAGTATCTTTAAATAACATACCATGTTGATACATTGACAACTTGTGAAAATGAAAATGTATACAAATACATCTTATTGGATACTCGAATATTCATCACACTATGACTCAAAAGAACCTAACATGTCCTAAGTGTAGCATTTTGCTAACACTCTCCAACACACCAACATGTCCCATTGAATAGAGCAATGCTCTACATTCTCTTATCCCTCAAAACATGTCCCAATAACAAAGCATATAAACAAGTACTCAAATCCTACGGCATGCCAACTATATCCAATGTTTTCAAAAGTTCACAAGGCCAATATATCCATTTCACACATTCATTTTTTGGTATGACATTTTTGGTATGCACACTTACACATACCATATTTATCATGCTTAAACACTTATCACATGTTCATATAATCCACTTCAAGTGCAATTACTTTGCTCATTGAGCCAACTACACTTTCATATCAGATGTGAGTGCATAAAACTAACTATTTCAAGGCATGTTCAGACATATATTCAACACATATGATTATCTTACACACTTAAGCATATCACAATTCATGTAGGCATTATTTGCAACATATCAAGCTCAAGTAAGAACACTTACTCTTGGAATTTAGATTAGGTGTTTAGACCACCTAAGCCCCACTTTAATGCACTGATTGTGCAATAATCATAGCACACTAGACCACTTTGCTTGATCAAATTTGTTTCAAGCCAAATCTCAAATAAACTTTAGTTTGCCTTTTTCCTTGCTTGTAGAGGCTTCTAAATGAGTTGGTACTGAACATATACATCAAACACAATACAAATGTCTTACAAATAACAACAAACATAACTAAATCACTCCAAAATCACAGGTCAAAGCCTCTCATTCTCAATACCAAAAAGTTAGTTAGTTTTGTCGAAATAGGTGTTTAAACAGTCAAATCTCATTTCTAACGTTTGATTTTGACTTCATACATCCTAAATATCATTTAATTACATATCTAAACCATAAAATTTATCTAATTGTATGGATCTATTTTTTTCAGAAAAATCAAGCTTATAAATCCTTAGGATAGGGAAAATGTTTGATTTGTTTAAATTACTTAAGGATTTGTTTAATCAAGATCAAATACCTTTTAATTATATCAAAATGAGTTAGAAATCACTTTAAAATAGAAGCTTAGCTTAGTGATACGAGATCTACCATTTTCAAGCTAAAAATTAGTTTAAAATCAATAGATCTATTGGAACCTTGATTAAATCAATTAAAACTCAAAATGAAATAACAATTTACTTAGTTTAATCTTGAAAAGTCAGAATCTCACCTCAATTTGACGAAAATGACGGGTTTAAGATCAAATTTGGACTAGGATGTGTGATTAATGATAGAGGAATTGAGGATGAAAACTTAATTATTCTTTGAAATTGATAGAGGAATTTGTGTTTAGCAAGCTTAAGAATAAAAAAAGGATGAATTAATTCAGATAGAACTCTAATTTGGTGTTTAGGAAAATTTTGAATGGAGGGAGAAATGAGAGGGAACGGGACGGTAGGGGTTGTTAAATAGGCAACCAATTTTTAAAAATTGGGTCATTGTCTATTTAACCACCTCTAGTTTCATCACTTTTTCAAATAGGTTCTTATTTTCCAATTAAAACTTATTTTCTACATTATTTTCAAATCCGACCTTGTTTTAAAAATTCGTTTTAACCAAATTAATCCTTGGACATCTAATTTTTATTTTTTAAACCTAAATTTTAGTTTTATTTTATTTTATTATTCCTATTTATTTTAATTATTTAACCTAATTACAATTTTCAATTCACTAACTCTCGATTTTCTAACCCGATTTTTTGGATCTTATAGAACTAGTCGAAATAGTAAAAAATTCGGGGAACTGGTAAGGTTCTAAGGCCTTCAGTGTACATAATATTTAGAAAACAAAGTTAAAAGGTTTTTAGAACCATTTTAAGGGTTCTACATGTTTCTGGAAAATTAGGGGTTTAAGTTAAAAATGTTAAGTTTAACCCATGATTTTGGTTATAATGCTTAGTTGTTAGGAGAATGGAAGCTCTAGCGTATGTGAAAAGCTATACTGATAAAGTAAAGAAGCATCAGGTGAGTTTCTGAGCTCCATTTTTTGAAATACTACGATGACGGCATGAGTTCTATGATGATGCATAATTCTAGTTGCCTAAGAATGTTGGTTGCATAAGGTTGAAAATGTTATGAGTATCTGCCATATGTCGTTTATGAATTTGCATGAAATGTCCGATTATTATTGTGAAATACTGAAGGGAACCATCAATGGGCTAGATGAAGTTAGGATTAGGGAAAGAGTGATCATGTTAGATACAACCATAGGGTTTCGTTGTATGCAAACAATGATGTGCGAAGCTCCAGGCCTTATGGAAGGAACATTGCAGTGTTCGAGCATTAAGGTTTGGACAGCGAATGGAGGAATGGGTGGAGGAATAGGGAAGAAGGAAAAATATGGAATTCCATTACAATTCTGCCATGTGAGATTGCTGGGAGCAAAGAATGATGTACGAAGCTCTAGGCCTTGCGGGGGGACACTTCAGTATTCGAGCATCAAGGTGGATATAAAATAAGATGATTTTGATGGCTAAATGTAACCTCTCTAGCCTGGCCTAGATGTTATGGTCGAATTTTAAAGGCTACATTGGCCATCGAAAAGGCTTAGATAAACTTTTGTATTTTTCATACATGTTTTAAAACCATTTTCTTTTTTATTTAAAACTAGTGAAATTGGATATTTGCCTTTATCTCGTGAAAATATATTAATTTCAGAAAATTGATTGATTTTAGAAATTAATTTGTAAAGAATAATCATTTTAAAAAATAAGTGGAATTTTGTTAAAAACATATTTTCAATATTGTAGCGGAAAGAAGTGATTTAATTAGACTTTAATTAAAAACAAAGTTTCATGCATAGTCATTTCAATATCAATTCAAATAGTTTAAATTTTTATGTCATTCAATTTGAAATAAATCCCAAAATAAAGTCTCTTGTCACCGTCTGAATAAAGTTATTACAGTCCCAAAGAAATTATTAAAGTTAAGTTTAAAGTACTTTAAAAAGTGAAAACATCCGAGAAGCTTCTTCGATTGTCGTGTCCAAGTCCTAACCTCAAGGATTATCTAAAATGAAATTAGAAACAAAGGAGTGAGTTTGATAAGCTCAGTATGAGTCATAACTTAAGTAAACAGTAATAGACAGTAATTATAGCATTCAAGCTAGTGGATATACAAAATATTAAAAAACAAAATAGAATTCATAGTTTATGTCATGCATGAGCATGTCAATGCAGTGTTTTCAGAAAAGTTCCTACCCAACTTCGTTACACACCATAATAAGAGTTCCCCAGAACTCATCCAGATAATAACACACCATTTTGTGGACAAGCCACCAGTATTGTAAATAAACTGCTAGTGTTGTGGATAAGCCACCAAAATTGCAAACAAGCTAGCAATATTGTGGACAAGCCATCAGAATTACAGGCAAGCTGCTAGTAATATGTGGTCAAGCCACCAGTGTTGTAAACAAGCTTCCAATAATGTGTACAAACCACTAGAATTGAAGACAGGCTACCAATACTTCCATTTTAAATAATCGTTTCAAGCCCAATGTAGTATGACATGTTTTAACAATAACAGAGTAGTACAGTAGGCATGAATAAAACATGTAAATAGTGGCAGAAACAATAGGCATGAATGTTGGATCACCGGTAAACCCCGTGGCACAATGGAAAAATTATTCCAGTGATCATCAACTAAGGATCCATGTATGAGGAATGAATTTGGTTAAAATAGGATTGGAAATATACCTTTAGCGATCTAATTTTTTTCAGGGTGTCAATTCCAAGCTACAATAGAATCGTCTCAACCTCTACGTAGTGCACCTAGTTAAGCACAAATAGCAAAAACTCTTTGAACCTTTTTAGAGAGAATTCAGAATTGGTTACTAGACCTTTTGAATTTTTCTTACTACCTCACATATCATCAAGGATTTTTTTATAATAAAATGAAATAATTCCCTTTTACTTTTAGAGAAAATCATGGAAGGTATTAAAATTTTATATTCTTTCCAAAAGAAGATCAACTTCCATAAATATTAACTTCAAAAAGTATTTGCGAATCATTTTCGCTAGGCGATACTGTCCTTTAGGTGTTACACTCCGCGATGTGATACAATTCACCAAGTGATATAGTTCACCAAGAAACACTATCTGCCAGGCGATACAGTCTGCCAAAGATGTAGGTAGAAGGGTATACGCCTAATGTATTTGCATGAAGTCTGTTCGCTTCAACCATAGGGTGTGACCCTTTAGGTTCTTGTAACATTAGTAGTAATGCTAGAACATTTCTAATGTTACAAGCGATGAGTGGCATCTAGCAATGCATCATTGCTACCCAATTTACAAGAAGTCGTGATTCGACAAAACCTTTTTGTAATAAACTTTTCATGTATTATATCTTTTTATCTTTTATATCTATATTGGACACAAGTCATGGTATAGTTACACTTGTATAGTCCAATCTCATATTTCTTGATATTCTAAGTAGACTACAATAAACAAATAAGTGTGATATCTCATATCAACATATTTGAGTATGGCCATGCATTTTTAGTCTCATTCCATCAAGTGGCCTAAGATATTATTCCCATTATATAGGAGAGATAAATCCTATCTTGATCAATCATATCCCACTACATGGATGGTGGTATATCCAACATCAATCTTTATAGCACAACTTGTTACAATAGACGTTTGACTATATCAAAATATACGATTCACAATGTTAGGATAATGATGATCTCAAGTACGAGGATCATATACATAGTTATCACTATGACTAATGTTTGTGAATATTACATAATAATCTAGAAACATACTCAAGGTGGGTTAGGGCTAGTTTAACAATGCTTTTGAAAAGTGTTTTTGAAAGGTGTTGTGGAAAAGTGCTTTTGATAAGTATTTTTAAAAAGTTTGGTTTAAGATTTTAATGTTTAGCATTGCTGTCAAAAAGTGCTTTTAAGAAATAAAATGTCCATTTTAGACATGTTATTATCAAGTAACAAATATGCATTTAAATAATGTTCAAATTAGTTAATATTATTATATTTTAGTAAGAATATAAAAAAATTATTATAACTTGTTAATATTTTAATATATGAAATATAAATTTGAAATATTTTTAAGCAATAAATATTAATTATTTATAAAATTAAATTAGATTATATAACTATATTTTAAATATTTAAATATAACCATTAAATATTTGTAATTAGATACTAAAACATTTGTATTATTTTAGAAAAAAAATTATTTTTAATTAATGATTTTAACACATTTGTAATTAAACACCGAGAAAAAAAGGGAAAGTACTATGTTTTTGGATGGGTGAAAAAGTAATTAAGCACCAAAAGTGTTTTTAGGAGAGGAAAAGCTAAAAATTTTAACTTCTCCTTTTCAGAAGTGCTTTTGAAAAGTCAAAAATCTCAACTAAAAGCAGCTTGTTTAGTACAACTTTTCTTCCAAAAGTGTTTTTTTAAGCACTACTAAACAAGCCCTTAGTCCAGTATGTTGTTCTCTAACACATACTCATGTATTGATTTTGACATCCCTATGTCAATGAAAATACTTTGTCATCAATCAACTATACATTAGTCTCAATGCATTATTATTGTTCAAGCCTATAATAATACTTGACTAAGGACCTTTCAAGAATAATCATATTATTTTTAAGACTTTGTTATTAATCAGTTTATTTATACACACAGAAAAAGAAACTAAAATAACAATAGCAATGTCTTATATTAATAGCAATGTAAAATGAGTATGTAATTACAATTATCTTATGATTGATCTTTAGGCATACTCTAACAATGATTTTATCATGTAATTGATTTTTTTAACAGAAACAGTGGCATGTCTTAAACATGCAATCATATTTATCAGTCTTAGTGAACATGGTTTATCATGCTAATCGTATCAATAACAGAACAGGAGCATACTTTAATATCTCAAAACATATGAACATTCTCGAATCATATACAAACATTTTTTTACAACACAAATTTCTTAGATCAGAGATACTTACTTGTAGTCAATCCTTTATGAAGGATTTATGTTTCACCAAGATCACTTATGCAAACGATTAGTCATAAGTATAATCAGAGTTTAAACGAACATTATTATTGTTATTAAATATACTTTTAAATTATTTACGAGTGTATCATCCACAATCCTCTAATGGTTAGAACCCACACCTTGAATGAATTTCTCATAATACAAGATTTACTCCTTTTACACTCCTATGTTTCGGATCTAACTAGATCTCCCCTCGATCTGATTATAGAATAATAGCAACAACACCAAAACACACATGTATTAGTTTGGCCATACAATCCAATAAAGTTCTCTTATTAAATCTATTGAAAATCACTTACTCTATTACTCTTTCAAACAGAAATCTAAATATTTCTCTTGCACTAAAGCAATTTTGAGTGATTTGGATTGTCACCTTCAACGATAAACAATATATATAATAAACATAAGATTCGGCCTTATTAAAGAAGAAGAATAAATTGAGTTTAGACTAAACTAATCATCACTTACTCTTTACCAAGCTAGATCAAAAAGATTACAGTTCAATGAAAAAGTTGAGAAGATGGAGGAAAAACGAATATGGAGAAATAAAAATAAAGAAAAGATGAGTATAATATAATGTATCAAATTTAAAAATATAGAATAAAGAATGATAGGGATTTGTCTATAACCAAAGAAAAGAAGAGATGAAGAGAAAAGAAGAAAAGTAGGCGGTAGTAGCAGCAGTATGTCTGGTGGTGGAGGTCCAGTGATGGAGTAAATAAAAAGAAAGGAAAATGCGGCGGTGCAATGGTGGTTGAGGTGGTGAAAATGGTGGCAAATGGTGGTGGTGTGGTGGAAAAATGAAATAAAAGTGGTTGCACAAGGTGGTGAAGAAATGAAAAAAGGATAGAAGAGAATAAAGATGAAGGAAAAATAAAATGAATTGTTTCCCTTAGCTACTAGGGACGACTATCAATATTCAAAGGGGAAGAAAAATGGAAAGGAGGAAAACAAGGGAAAGAAAAGGAGAGGAAGGGAAAATATAAAGTGAAAGGTGGAGTAAGGAAAGGAAGAGGAAGAAAAGGGAGGAAATAAATCAATAGGTTGACAACCCATTTGAGCGGCAAAAAGAGTTGACCAAAGGTGTACCGAAATTAAAAGTAAAAAATGTAAGCGAGGGGATGCAAACTTGGGTAACAAGGGTAACTAACCTTGCTCTTAAACACGAGGCTAAAATTCCATCTTGTTCAAAAACTGATGATAACTAAATAAAAATAGGGTATGATAACTCTACCCTCCTTAAAAGAAATTTCTTTCTCAAAATTTACCTGATCCAAACAGATGGGGATATTGTCGACGAAACGGGTCTTCCAACTCCCAAGTAGCCTATTCATTGCCATGATTTTGCTACAACACTTTTACTAGTGGAATCTGCTTTTTTCTCTGAACCTTAACCTTACGTGGCAAGATCTGAACTGGTTCCTCCTTAAAAGATAAATTTAGCCTCACCTCTTAAACTACCTATCAGATTGTGGATGAAATGTCATACTAAATTCTAATCAAGTACCAAGTGCCTTATGCAACTTCTTTCATAATCGAGATGTAAAACAAGGATCCTAATCTGAAATAATTGATACGGGTACCCCATGTAGTCTTATTATCTAAGAGAGGTACAACTTCACCAAATTTTGCAGAGAATAATACGTACAAACCAGTAAGAAGTGAGCTGACTTAGTCAATCTATCCATAGTCACCCAGATCGAATCTTTCTTAGTAAGTTTCAAGGGCAACCCACTAACAAAATGCATAGTCACTCACTCCCATTTCCACTGAGGAATCTTAATAGGCTATAACAACCCAAAAGGAAACTGGTGCTCTGGTTTCACTTGCTGAAATGTTAGATATTTAGCCACATAATTGGTTACCTTTAGACCCAACCACTAATAAAGTTTTCTCAGATCATGTTACATCTTATTACCTCAAAGATGCAGAGCGTAAGCTACTATGTGCTTTTCGAAGAATAGACTTTCTCAAATCCTTGTCGCCCGACACATAATACCTTTCATGAAAACATAGAACACCATCAAAATTGAACCCAAAATTTGTAGACTTACCCTTCTCAATCTACTTAACCTGAGGCAAAAGAGACACATCCAAAGGCTTCTTAATCTTAATCTCATTGACCAAAGTAGGCTTTACTTACAACTCTGCGAGTAAACCTCTATCCTCATACAAAATCAACTTAGCAAACATCGCTCTCAGATCAATCATCGATCTCCTACTTAGTGCATTTTCCATGACGTTAGCTTTCCCCTGATGGTATTCAATGGTACAATCATAATCCTTATTTGTAGCCAATCCTTTATAAATGATTTTGTTTTCACCAAGATCACTTATGCAAATGATTAGTCATAAGTATAATAAAATTTTAAATAAACATTATTATTGTTATTACGTGTACTCTTAAATTATTTATGAGCAGATCATCCACAATCCTTTAATGGTTAGAACCCACACCTTGAATGAAAGTATCACAATACAAGATCTACTCTTTCACACTCCTACGCTTCGAATCTCACTAGATCCTGGCTCAATCTAATTATAGAATAATAACACGAACACCAAAACACACATGTGTTAGTTCGGCCATACAGTCCAATGAAGTTCTCTTTTTAAATTGATTGAGAATCACTTGCTCTATTACTCTTTCGAACGGAGATCCAAATATTTCTCTTACACTAAAGCAATTTTGAGCGATCCAGATTGTCACCTTAAATGATAAACAATATATATAATAAACATAAGATTTATCCTTATTAAAGAAGAAGGAACTGGGATTGGACTAAACTAATCATCACTTACTCTTTACCAAGTTAAATAGAAAATATTACGGTCCAACGGAAAACTTGAAAGGATGGAAGAAAAAAAACTATAGAGAAATAGAAATAAAAATAAAGAAAAGATGTGTATAAAATTATGTATCAAATTGAAAAATATAGAAGAAAAAATTATATGAATTTAATTATAACCAAAGAAAAGAAAATAGGAGAAAGGAAGACAAACGCGTAGAGATGAAAATAGCGGCGGCGATGGCGGAGGTCAAGCGGTGGAGTAAAGAAAAAGAAAGGGAAAAGCGACGGTGCAAGGGTGGTTGAGGTGGTGCAAACGATGGTGGTGTGGCAGCAAAATGAAATAAATCCTTTATAATTGATTGGCTACAAGTGGTGGCACAAGGTGCTGGAGAAATGAAAAAAATGAGAGAAGAGAAATATGAAAGAAAAACAAAATGAATTATTTTTCTTAGCTACTAGGACAACTAGAAATAGTCAAAGGGAAGGAAAAATGGAAATTAGGGGATATATGGAGTGAAAATGGGAGTAAGTAAGGAAATGAGGAGGAAGAAAATGGAGGAAAGAAATCAATGGGTTGAAAACCCATTTGGGCAAAAAAGGAGTTGACCAAAGGTGTGTCAAAACTAAAAATAAAAATGTAAGAGAAGGGACTCAAACTTGGGTCACAAGGGTAACTAACCTTCCTTTTAAACACTAGGCTAAAACATCGTCTTGTTAAAAAACTAATGATCACTAAATAAAAATGGGGCTTGACAAGAAGAGCCATTAGGAAGGTAGGTTGGGGACCCCCTTTATAGTTAAATGATAAAAAGAAGAAACCCACCCTAGGTTAGGGTTAAAATAAAGGATATAAGTAAAGGAAGTGCGAAATTTGCATATATGAAGAGTCGTTCAATGAACCATTAAACTAGTATTGTTCAGGAAAGGATTGCTTAATGACCTATCTGCCAATGAATATGTTCGGAGATAAATCAGAAACTATCGGGTCATATAGAGAGAAATTTCCCCAAACGAGCAGGGAGTTTTTTTTTTGTATTTCAGTATTATTTATTTGAACCCCAGCAAGGTAAGGTATGTTTTCGTGTAATGTAGAAACTCACTAAGTTTATTCAAACTTACAAGGATTTGACCTGTGATTGCAAGATTCACAGGATAAAGAACTCGAGAAAGAACCAAGCCAAACCATGTAAGATCAAGGAGTTTCGTTAGGAAGATGTCATGCCCATAGGAAGGGGTGCCTTTATAGACTTCGCCAAAGGGGCGAAAATGTTGTAAACAATTAGTTCCTTCAAAGTTCAGACTTGAGATAGAAAACTTTTGTTTAAGGATTTTGTTGTAAGAGATATATATTATTTAATAAAATTTGTCTTAAATTTATTAAGTTTGTAATTTGGTCCTTAGTTCAAATTGGATCCATTTATGACACTCTGTACCCGGATTCGGCGTTAAGATCGGGCAAGGGTGTTACATAACTTGTGAATAGTTATGCCATTATGTGCCAAGGATAACCAAGTTAAGCACAACAATGAATAATTTAGTTATGCTTTAAATAATCAAGGTATGTTTACTACTTCCATTTTAACTTACTAAGCATTTTTAATGCTTACTCTAGTGTTTTCCTTCCCTGTAGAGTGTCACCTTGCAGAACTTGTTGTGCCAGATCAGTAAAGGAGCACACATTAATCTTGAGATGATAGTTATATGTTCAATTTGTTGTCTAAACTATGTGGCATGTACATAAGGGCTTTTAGATGCAAATGATCATTTTGGAATGAAAGTCTTATGTTAGTTATGGCATGGTAAATGTGACAATGTTTGAATTTGAATGCTCAACATAATATGTACCTTATAGTTGCATTTTTTGGTCAATGTTGATGTCTTGGTGAATGAAGAACACAAGCTTGGTATGGTTTAATGTGTTAAAGATTGCAAGTGTATAAATTGAAATGGCTAGGTTGATGAATGGTAGAAATTGGTAATCTTGATGATTGATTATGGCATGTGAATAGGTAGCTTTTCATATGTACTTGTGTTGGTTTGGTTTATGATAATGCAAATCTTTGATGCAGAAAAATGTGCAAGTATGTATGTGTGGTTAGTTGGACAAACGATGATTATGGACGGAATATTATGTTTAAAGGTTTGGTTAAAATTTTTAGACTTGTTTTGGTTTGTTTGCCACGTTTTGGTATAGGTAGAATTGAGATATGAAAGAATTCATTGATAGTTTGTGTTGAAGACACTAGAATTAGGTACCAAATGTACATTTTGACGAAAACAGGGGCAATGTTGTGACGAAAAGTCTTTGGCGTCGCAACCTTGTCCGGTAGGGAGTGGCATCATGACGTGATTATACATATCGTGCGACATGACTGACTAAGTTGGCGACGCCCTAACAAGGAAGTTATGAAGTCGCAACGTCATCCCAAGACTTTAAAAAACTTTACATTTTGGGCCTAATTCATACTTGGGTTAGCAAAAAAGCTTTCATAAGCTCGTGTAAGACCCAGTAACAATTGTGTAACCTATTGTGAATGTGATTAATACTTGTTTACATGTTTGGATGAATGAATAATGTACAATTATTTGTAGTTGCTCCGGCAACGAATGTAGCATTCTGTAGCTCAAACCTAACGACCGGGTCGAGTAAGGGGTGTTACATATATAGTAGAAGCAGATGTTGATGAAAAGCTAGCGGCACCTACTATTGAGGGTATACCAGCTGCCTGGATAGATTTGTCAATGAAATCCCAACGTACCCTATCATAAGCTTTTTCTAAGTCAATTTTGACTACCATCCACTGTTTGTTCTTTCCTCTCATGGAATGAATAACTTCTTGGGCGATGATAATATTATCAGAAATGCTTCTACCTGCAAGTTTGTATGTAATTTTGATATATACTTCTATGACTAACATTGACTGCATACAAAATTATTGTTTAATTAATGAAATATGAATATTCTTTTTGCAGTGTTAAGTTAAACTAAGTTATGGTATGAGCTATTTTGTCCCATTGATTTGTTGTGCATTAGACATAGCTATTTTATAGTTTGTCTTTTATGTTATAATTTTATGTGTTGAAAATATTATAAATCTAAACAAAAAAAATATTACACGTATAATTTATTTTATATAAATTTCAACATGTTAATATATCTATATATCTAATTATTTTTCATATGTTTATATTAATATCTCCATCCATAATATATTTCATATAATGTTTCATGATAGTTTAATTGTTAAATCTAAATAAAATTATAACTTTTTTTATTTTATTTTTTGAGACAAACATTATTAGAGCAGAAATTAAGGACAAAAATGAGCATTATTCCTAATATCTAGCTTGAACTGGAAGAGGCGGGATGCTCTGCTCATGCCTGAAAAAGTTGTTTGGATCAACTCTGCTTTTCACTTTGACCAACCTCATGAAGTTATCCTTGAAGTATCTGACTCCCCAAAGGCTAGCCTCTATGAAGCTTGTGTTGATATTCTTGTTCATCCCCAAATCAAGGTCTCTGTAATTCACATATGCACCTCTGGGAAACATTGAAACGTATGGGGCCATGTAATTGTATAGCCTCCGGATCCAATCGAAATGCTTGGATGCATTGTTGTCCTCATCTTGCCAAAGCGTCAAGTACTGGATTTTGAATTTGGTTCCTTGCCGATGTGGGAAAGGGATTTGGGACCCGGAAATCCTGGCCATCATACCACCATATGGATTCCATATCATCAATGGACTGTCTTCCTCGAGCAGTCTTTTCCAAAGCCCTTCCAGTGCTGTTTCTGGTATAGCTTCTTTAACGAAGTCTGATTTGGCTTTAAAATAGTTCTTGAACGTCGACCTACCTTGAAGAAGAATCTCTGCAGGAGTGTTGCTCGAGTAACCAGCAATGTAAAGCACCGATTTGATCCAGCTAGTTTCAGTGCAGTCTTTTCCTGTTAAACCCAGTTCAGGGAAGCTTTGTTGCATTACTCGGAGTAGCCTTTCGGCATTGCCCAGAAACAGTGCATTGTAAGATGTCGTCACCGTTTTGGCATTGTTTTTCCCAGCGTTGGCCTTTTGAATTATAACTCTAATGAAAAGATCTTCGTCAAGTTTGTCTGCGACAGTTTGCCATTTATAAAGGAGCTTTGTTGCACCTTGTTCTAGAGACTTGGTGACAGTGAAAACTGTCACGGTAGCTGGGACTGGGACTAGCTTTATCTTCCATTCAAGGATAATCCCAAAGCTTGCACCTCCACCTCCTCTAATTGCCCAGAAAAGATCTTCTCCCATGGCTGCTCGGTCAAGAACTCTTCCATTAACATCCACGATTCGAGCATCTATGACATTATCAGCACCGAGGCCAAACTTCCTCATCATTGAACCATATGCACCGCCGGTGATGTGCCCCCCAATGCCTAGGCTAGTACAAAGACCTGCAGGGAAGCCATGGATGTTACTCTTCTCAGCAATTCTATAATAAACTTCACCAATGGTGGCACCAGCTTCAACCCAAGCACTGTTGTCCTGGATATCAACTTTGATTGACCGCAGTTTGGAGAGGTCAACAATGACGAAAGGTGATTCAATTTGGGATACGTAAGAGAGACCTTCGTAATCATGGCCTCCACTACGGAATCTGAGGTGAATATCGAGCCTCTTTGCACAAATGACAGAAGCTTGGACTTGGGATTCATGCTGTGGTGTGATGATAAACTCAGGCTTCGGCATTGAAGGCACCAAGTACCTGAGGTTTTGAGCTGTTGACTGCAGCACAGAGGTAAACGAAGCATTGTTTGGAGTAAAAAAGGCTGTGGAGAGCGGTATATAAAACTGGGAGCTGCCAGTAAAGCACTGGATAAACTTTTCTTGGATCAAACTCGACGTGGGTCTTTTTCTAGGTCTGTAAATGGAAGCTGTTGCCATCGTTGAAGAAGATAGCAGGAGTAAAAGTAATGAACAAATGGAAATGCGCCAAAACGCCATTGTTTTCAATATCTTGTCTTATTACTGGTCAAGAACATGAGAGAGACTTCGAGTATGTGCTCTTATATATATAGATGATGAGGATCGGAGAAACCCTTTGATTTTAATCCAGCCAATTTCCCAGACGTGTAATTGAGCTAATCTTAACGTCATAGTCATTCTTCTAGTGAAAGAACAATGGCCGGCACCATTATTATATGTTTTAACCAAACTCATGCCCATTTACTTGTAATTTATGTATCACTTTTAAGGCACGATGTATCGTATAACAATTGCATTTATTCCTATATATTGAGTGTGGTGATGATATAATGTAAGGAACTATGCCGATATACATTTTTGGTGATACTTGATTTCTTTTTTACACATTTAGATATTGTACATTTGAATAATATTTAAATTTAGAATTTTAATAACTATTTATTAAAATTGGGTACATAAATTAATTTTTCAAAAAAAAAAATTGAATTCATTTCATTTTGGTTAAATTTTTAAATTTGGCTCAATCTTTTCAAAATGCTCATATAGGAGTCTAACATTTATAAAAATATTCAAATAAGGGCTTTTCATACACTTTAGCCTAATTTGAGTAAAAATTAGGTGAATTTTAACGCATTTAGAATAAAATACGTGACAGTTAAATCAAATATTACTTGAAATTAATAAAAACATAATTTTAAACCTGATATATGACATTTGAAAAGGTTTTATTTGATCACTTTCAAAAAAAATTTGGCTCTTATTAGAGAACTTTTGTAAAGGTTGACTTTTTATATAAGCATGTTGAAAAGTTTAACTCTTATGTGAGCAATCTCTAAAAAGTTAACCACAATTTAATATTTAACCTTTTATTTTAATGCGTAATGGATTCAGAGTGTTCAAATCTATTATTAAAATAATTTTTACCACTTCATATAATGAATTTGAATTCAAATAAATAAATCCATTAGCATTTTTATTTTTTAAAATTTCATATTAAAATTCTTTTGAATTATCAAATTTGGGGGCCAGCATATTTGGATATCGACCAATAATATTATTTAATTTAACTTTAAAATCGAATAACAGTACCTAAATTAATTTTTCGTTTAAAATAATTACTAAAATTTAAGTTCAAAAATTTTCTAAAAATTGGGAATATCTGTGTGGCAACCCGAACACAAAGTCAGCCTATAACAGCTGCACATGTAAACACAGCTCCTGTTATATTTATGCGCCGTTTACTCAACTCACTCAAGCTTTGATTTTTTCATGTCCTCAATTTTAACACAACTTGTCTCTTTAACTTTTGCCCATACCAATAACACGTGACAGCTTTCTTGGCCGTGAATTAAGTTCAAACAGTGAGTTGAACTTGAGTATTATAATGTAATTCACGAGTTTAGTCAAAATTTTAATATATTTTTATTTTAAATTACTTTTGAACTTTCAGCTCGAATTCAATTCTATCCAAAAGCTATCCTCATTATGTTTTTTTCTTTTTCTTTCTGTCAATGCATGGGAGAAACAAATACAAAATAATTTGCTCACCCCAAAATATGTCCGATTGACTTGTACCTATACAATTTTCTTTTTGACTTTTGTATATTCAATAAAATTAAAGTAAGAAAATTAGGTGTTGCAATAGTCACAAAATAGTTTTTGGACAAAAAATGGGATGGTCATGCGCAACGTAACCTGACCTAATATTCTCTAACCTAGATTTAATCATGAGTTAGATTATCGTGACTTAAAATTTTAAGTCCAAATTCGGTTCAATTTAAAAATAGACTTAAAATTTTATCTAAGTTTGGTCTAGGTAAAAAGTGTTAATTTCAAGCTTGATTTAATCCGTCCATATTAATTTTTTAAGATTATTTTTATATAAAAATAAATTAAAAAAATATAATGTATCAAACACATTAAAATAAATGTTTCATAACAAATTGAAATTATATTAAGAAAAGTCTTTATACTTAAGTAATACTAAGATAGTTGCAACTTAGCAAGCATGTGTCTCTAAAATAATAGCAAATTTAACAATAAAATAAGAATTATACTAGACCCAAATCATAGACCATTTTACCTATAGAGGCCCATTTCCAACTTTATTTACGGGAATGGGCTACTTTTTTCATTATTTACCGGAATGGGCCGAAAACTACAAAACCCGTCCATGTAGGAGCATTTTAGGGGGAAATTCCAGCAAAATGTGTACCTGAGAGAGCGATTGTGTCATGTCAGCACAAAACACGCTGACGTGGACACGCTTTGCAACGTGGCAAAATCACTCTCTCAGGGACGCGTTTTAGCCCGTGTTTTTTCCCAACGGTTATTTAAAATTTTGATCGTTGGGGGGTCCAACGGTAAAAAAAAACTATAAAAACCCCCTCTTATTTTTTTCACACAACATTTCTTCTAAATTTCTAAAAAAAGCTCTCAAATTTCTCCCTAAATTTCTCAAAGCTCTCTTTAATTAATTATTTCCTTTAATTTTTTTTCTAAATTAGTATTATTTTTTATAATTTCAAAAATATTTTATCATGTTAGCAATGGTCGGGGAATTAATTTGTCTCGATCATAAACATATCTCCGTCGAACAAATGAAAATGGTAAGGGTTAATTTCAATTTTTGAATATTATTTAATATTTTTTTCATTTATGTAATTTTAATTAATTTTTTATTTTATAATTTTTTATAATTTTTTCATCACCGTTGATAGAAAATTACTTGATGGAAGCGGGTTTTTGGCACGTGGCCAATATAGGCCAAGGGTGCAAGTTGGACCCGAAACTCATCAACGCGTTAATAGAGAGGTGGAGACCCGAGATGCTCACATTTCATCTTCCATGCGGAGAGTGTACCATCACTTTGGAGGACGTGCAGTTACAATTGGGATTGCCAGTGGATGGGTCCGTAGTCACCGGGTCTGTTCAATCTGCTGATTAGGGAGCCATATGCTACGATCTTTTGGGTGCGATTCTGGATAATATTTAAGGAGGTCGGATCGAGATAGGTTGGTTACAAGACACATTCCCGGAGCTGGGGTGTTATTAGTATAGGTTGTTGAGTCAAAAGTCAGTTACAACAGTTAGTTTGTTAACGTTAGTTAGTAGATATCTTTGTGTATTAATAGTCTGCTAAAGACTCTTGGAAAATAATAATTTTTGAGATATCTTGACATGGTATCAAGAGCTAGGTTCTTGCAGTAGTTTTCCTTTTTTTTTCTCTAGCAATGGTTACAGAGGCTGTTCCAACAGTTGACACTCCCAAGTAGTCGTCTAATAATGGTAATTCTTCTCTACCTAATATTCAGTATTTTTCCAAGCATGATACTATCAAACTCGATGAGCATAAATTTCTGTTGTGGAAACATCAACTTCTGTTAATTCTTGAGGGGTATGGTCTTGAGGGATACGTGTTGGGAACTGTTTCAATTCCCTCACCTTTCATTTCTGAATATGAAGGTCAACTCGTTAACAATCCAGAGTTTATTGCTCACAAGAGGCAGGATAAGTTTTTGGCTTCTTGGTTGTTGTCTATTGTTATAGATGAAATCTTGGTTCATCTCACGAAGCCAAAACTAGTTTTGAAGTCTGGAGTGCTATTGAGAGAAGGTTTGGACAGAAGTCAAACAACAAAATCTCCAATATGAGTCATTCTCTCTACTCAATCAAGAAAGGGGGTCTTACTTTTAAAGAATATGTTTTTAAGGTTAAATAGCTAATGTGGTGGTTTAACTGTAGCAGGTAGTCTAGTTACTGAACAAGAACAAGTTAGTATTATATTGGCTGGTCTTTCTATAGAATATGAGTCTATTCGCGTTCTTGCTTTAGCAACCCTTGTTTCTCTTGATTTGTTAATTGAAATGATTCTTGACTATGAAGCACGGCAAGTGAGTTCGATAGCTGAGGTTCCTTTGCAAGCCAACATGGTGTGTCACTCTCAACGAGAGAGTCTCGACAACTCGAGGCAGACTGGAGCCTATGCTCGTTCATTTTTGGGTTCTAAAGAAGGACAAAGGGGACAAGGTTAAGGCTGGTCTCGTGGAAGAGTTCACAATAGTGGGAAGAGTTGGTCACGTTCTAGACCACAATGTCAGCCCTGTAGTAAGATAGGTCATATGGTTCAGACTTGCTATTATAGATTCGATGAGAATTTTTCTGGAGTAAGAGCTGGTCATTCGGTGTAAGCTAACTATCATGATCTTCATAGTCAATGAGTTCCTTCTTCTTCTACATGTTCTTCTATGCATCACTATTGTGGAACGTTTTCTCCTAATTCTTCTATTTCAGGTCAATCTACTTCTTAGGGGTCTATTTCCAGTTCGCTCGATCAGGCTTGGTACCCTGATTCAGGGGCAACGAATCATATTACTCCCGATCTGTCCAACCTCACAGCTGCTTCTCCCTATACAGGTACGACCAGTGTTTCTATAAGTAATGGTGAACTGGTTCCTATACGTAGTGTAGTTTCCTCTACCCTCTTGGCTGGCTCTAGGCTCTTACGTCTCAGAAGTGTTCTCCATGTTCTTAATGTTTGTAAAAATTTGCTATCAGTTGGGCAATTTGCAAGGGATAATGCTGTGTATTTTGAGTTTCATCCATTTTTGTCTTTTGTGAAAGACATACAAACAGGGGCAATACTACTAGTGGGCCGCATGCATAACAGACTCTACAGGTTCAATGTTTCTCGTACCGCTCTTTTCACAGGTTCGGCCAAGTCTGTTGGTGCACAAAAGTCTAGTTCTGTTCTTCTCAACAATTCACAGCTCACTTCTTTATCCATGTTGTTATGGCATGCCATGCTAGGTCATCCTTGTAATAATGTCTTGAGTCATGTGTTACGCACCTGTAATATTCCTTTCAAATGCACTAGTTTACCTCCAGTGTGTTCTTCCTATCAACTGGGAAAAGCACACAAGCTTCCTTTTAGTTGTTCAAAAATAGTGTACTCATCACCTTTTGAACTTATTGTCTCTAATGTTTAGGGACTAGCACATGTGAAATCAAATGAATTTTCCTACTATGTAACGTTTTTTGATATGCACAGTCGGTACGCATGCCTTTAATTTCTCAAGATAAAGTCTGAAGTTCTTCAATACTTTGTTCATTTTCACCGAATGATCGAGGTACAGTTTGGGTGTTCTATTAAGATACTTCAAAGTGACTGGGGCAGAGAGTATCGAGCCTTGTCGAGTGAGCTTTCTCGACTTGGTGTTCAACACAGAATCACGTGTCCTCACACCTTAGAGCAGAATGGGGTTGCTGAAATGAGACACAGGCAGGTGGTTGACATGGGCCTGACACTCTTAGCTCAGACGTCTATGCCTTTGAAGTTTTGGTCCTATGGTTTTGCCAATGTTGTTCACTTAGCAAATAGGTTGCCCACCCCCATACTTCAACAATGCAGTCCTTATGAGAAACGCTACAATTTGCAACCTATTTACTCTCAGCTTAAAATATTTGGATGTGCGTGTTTTCCTTAGTTAATACCGTTTCAACAACATAAGCTATAGTTTCACTCAAAGAGGTGTGTTTTTCTAGGTGTTAGCACTAATCAAAAGGGCTACAACTGCCTTGATGAAGATGGTTGCATTTTTGTTTCGAGACATGTGGTATTTGATGAGTCTCAATATCCGTTTGCAGATGGGTTCTCTACACAGTCACCTTTGGCTTCCATTAGGTGCAATCATCAACAATCTCATTTTCCTATGGTTTTACCTACTGGTCCTAGTACTCCTGTGGGGCCTTCTTCCAGCTATTCTCCTGAGGCTACTTCACCCGATTTGCCCACTGGCTCCTTTGGTGTTTGTTCCTCTTCCTCTACAAGTCAGCATAGAGATTCCTCACCTACAGTTTCCTCTTCAAGTCAGAGTGTTGATCTTTTACTTACAGCGTCTGTACCTTCCTTGGCTACTCCATCTACTGCTTCTTCAAGGGAGCCTGTCAATGTCAATCAGCATCCTATGCAAACTAAGTCCAAGAACGGTATCTACAAGCCAATTTTTTTCCATATTTTTGGCTGAGAAGGAGCCTACTTCTATCATAGAAGCATTTCAAAGTCCTAACTAGACAGTAGCAGCTCAGGCAGAATATAGTGCACTTCTCTCTAATCATACTTGGGACCTTGTTCCTCTTCTTAGAAGACGGAGGGCGGTTGGATGTAAGTGGATATTCAGGTTAAAAAGATATGTTGATGGTTTGGTTGTAAGATACAAAGGCCGATTGGTTGTTAAAGGGTTTTTGCAAGAAGCAGGTATTGACTTTTAAGAAACTTTTAGTCCTCTAGTCAAACCAACTACAATACGGGTTGTTCTTACACTTGCAGTTTTGTCTGAATGGACACTAGGGCAAGTCGACATTAACAATGCGTTTCTGAATAGTGATTTAAGTGATGAAATCTATATGATGCAACCGCCAGGGTTCGAACAACAAGGAGTTTCTAGTCCGCAATTGGTGTGTAGGTTGCAAAAAGCCTTGTATGGTCTTAAGCAAGGACCTTGGGCCTCGTTTCATAAGCTAAAAGAGTTTTTACTCGCTAATGAATTTGAAGCCTCGAAAGCTGATAATTCTCTCTTTATTCATCACTCGATGTCAATGTTGGTTTATGTCCTAGTCTACGTGGACGATATTATTGTCACTGGGAATGACAGTCAAGCCATTGACCGTTTTGTGCAAGGTCTGAATACTCGATTTTCCTTGAAGGACCTAGGCACACTTAATTATTTTCTTAGCATAGGAGTCTCTTACAATAATGAGGGTTTTTTTTTTAGCCCAAAAAAATACATTTTGGAGCTTCTTCAAATAGCCTCCATGGATCGGTCGAAAGGCACTCCTACACCTATGACCACTACCTGTAAGTTGTCAGCTGTTGAAGGGAGCCCTTCTAAAAATGAACATCTCTACAGAAGTATTGTTGGGGCGTTATTATATGTTGTACTCACAAGGCCAGAAATAGCTTTCTCTATCAATAAGGTGTGTTAGTACATGCACAAGCCGTTGGACTCACACTTTAAAGCGGTCAAGAGAATCCTGAGATATCTTTAAGGGACGTTAGACCATGGTTTACAATTCACTTGATCCTCGAAGCTATTACTTGAGGGGTTTTTGGATGCTAATTGGGGGTCTGATGCGGATGATCGTAGGTTTACCTTTGGGTTCTATGTTTTTCTTAGAGGTAATCCTGTCTCCTAGAGCTCGAGGAAGCAATCGGTGGTTTTTCGATCAACAGCGAAAGCAGAATATCGAAGTCTTGCTCATGTTACTGCAGAAATTGTTTGGATTCAGTCTTTATTGTCTGAACTGCTTGCTCTAAAACCTAAAGCCTTGGTCTGGTGTGATAGTGCAGCTACTGTTCCCGTTGCAGGAAATCCAGTCATGCATTCCAAGTTTAAACACGTCGAGTTGGACTTGTTTTTTTTGAGGGAGAAAGTTGCGAGTGGGGTGCTTTATGTAGGTCATATGTCTAGCCGAGATCAAATTGCAGATATTCTAACAAAACCACTATCCGAAGGAATGTTCAACAAGTTTAGAACTTAACTTCAAGTAGTCACTAAGGATTAGAAAGCTCAAGGAGAAAGTAAAGGTCAATGAAGATCGAGGCAAGTTATGAGTATAGGTTGTTGAGTCAAAAGTCAGTTTCAACAGTTAGTTTGTTAGCGTCAGTTAGTAGATATCTTTGTGTATTAATAGTCTGCTAAAGACTCTTAGAAATAATAATTTTTGAGATATCTTGACACGGGGAATGATTCGACTAAAGTAGAAAGAATACGATATACTCGGGCATACATCTTTGAGATTATTGGAGGTTATCTAATACTGGATTTGTCACGAAACCTTGTACATCTGAGGTGGCTACTGAAACTCATTGATTTTAGAGCAACTGGCGAACTTAGTTGGGGTTTTGTTGTGTTGGCAACATTGTACCTGGAGCTGTGCGGGGCGACACCACCAAATAAAGTCAAAATCAGAAGTTGCCTATCACTACTATAATAATGAGCTTGGTATCACTTTCCATTTTTACGTCCTCGAGTGAACCACCGATATACATTCCCACTCATAACGAAGTAAAATTTATATTAGATTTTATAATTATTACATAGATTTAAAATATAATTTTATACTAAAAATTTATTTAATTAGGTGGAACCATTCGGCAAGTTATGTTGAAATACCTATTGCTCTTGAATATATACGGCTTCTATTAGACCAACGATTAGAAGCGCATGTAGTATTAAATAATATATATACATAACATAGTCGTTTCATATTTAGTATTTAGTATTATGTATATAACTAATATTTTTATCACGTTCATATAGTTTCAATGGACACCATACGAGGATCTGCCAATTCGGGAAGTAATTCCGGATGAAATCTTTCAAAATCCGAGCATTTGGAATGTTAAGGTCCTATTGGTGAACTATGCTACTGTCGAGATGCATCAAACGAATAGAGTGTTGCGGTAATTTAGATTTTGACAATCGATTCCCGTGAAACTTGAGGTGCTCGATGATGAGCACAAAATTTACTTACAGTAATCGAATATGAATTGGTCGGTATTCTTCTTGGAATATATCAAAATTTGGGAAAATTGGTATGATCATATACTTACTCGTAAACCGATCATCATTCCAAAGTTAGCGTGCGCGCTAGATTACATGCCATGATTTAGGATCTATGGCAATGCATATTTTCTCTTAGAAGAGCAGAAGCATCGGTAAATCTATGTCGAAAGGGAACGATGGAGACCTTTAAGTCTAAGAAGAACCGATGATGGAACGGGCCCATCAACAGTGCCCACACAATCACCGGGCCCAACGCCTCAAGCAACTACACCCACACTACAACCCCTTCAGATTATGCCTGGTGCGTATCCTAGCCCTTATATGTTTTCTTTTCCCAGTCTTATGCCAGGTTGGAATGTATGGCCTAGTGCATTTCCTTTTTTGATGACTCCGATTCAACCGACGATATATAGGCCATCATCACAGGAGAGATTGCACGAGGCACCGTTGGAGAGCTCATCTCATTTCCAATCCCCATCGCCTTATATGATTCAAACACCTCTGCCGTGGGTGATGTAAACACCTCTGCATTCTTTATTCTATCAAAGTGGGTCATCCTCCCAACACCCACAACTAGAAAAACCACAACCTCCGCCGGAGCAACAACAACCCCCGCCGGAAGCTGAACTAATGAGGAATCCAGTGCGTAATCGTCGACCACCCTCATGTGGCACTGGTTCCGACCGACACATATATTGGTTTTTTAATATATTTGTACAAACTATTTTTATATTGTTTCATTTAATAAAATAAAAGTTGTTTTGAATATTTTAATAGTAAATTATATTTATATTTTGTCCTATTTAATAAAATAAAAGTTCTTTTGAATAAGGCAATAGAAATAATGTAACATAGTTTCATTTAAGCAATTATCAATTATTTCAATTTGGACATGTTCGAATTGTATGACCTGGGTTCTTACACCATCCACACAACTTCTGTTGGTTTGTTTTTTCCCAAATATCTATATTATTACGTATTCTACTCGAGCAAGGTCGACCTTTTGGTTTGTGAGACAATTTTTCATCCGATAACTACTTAAACGGAGCAAGCGATATAGATGACCACTTACATTCATCTGAGACCGGTGGGAATACGTGTCTCTACACATTGTACATGTATTCTATTTTGTACACTTCATCGACATAGCTCATGGGATCCAAACGGAGATTTTGACAAGCTACAATTGCATGAGTGCATGGATAACGAAGTGCGTCAAATGTCCCACAGTCGCGAGTCCTATTTCTCAGGTGTACACAGTATTCCCCACCGGTAATACCTTGGTTTGGTCTGTTAAACTCGGTCACACGAAACCATAGGTTGTCACAATCGTGACACACTGTGTGCATGGTGTTAGCCCACGCCTTTGCCTTGTTAATTTCTTGCAATACCTTCCGGTACCATACATAGCCTCTCTAGATTTGGCCTTTATAACTTGCTGCTCTTGTTGGAAATAGTGCCGCCAAATAGAAATATGTTTCTCATACAACCGAGGTTATCGGCAAATGACGCATTTCTTTTATAACAGAATTTATGCATTCATCCAGGTTTGAGGTCATATGACCATATCGTAGGCCATCGTCGTATGCTTGTGTCCACTGATCGAAAGGTATGTTACAGAGGTAGCCTGCACCTTGTTTGTTAACTGACTGCAAAATCGCCAACATCTCATGAAAATGGTTCTTATTGATCTCGTACCCTATCAATATAAGTTGATAGCGAAAATTACATACCACTCTTCCATTCAAAATAAATTGAATATTACAAATGAAATTATATTAATAAAGATTAAATACCCGTGTTGGTCACTTGCCATCGTTCAGTGGTAAATCGCTATTACCCATAGTAGTTGGATGCAACGTGTCTTAGATAATACCGATGGTGTGTGCAATCCAATAGGCTTCATTGTCGCTCAATTACAGCGAGTATTCTAGTGCCCCGATCCAATATAACGCAGATATCAGGTTGGGGGCAGACATGCCTCCTTAACCTAGAAAGAAAGAAATCTCAGTCATCACCTAACTTCCTCTGTGTTATTGTAAATGCAATTGGAAGATTCTCTCACCGCCATCCTGTGCCACAGCTAGCAATAGCCGATGGGTATATCTACCATACATAAAGGTACCGTGAATTTGTACCAATGGCTTGCAGTACACAAATGTGTCTCGACATTGCTTAAAGCTTTAGAACAGATGCTTGAACACTTGGCATCCATGGAGAAAGTGGTCGTTGTAGTCCGCAGGGACGTTTCAAGGTCTGTTATGCAACCTGGGACGTACCTCTCCAGCACCTGACACCACTACCACACCTTATTATATGAAGCATCCCACCCACTATGCATCTTTTCCAATGCCTTATGCTTAGCTATCCAAGCCTTGCGATAAAAGGGCGTGTACCGCAATTGGCTACGAATAAAACTTCTGTCTATCAGAAGCTTCCTTGAGACAATCCTGAATCAGTCTAACCCTTTCCTCAATTTTTGAAACCAAATCAAGATCCATAATCCACCTCTCACCTAACTCAGTTCAACATAAAGGGGTACGACACTTACAACCATACAAAGCCTCGTGAGGTGCCATCTGAATACTAGACTGAAAGCTATTATTATAAGCGAATTCAACCACTGGAAGAAACTCCTTCCAATTACCCCAAAAGACGATTACACAACTCTATAACATATCCTTTAGAATTTGAATCACTCTCTCAGATTGCTCGTCAGTTTGAGGATGGAACGCAATACTGAAGTCTAACCGAGTACCTAAAGTCTCATAAAGTTTCTTTCAAAATCGAGAAGTAAAACAAGGTTCCCTATCAAAGATAATCGAGATCGAAACCCCATGAAGTCTAATGATCTCAGAAGCATACAACTTGGCCAATTTTTGTAGAGAATAGTCTATCCTGACCAGAATAAAATAAGCTGACTTGGTCAAATGATCCACGATGACCCAAATAGAATCCTTCTCAGTGCATGTCAATGGCAACCCACTAATGAATTCTATAGTCACACGCTTTCATTTTCAAAGGAGAATCTTAAGGGGTTGAAGCAAACTCGAAGATAGTTGGTGCTCAGCTTTAACTTGCTGGTACGTCAGATGAGAAATGAAATCAGTTACCTCTTATTTCAAATCGGGCAACTAATATAACTTTTAGAGATTTCGATACATCTTATTTCTGCCGGAATGCATGGCATATAGGCTACTATGTGCTTCCCGCATAATAGATTGCTTCCACTCAGCATCATTAGGAATAGAAACCCAACCTCTGAAACATAGAACCCTATCACTATTCAGCCCAAAATCAAAACTCCAACCTTTTTCAACTTGTAGAAATCGCAGAATTAGAGAATCATCCACTAACTCTTTAACTTGAACTAATCAATCCAAGTCTACTTAACTTGCAACGTGGCTAACAAACTATTGTCATTAAATAGACTTAGGCAAGCAAACATCACCCTTAAATCAGACATCGATCTACTACTAAGAGAATTGACCACAACATTGACCTTCCCAGGATGATACTCAATGGTATAGTCGTAGTGCTTAAGCAACTCAATCCATCTACGTTGCCTAAAATTCAAATCTTTTTGAGTAAGAAGATATTTGAGGCTTTTGTGATCAGTGTAGACGATACAACTCTCACCATAAAAATAGTGCCTCTAGATTTTTAAAGTGAAGACAATCGCGACCAACTCAAGATCGTACGTGGAATAGTTGCCTTCGTGTAACTTAAGCCGTCAGGATGCGTAAGCCAGTACCTTACCATCCTGCACCTAAACACAACTCAATCCAATCTGAGAAGTATCACTGTACACCACAAACTCTTTACTGAATTCAGGTTGTATCAAAATGGGTGCCTAAGCCAACACTTATTTGGTCTTCTTAAAGCTCAATTGTTGCTCATCATTTTTACACAAAAATTTAGTCAAAGAAGCTGCGATAAGCAAGAACCCCTCAATAAATCTCTAATAATACCTCGCTAAAGAGAGAAAGCTTCGGATCTTTGACACATTCCTAGGTTGTTTCAACTTGAGCACAACCTCAATCTTTTTAGGGCCGACTTAGATTCCCTCAATAGAAACCACATGTCCTAGAAAAGTGACCTCCCTTAACCAGAACTCCCACTTGCTCAACTTAGTGTAGAGCTTTTTCTCACGGAGTATCATCAAAACTATTCTAAGATGTTAATCATGATCATCGTCTATCTTACTGTATACCAGAATATCATCGATGAAAACCACGATGAATCGATCTAAATACAATTGGAAAACTAGATTCATAAGATCCATGAATGTAGCTGGAGCATTCGTCAAACCGAATGGCATGACTAGGAACTTGTAGTGCCCATAACAAGTCCTAAAGGCAGTCTTATGTTCTTCAACCTCTTTAACATTTAGCTGATGGTACCTAGAACGAAGATCAATCTTCTAGAAAATAGATGCCCCATGAAACTGATCGAACAAGTCGTCAATCTTCGAAAGTAGGTACTTATTCTTTACCATCAATTTATTCAACTGGTGATAATCCAGACACATCCTCATAGAACCATCTTTCTTCTTCACGAAAAGAACTGGTGCTCCCCATGGGGACACACTAGGTCTGATGAACCTTTGGTCGAGAAGTTTTTGAAGTAGAGCTTTCAATTCCATAAGCTCATTCGGTGTTATGCAGTAGGGAGCAATAGACACTGAAGCTGTACTAGGAAAAATCTCAATATCGAGCTCAAACTCTTTATCTAGAGGCAACCCCAAAAATTCCTCAGGAAAAACATCCAAAAATTCTCTAACTGCCTGAATATCCCCAACAAAAGATTCCATGGAACTCCAGTCATGCACATAAGCCAAAAATGCCTCACTCCCTTTTTAAACTAACTTTTCAGTTACTGGAACGGAGATCACATTGGAGAGGTAATCTCGACGCTCGCTGACCATGATAATCTCCATATCATCCCCAGGTATTAGAGTTATCATCTTTGTAGCACCTCTGTCCTCGTGGTGTCTTACCGCATACACCAAAGTAGGCTATCTTGCCTCAGTTTGATTAACACTTTTGGCCAGTGCCCTCTGTCCTCTACCCATACCATTACCACCTCTAGCCTGCCCACGGCCCTTAAATGGCTACTGAATTGCCCTCTAAGCCTGAACCAAAGAAGGAGCTGGAGCTTGCACCTGATCAAAATGAAATGGACAATCCCTAATTGGATACTGCATAGATCCACATCGAAGAAAAGCTTATAATCTCCTCTAACACTTGCTCGGATGATGCCTACCACAGTCCTTACACAACTGAATCTCAGAAGTAGCAACCGATACCTCAATTCGCAAAGGCCCATCAAACTTGGCCCATTTCTTAAGCCACTGAATAGAGCTAGAAGGACTTGAATCCCTCTTATTTTTACTCTAAGCTCTCTCTTTCCCTCTCTTATCACAATCTCTGCTCTTGATATCTTAATAATCTTAGCCTTTTCCACCAGAGTTTCGAAGACTCGTTCTCTTTATGGAGCCACCAATACCTTTATGTTGTATCTTAGCCCCTCTTTAAGTCGGATGCTCTTATCATACTCAGTCGCTACCAAACCATGAACATATCCGCTCAGCCTAAAAAATTCAGCCTCATACTCTACTAAAGACCTATCCCCCTAAGTTAGGCCCATAAACTCGCATCTACGGGCCTCAACATAACTCACCCCCACATACTTATTTTGGAAGGCATTTAAAAAATAAGCCCAAGTTATCTGCTAAGGCTGGGTGCCCTTCTCAACGGTCAGCCCCCATTGATAGGCTTCATTACGAAGCAAGGACACTACATGATGCGAGCTTGTCCTCGTAAGATGATTATAAGTCGCAAGAGTTCTCGATCTAAATTGAGAAGTATCAAATATAACGTATTTTGTAAAGGTTGGAAACGTGAATGGTAGGCTTTGGAAAACTGGTTTGATGGATAATAAAAGAAGAAGAAAATATAAGCTTGAATTCGATTTAAAGACTCAATAATGAACCAATATTATAAAATAATACTGACTCAATCTTTATATTAATACTTAAAATGAATGTAAAAGGAAACAAGAACCGTGACAATCTATCTAGAAAGATAGGAACCGATCGACATAAAGGATGATCGCTACACTTTTAATAAGTGATAAGTTTGAGTGAACACTTATAATAAGATTAAAATTCAACAAAAGTTGTTACAAAATGTCTCAAGCCTCATATTTATAGGTTGTACAAGGAACTAGCCAAATAGGCATGAGATAAATGTGTTTAATGTCCATTAATTCATTCAAAGCATCCCTTGAGAGTTTCTAGATGTTGATGGTGCAAAAAGCCTCGTTCACATTATGAATTTTGAATTCCCAAACAGTCAATTACATTGGTTCTTGAGAGTTAACTGAATGTGCTTGGAATTGAATGGTTTTAATAGTGTGAACATGAATTAATGCTGCCTTGCTAACCGAATGGTCACTTATAATATGTAGATCATTAGTGCAGATTGGGTCACACGAAGAGTCTTAAGGTGTGAACAACAAGAAGTAAATGGTTCCATAGGTCTGAATTTGGTAGACAATCGAATGGTCAATTGTGAAGACACTTGATGCTTTGCTTCTCACGAAATGGCTCATAGGAGGTTGTGTTTAACTCTTTAAATGTTGTTTATGCAACGCAAATAGTTTGGGAGGAAGCTTTCTAGCAGCAGCAATGTGAACAATCTGGTCAAAACTAAGAGAAGGTTTAAATGCAAAAATTTAAGACAAAAAGCACAGATTTAAGTTGTATGAACTTAAACAAGTAATAATAATGTAAAAACTAAGACACATAATTAAAGTGCAGTGTTTAAGACACACATTTAAGATGTCTAAACTAAGACATAATTAAAACTCAAACTAAAATAACTATATGGATAAAATCCTTATTTCTAGCAACCTAATTTAAACACACAAATATTAAAGTTTTACATGCAGCATATTGCATGGGATGCATGGTTTGCATGAAATGCATGGGTTGCATGAAATGCATGTTTTACATGGAACACATGTTTTGTATGGAATGCATGGAGTGCATGCCCAACCTCGGTAAATTAAACTCATGACAGCTTCTTTAAACTTCTTGGCTCGAGCGCGAGTAATTGGTCCTTTTAGAAGCTCAATTGGATCTTGTAAGGTTTCACGAGTTACTTGTTCGACATCAAGGGTTTTAGTTGGGTCTATGCTTGCATCATCCCCTCTCTCTTTGAAGCGATTTGTCCCTAAATTATCCCCTATATCACAAGGAAAGAGATTAGAAACATTGAAACTTGCATTAATGTTATGCTCACATGGGATGTCCAATTTGTATGAATTATCGTTAATCTTCTCCAACATTGGAAAAGGTCCACCAGTAACAACTTTGATCTTCTTTGAGTAGGGAATCTTTTTTTTTAGATTTGGATCCAAACCCAATCTCTGGGTTCAAAAACTACTTGTTTGTGTTCCTTATTGGCTTTGTTTGTATACTACTCGATTCTCTTCTTGATGTTTTCCCTCACTTTTTGGTGTAGATTCTTCACGAGCTTAGCCTTATTTTTTTCCATTTTCATGCACAAATTGATTAGTAGGTAAGGGAATTAAATCTAAGGGAATCAACGGATTAAAACCGTAGGCAGCTTCATATAGTGAGTTCATGGTGGCCAAATAAATAGATCGATTATAAGCAAACTCGATATACGACAAGTACTATTCCCATGTTTTCAAATTTTTCCGAATGATTGCTCTCAATAAGGTGGATAGAACTCGATTAAAAAATTCGGTTTGGCCATCCGTTTGCTGGTGGCACGTTTTCGAAAACAATAACTTGGTGCCAAGATTGCTCCACAAAGGCCTCCAAAAATGGCTAATGAATTTGGCATCTCAATCCAATACGATCGTCCTCGGTACTGCATGTAGCTAAACCACTTCCCTGAAAAATAGATTTTCTACATTCGAAGCATCATCAATTTTGTGGCACGAAATAAAATGAGTCATTTTAAAGAATCTATCAACTACCACAAAAATTGAGTCTTTCCCACTTTTAGTCCTAGGAAGTCCTTATACAAAATCCATAGAAATGCCTACCCATGGTTCTTCGGGAATGAGTAGTGGAGTGTACAATTCATGGGGCTTAACGCAAGATTTTTCTTTCTTACAAGTGATGAATTGGTTGCATACTCTATTGACATCTCACCTCATCTTAGGCCAAAAGAAATGTTCGTGGAGCATGACTAAAGTTTTGGTCACTCTAAAGTGGTCCATGAGACCTCCACCATGCGCCTCTTTCACGAGCACATCTCGAATGGAACCTTGAGGGATACATAATTTACCTTATTTAAAGAGCTATCCATCATGCTTATAGTACCTTTCGGATGCCCCCTTTTCACAAGCTGTGTAGATCTCATAAAAATCATCATCATTTTCATAAAGTTCCTTAAGATACGCAAAGCGAAGCAACTTAGAGTCTAATTTATTGAGAAGTGAATATCTTCTTGATAATGAGTCCGCAATGACATTTTCTTTACCTTTCTTTTATTTAATCTCGTAAGGAAATGATTCAAGGAATTCCACCCGTTTGGCATGTCTCTTGTTCAACTTGTTTTGCCCTTTGAGATGCTTTAATGTCTCATGTTCGGTGTGAGGGCCATAGGTAGTGCTGCCAAGTTTCTAATACTCAAATTAATGCGTACATCTCCTTATCGTATGTTGGGTAATTGAGGGCAGCACCATTCAATTTCTCACCGAATTAGGCTATGGGACGTCTATTTCGTGTTAGAACGACTCTAATCCTTATTCTTGAAGCATCGCATTCAATCTCAAACATTTTTTGTAAAATCAGGTAAAGATAACAGTGGTGCATTTGTTAAGAAATCTTTAATCAAAGTAAAAGACTTCTCTTGCTCCTCACCCTAATGAAAGTTTGAACATTTCTTGATAATTTCAGTTAAAGGAGCAGCATGGTGCTAAAGTTAGGGAAAAACCTTCGATAAAAACAAGCAAGACCATGAAAACTTATTACTTGGCTTATGCCAGTAGGTCGTTACCACTCTCGGATTGCTTTTACCTTCTCTTGATTGACTTCAAGGCCTTTCGAGCTAACTACAAAACCTAGAAAAACAAGTTTGTTAGTGTGAAAGGAACACTTTTTGATATTTAGAAATAAAGTTTCCTTTCATAATACTTCCAACACGGATTTTAAATGATGAATATGATCTTCCAAATACTTAATGTAAATCAATATATCATCAAAATACACTACATAAAATTTACCAATAAAGGATCGAATAACATGATTCATTAATCGCATAAAGGTGCTTGGTGCGTTAGTTTGGCTAAAGGGCATAACCAACCACTCATACAAACTGTGCTTGGTTTTGAATGCGATTTTTCATTCGTCTCCTTCTATCATTCTTATCTAATGGTAGTCACTCTTCAAATCTTTTTTAAAGAAAAAGCAAGCTCCACTTAGCTCGTCTAACATGTCATCTAAACGCGAGATTGGGTAATACTTGATGGTAATCTTATTGCTACGCGACAGTCGATGCACATGTGTCAAGAGCCATCTTTGTTAGGTACCAATAGCACTGGCACGACATATAGGCTTAGGCTTTCTTGAACATGCCCTTTTTTTATTAGCTCGATAACTTGCCATTGTAGCTCATTGGTTTCTTCAGGGTTACTTCAATTAGTTGGCTGATTCGGGATAGTGGCTCTGGGAATAAAGTCTATTTGATGCTCGATGCTCTTAATGGGTGGCAACCCACTCGAGATGTCCTCCGATAACACATCCTCGAACTCATGTAGTAAAGACATAATAGAAGAAGGAAGAGTGTGATCTAAATTGTTAGTACTAAACATACTTTCCTTGAACATAAGTATAAGAAAAGGATGTTTCAAAAGCAAAGACTTTCTTATTTCCCTTTCTTTTGCAAAAACACTAAACTTTCCCAACCCACTCTCTTCTGTTTTTCATTTTTCTCTCGTGTTTTTACCTCACTCTCTGTGTGTTTTTATTTATTTTTAACTCATTCTTTCCTTTATTCTTTTCAATTTTCTTGTCTTTCTCACTTTCATTTTTTTCCTCCTTTTCTTTTGCTCTCAATTTTTCATAAGACTCTCTTAATTGGAGCTAATATTTATAAACTTGTTTGGGAGTAAGTGGTGCCAAAGTAATGTTCTTCCTTTGGTGTTTGAAGGTATACCAATTGTTATAACCATTATGTAATACTCGATGATCAAATTGACATGGTCTTTCCAATAATAAGTGACCAGCATGTATTGGCACTACGTGGCAAAGAACTTCGTCATTGTATTTGCCAATCAAGAAAGTGAGGATAGCTTGCTTAGTAACTTTGAGCTCACCACCGTCATTGAGCCATTGACGGTTGTAAGGATATAGATGCTTTGTGGTTTTTAGGCCGAGTTTTTCTATGAACAAGCTATTAGCAACGTTAGTAAAACTACAACCATCTATAATGACACTACATTCCTTTCCTTGGACATGGCAGCGCGTGTGAAAGATGTTTTCATGTTGCTGCTTATTCTCTATGGTTTGGATGCTCAAGCTTTGCTTAATGACAAGGATTCACCATCCTCGACATACTCCAAGTCATCCTCCTCATCAGTAGGTATTTCTAGCTCATATTCCTTTTCAAGTTCAATTTCTATCTCACCATTGTCCCTTAGAATTATAACGCTCTGATTTGGACATTGGTTAGCAATATGGCCCCTCCCAAGGCTTTTGAAACACTTGATGTCTCGAGATCAATTTGGCATGGCCCCATTCTTTCCTTTACTTGAATCTCCACTTGACTTATTAGACTTTGATGCCCCAGTGTTCTATTTGGATTGAAAGGTGGTATCATTTTTGTAGGTTCCTTGACCCCACTTTGATGTAGAAATAGAATTAGAAAGGGGTCAAGTGGTACCTTTTCTTTTCAATTGTTTTTCCACCTTGATCGTCATGTGAACCATATAAACGACTTCAACATAGTGTTGTAATTAAACTATATTGGCAATGTCTCGATTGAGGCTAGCTAGAAATCTTTCTATAGTGGCCTCTTGGTCTTCCTCAACATTGGTACGTATCATTGCTATCTCCATCTCCTTGAAGTAATCCTATACGCTTCGATTACCTTGGGTGAGATTTTGTAATTTCTGGTACAATTCTCGACGGTAGTTGGTTGGTACGAACCTCTTTCTCATAATAGCTTTCATTTTAGCCCATGTAGACACGGACCATTCGTCATTTCTTCTCCTACTCAAGGTTAGTTGGTCCCACCAAATAATAGCATAATTAGAGAATTCGATGGTAGCAAGTTTAACCTTTTTTCTTTCTAAGTAGTTATGGCATTCAAAGACTAGTTCAATCTTCTTTTGCCACTCTAAGTAAGCTTCAGGGTCGATTTTCCCTTGAAATGGAGGGATTGCCATTTTAATATTGCTAAGGTTATCATCTATTTGATTTTGTTCCCTCGGCTCTCAATTTGTTTGACCTCGACACCTCAAGCTTCGACTAGAGGCTCGTTCACTCACCATTTCACTCTGATCATAGTAATTTTCTTGATTTGGCCTTAGAGGACCTCACTCCCTCATTTGATTTTGAGGAGAACATTACCTTTGGGCTTTTTCCTCCAATTGGTCCAATTATTCTTGCATTGGCTCTAATCTGCGTTGCAACATTTTGTCCATCTCACGAGTGAAAGCTTAGTGTGCTAGATCAGGCACACCACCACCAACAACATTATACCTTTCGGGACGCACACCACCACCACCAATATTATCCCTTTCGAGACTTCGAGACATGATATTTTCTCACAAACAAACCTCACTGATACTCTTAGAAAGAAATGTTTGCTTCACTCGTGTTTACACTTGTTATTGGCTTTTATCCTCTCTAATGCTCTCACACACTTTTGCCTTTTACCACTCTTGCTCTCTCTTTAAGTTCTTATGTGACTTCCTTGTGGAATCGACTTCAAAAGTGATGTAAGGTAGGTATGAAGGTTAGGTGATAGTGAAGGCTTAGAAGAAGAAGAAAATAATGGTAATTTGAAATGTGGTTAAAATCGTTGTGGTAAAGGAAAACTTGTACATGGGAAAAGAAACACTTTTAAACTTTCTTTTGTTTTTTTGATAGAAATTTCAAATATCCCTTTTTGTATTTTTGAACATGGGATGTAGATATGCTATATTCTCTCTTTTTTGAATTTTTTTTAAATTTCTTTAAATGCCAATCCTGAGAAAGATAAAAATGTTGGTTGTTACTTAATTTCGCTAGCTCTGATGCCAAATGATGTGAGCTCATCTCGTTGGATGATTATGAGCCTCTAGAGTTCCCATTTGAAATTAATAAGTATCAAATTTAATGTATTTTGTAAAGGCTAAAAATGTGAATGGCAGGCTTTGGAAAGCTGGTTTGACAGATAATAAAGGAAAAAGGAAGGATAAGCTTGAATTCAGTTTAAGGACTCAAGAATAAGCCAATATTATAGAGCAATACTGACCCAATCCTTATATTAGTACTTAAAATAGATGCAAAATGAAACAAGAACCGTGACCCTTCTAAGAAGTGATAAGTTCGAATGAAACAGGTTGATGCCATAAGGAATGCTTGATAAGTCAAATTGAGTCAAATGAGAACAAGGAGAGTGAACAATCACAATAAGATTACATTCATCAAAAGCTGTTACAAAATGTCTCAAGCCTCATATTTATAGGCTGTACAAGGAACCAGCTAAATAGGCATGAGATAAATGTGTTTGATGTCCATTAATTCATTCAAAGCATCCCTTGAGAGTTTCTAGACTTTGATGTTGCCAAAAGCCTTGTTCACATTGTGAGTTTTGAATTCCCAAACAGTCAATTACATTGGTCCTTGAGAGTTAATTGAATGTGCATGAAATTAGATGGTTTCAATAGTGTGAACATGAATTGATGCTGCCTTGATAACCAAATGGTCACTTGCGATATGTAGATCATTAGTGCAGATTGTGTCGCACGAAGAGTCTCAAGGTGTGAACAAGAAGAAGTGAATGGTTCCATAGGTGTGAACTTGGTAGCCAATCGAATGGTCAAGTGTGAAGACACTTGATGCTTTGCTTCTCACGAAAAGGCTCATAGGAGGTTGTGTTTAACTCTTTAAATGTTGTTTATGCAACGCAAATAGTTTGGGAGGAAGCTTCCTAGGAGCAACAATATGAACAATCTGGTCAAAACTAAGATAAGGTTTAAATGCAACAATTTAAGACAAAAAGGACACATTTAAGTTGTATGAACTTAGACAAGTAATAATGATGTAAAAACTAAGACACATAATTAAAGTGTAGTATTTAAGACACACATTTAAGATGTCTAAACTAAGACATAATTAAAACTCAAACTAAAATAGCTAAATGGATAAATTTTTTATTTCCAGCAACCTAATTTAAACACACAAGTATTAAAGTTTTAAATGCATCATATTGCATGAGATGCATGGTTTGCATGAAATCCATGGGTTGCATGGAATTCATGAAATGCATGTTTTGCATAAAACACATAGAGTGCATGCCCAAGCTCGATCAATTAAACCCGTGACAGCTTCTTTAAACATCTTGGCTCATGCATGAGTAATTGGCCCTCTTGGAATCTCGATTGGATCTTGCAAGGTTTCACGAGTTGCTTGCTCAACATCAAGGGTTTTGGTTGGGTCCTTGCACATATCCCTACACCCTTCAGTTTCTGTTCAAGAGTACAATATAATTCTTTCATAATTCTCTCTGTGGTCACCAACCAATACTCGGCCACATTCAAGGTGACCTCAGTGACACCTTTAAACAACTCTACTCCATTGGGTCAGATTCATTCAGTTACCGACCCTCGGCTCTGAAATCCAGAATGGGTCCCACGACCCTTTCCAGTACTCTCAACATGGCTTGGGATAATGCGTCGTCCCCAGTCGTCTGAGTCTGAGACCTGTATCAGTAGTAGGTGTACCCATAGTCTTGCTCGTATCTAGATTAGGCATATTACCCATTGAGGATGCCTCAGCTCGAGCCCCTCTTCGGTGCCCACCTCGTCTACGGGTACCCCATCCACGATTTCCGTACGTACTCGTTATGCTTACCTTATCTACAATTTCAAAATTTTATTAATTAGTTTAAAGTTTGTTATCAAATATCTTATGTCAAAAATCTTATCAGAATCTTTTTCAGTATTGCTATAATCTTTAACTAAAGAAAATAATTCTAATGCTGTAGTGTTCTTTTTCTAACTAAACAGTATAACTAAGACAGAAGTACTTACAAGATCGACGTCGGAGACTTGGTATTTTATAAGCTCAATTTTTTTAGATTGAATCATAAATACATTTTGTTCAAAAACACTTTTCAAAAAAATTTGAACCCAAAAATCATAGCCCAGGTTTTGAACCTAGGCTTTGATACCACTAAATGTAACATCCCTAACCCGACCTAGATGTTATGACCAAATCTGGAGAAGATACCATGATTCACTTTGAAAATTCAGAAATCATTTAGGCCTTTAGAAATAATGCAAGCTTTTGATAAAAAAAACAATTTTGTTTTATTTTAAATGAAAATACCTTCCTTACTTAATTCGTTAGTTCTATCGATTAAATTTATATTTATAAAACGCTTATGTTTGCAGCGGAACTCCTAGTTAAATTCAGTTTGGAAAAACAAGTTTGAATTTTGAAAATCCAACATTTTTCTGATAGTGTAATTATAATTTTAAAATGATAAAATAGTTTAAATCAAAAAATAAAAGTCCAATACAAAAATAGTCCCAAATGTCCAAAACAGTCCAACAGTACCAAAACAGAGTAAACTGAGTTTTTAGTTACACAAATTAAATGTGTTTAAGTGAGCTCCTATCGCATCGACCCGTCCTATGTCTAAGGATTACCTGAGAATCAAACAAATAGAGAATGAACTTACAAGCTCAGTGTGTAACTTACTATAATTTAAACAGTACATACAATTCCAAACATGGGTTCAGATTCAAATCAGACGGATGTCATAAACAGAAACAGAATTAGATGCATATCAGATATATATTAATTTCCTACCCCCCATCCGCTACACACCACCTCCAACCATCCTTGCACAAATATTAGGGTATTAAATACCCAACTAGCCCTACACACCAATTACTGTCTATATGACACTTTTAAGAGTATTCGCAGCGTAGCTGCCAGATCAATAGGTGATATACCGCCAAATTCAAATATACGTGGCTGAGCCACCAAATTAGACAGATAAATTAAACTACCAGCACTTTCTCCATTAACATATTTCCCACCCCAATGCATATGAAGAACTAGACAGATATCGCATACGTGTATGACATACATGTCTTTCACATCAGATTCAGATCAAACTTAGCGTATAACAAATCATGCTATCACATATAACATACTACTCACGCGTTTACTAGTCATATTAAATAGTAATAGAGTATCAGAAATCATGATTTATAGACAATTTATACCATACGGACCCTACGAAAAGGCTATATTTGACTCGCATACAACTACGACCCTAGGGAAAATTTTCAAAATTTGGGCCACACGTCCATGTGACCCACACGACTTGACACATGGTCTCACACACGCCCGTGTGGCCTGCATGATCTAATTGGCCCAGATTGTATGGCTCACACGATTTGGCACACGACTTGACACACGGTCATGTGGCGTCGACAGTCCCAATTTCGTCTTTCAGTCATTCGCTGATTTCTCGAGTTTTCGTTACACACCTTGAAATTTTTTGATGCAAATCCAATCATGAAGTATTTAAAACCTAAAATCAATATTCAAAACATTGCAATTAGTAACGAAGTCCCAACTAAACCGTTAAAATGATGAAAACATCACACGATTCAAATATATATTGTTTCAAATATATGTGCTCTAGCATGAAATTAGTTATACTTCAGTAAGACTTTAATTTGACATGTTTAATTTGTTAATTTAACTCGAACAATGTCACTCAATTCGACTCGACTCAACTCGAATTGCATTTCACTTGACTCAATTCGAAAAAAAATGAAATAGAGTTAAGATGATAAAATAGGACTTATCAAGTCGTTTAACTCGAAATTTTTTCACTCGATTCGATTAAATGCTCACCTCTATTTTTTGGGCTATATTTTTTCCCAAATTCTCTTACCTTTTAGGTGAACTTTTAGGCCTTGATAGATAGCCCAATCCATGATCAGGTCTAATATCAACTATCCAAAACTAAGCATCACACTAGGTTAATCTTTAACCTAGCTCACTTTGTCCTAAATTCAAAAATCTTACTTTTATCTATTAAATTAATTTTCTTACTCGTGCAAAGCACAGATTAATTATATGTACTAATTAAAATATATTATAAAATTTTATTATTTTTTAATAATACAATAACTAAATTTAAATATAATATTTCATTACTAAAAGTATTTAAATTAATAAATGATATTTTTGGACTAAATAAACATATTTATTAAATGTGATGTAGAATAATGATGTTTTATTTTATTAATAAAATATAAGGAAGAAAATTACATAAAAAAAGATAATCTTCTATAATTAAATTTTATTATATGAATCATCTATAACATATATTGAGGGGCACTATAGATGTTTGGCGAATGTTTTGACGGCTAGTTTTTTTTTTTTTTTGGCTTTTATGATTTGGGACTTCGGATTAAGATCTTAAAAAAGGATAATATCATATTTAGTCCCTGTATTTTACCTTACCTTTTAATATGGTACATCTATTTTAAAAATGTCTATTTTGGTACTTAAAATTTTATTTTGTTTATTAATGTGGTACGTTATTAGGACATATGGCCTAATTGTAAGGGGTCATGTGTCACTTTTTATTAGAATTTTTTATTTTAAAATAACAGAAGAGACCTCAAAGTAAATGATCCAAAATTTATTTTAACAAAAAAGAATGTAACAAAACAAATAGAGGATGAGAAAACAAATACATTCCTAAAGGATCTATAAAAGAAATCATGGCCACTAACATGATTCTTTTATCTATTCCGAAATAAATGTTTTTTTTTCTTCAATATTACAATGATCGTGTTTGTGCTAAGTTGTTTTTTATACGAAGGTATTACAATCTAATGAAATTTGAGTCCATTTTTAATTGACAAAAGAAGTTACGATATACAGATTTTACTACTAATTTAGTTGTTCCTTGAAAAGGATCCTTCTTTATTCCATCTCCAATGCTATTCTCGTTAGAAAATTTTTGTCGAATCAAACATCAAAGAATCGAATATGTGTTCAAAAAGATTTCAACCTTGGAATTGAATTTATTCTTTAATTAAGAGTTGTTATTTCATGCATTAATAGTAGAAAGAATAAAATTATTAAAAGTGCGATTTAGAGCAGAGGCGGATCTTTCTGGGGTCCTAGGGGGCCTTGCTCGCCCCCTCCCCCAAAATTTGGGAATTTTTTTATTTATTCCTTAAAATTTTTTGACTATTTTAATTAGCCTCAAAATTCTTGGAAATTTTCATTTTCCCTTGAAGTTTTTAGAAAATTTTGATTAAGCCTCCTCAATTTGGAAAATTCTCATTTACCTTTCAATCTTTTTGAAAATTTTAATTAAGCTCTCTTAAAACTTTTGAAACTTCTCATTAATCTCACAAAAATTTTGATTAGACCGCCAAATTTTTCTTCTAAATTCTCATTAAAATCTTAAAATTTTTGAAAATTTTACTAGGTCCCCAAAACTTAGTCCCAGTATTTGCCCTTAATTTAGATTATTAAAATGAGTTATTAAAAGTTAAGTATTTGCATCTGGCCAAAAAAAAATATGTTTAAATTATATATTTGCATTTGATCACTGCAACACCTTCACCCAACCCCGTTGGACCCAAGTTACGGAATGCTATAGCAAACATCGAAATATTCACACAAAAATTATAACATTGAATTTAATTAAAATCATCAAATTAAACCAAACTCATGCATAATAGAAGTTATTAGTAAATTAGGGACTAAATCGAGCATAGAAACATAGTTTAATAGATTTGAGCATTATTAAGGACCAATCTGAAAATTTTTAAAATTTGGAACTAGGTATCGATATGAAAGTAACAAATACCAATACTTTTATGATAGGTATCAATATTATAATCGGTATCGGTTCAATTTTTAGCATTCTGCCTGTCGAAACCAACTTTTATTTTGGAAAAAAAACAAAAAATAGTTGTCGACTTCAAAAAAAAAACAAAAATTGGGAGTCGCCACCAATCTTTTATTGAGGTGTGATTGGATCACCTAAAAAATAGCTTTGGTCTATGATTTTTAGAAAAATGGATTCGGGAGTCGGTTACGTACGAGGAAGGATTAGCACCATTGTAACGCCCAAAATTGGTACTTAGTTAATTAATTAGTGTCTTAGTGTCGAGAGTTAATAAATACGATCCTTATTTAAATTAAATTATTTATTAAGACTTTCTCATTTTGGAAAAAGAAAATATCACACCCAATACGTTAGGGCACAATATTTTATTCTTTTCAAGATGAGTTGGTCTAAAGAAATTCGTGTAATAAAATTTAAGAAAATATTTAATTGTTTAAAATTTATGAAGAAATCGCAGCCCAATACAATAGGGCACGATTTCTTAAAATCCCAAACATTGAATATTTCCTTTTTTTAAATATATAAAAAAATCTTTATCTCGAGAAATCAATACGTCACATCCAATGCGTTAGGACACAACATATTAAATTCCCAACAACAAGCTTTTTTTTATCAAAGAGTAATTCTCGATTGTTAGATTTAACGAAGAAAATCGGAACCCAATACGTTAGCGCTCAATTTTCTTGAAAATCCTAAATACGAGTATTATCTCTATTTTGAAAAGTTCTATTTTAAATTCGAGTAAAAAGATGACGTAATGTTTTATTGTATGTATGAATGTCACAATAACAAATACAACAATGGCATATAAATAATACAAATAGTAAATAAACAAAATTAATACAAATAAAAAATGACAATGCAAAAATATCAAATAAGTGAGCAACATAAAAATATGAGAACACAAATCAATAAACAAATGAATGAAATATAAAGAAAGAAAATAAAAGAAAGTGTCTAATATATACGTTGAAATTATGAAGAATAATATGAATTTACATATAAAACTTTGGATTATAAAATTTATACAAAATATATAATGTATTTATGAAAATAAAAAAATAAATATATACATATAAAATATGTATTAAAAATATAAGTATGTATTTAAGCATATTTGAAAATAAAAAAAACATAGATATATATGTCTATGAAAATCGTAAAAATAAAATAAAAGTATAAAGATATGCATATGTGTATACATTTGCAGAAAAAAAGTATAAATATATATGTATTGGTAGAACATGAAAATATGTATATGTAAATTAAAATACTTATATATATGTATGATATGCATGAAATAATGGAATATAGAACAATAAAAAATGTTTGTGATAAGTTAAGAATATAAAAAAAAGGATATATGTATTATGGAAAACGAATGTATTTTTTAAAATTATACAATATGAGAAATGTATGTGTATTGTAACATGTGTATGTATATTTATACATATAATAATAACTTAATAACAAGAAAATCAAATTTAACAAAAATAAATATTAAATAAATAAAGACTAAATCGAGCTTTGACGTAAATTCTGGGCCTAAATCCGCAAATAAATGAAGTCGAAAGGACTCTATTGAACACGCCAAAGAAAATAAAAAAGCAAGAGAAAGAGAAGTTTGAGGGAATACTCTTAAGAATTATTATTACTCCTAACTTCAGTCCCCTATAATGAAGGGAGAGGCATCTATTTATAGTTGAGCCTCCCCAAATCCAACGGTACAGATTAATTACATCAACGGCTAAGATTAAAAGGTATCTACAAATTAAATCTCTAAGATTACAAAATCATATCTTCTAAGATTGCATAAATCATATCTAAGATTGCATATATCATATCTAAGATTGGATATCATATCTAAGATTACATATCCTTGAAGATTATGTTTCCATATGTGAGACTGGCTAAAATTGGGTATTACAACTGCCCCTATTTGCTCGTTGTCGTGTAACAGGAACGGGGCAAATACTTTAGAAATGGCCAATTTTTGCCCAGTCACACTGGATCTTGGTGCTCTTCTTCTTCAAGCAGCCACATCCATCCTATTGCATCTTTAGAGGTATAGGAATTGGTGTCTCGATCCACTCCACCGCAACGTCGGAGAGATAGGATTGGTGACTCGTAACTTTTAATCTGCTTAACTGTAATTTTAGAGAGATAAAATCAATCACTCTAATCCACTCCACTACAACTTAGGGAGACAGGATTTGTTTATTTAGTCTGCCCCACTGTAATTTCAGGGGGGTAAGACTTGCTTTCTTAAGTCTACTTCACTGCAAATTCAGGGAGATAAGACCCAATGTGATCTACTCTGCTGCAACTTCAGAGAGATAAGATCTGTGGTTTTAATCTGCTCCACTGCAACTTCAGGGAGATAGGATTATTGGCTTTAATCTGCTCCACTGCAACTTCAGGGAGATAAGATTCGCCATCTTCAGTCTTTTAAATTGCAATGTTGGGGAAACAAGATTCGTCGTCGTAGCTTCAATCTGTTCCACTACACCGCCAGGGGAGTAAGATTCACCGTTGTGGTTTCAATCTGCTCCACTGTAATGCCAAAGAGATAGGATTCGCTGCCCACAGCTTCAATCCGCTCCACTTCAGCTAATCCAAGCCTTAACGCCAGGGAGATAAGATTCGCCGTCCTGGCTTCAATCTGCTCCGCTACAACGCTAGAGAAATAAGATTTGCGATTGTGGCTTCAATCTTTTCCATTGCAACATCAAGCCGATAAGACTGATGTCTTCGATCTGCTTCATTGCCACTATAGGAAGGCAAGATCTGCTATTTTCAACCTACTCCACTATTGCTCAGGGAGATAGGATTCACAATCTTCAACCTATTCCACTACTGTCCAGGGAGATAGGGTTGGGGTCATTGATCTGCTTCACTGTCGGTGCAGGAACGCAAGATATGCTATTTTTAACCTGCTTCGCTGCAACCCAGGGAGGCAAGGCTGGTGTCTTCGATCTGCTTCGCTGTCGGTACACGAAGGCAAGCTCTGCTATTTTTAACCTGTTTCGCTGCAACCCAAGGAGGCAAGGATGGTGTCTTCGATCTGCTTCATTGTCGGTGCAAGAAGGCAAGATCTGCTATTTTTAACCTGCTCTGCTGCAACCTAGGGAGGCAAGGCTGGTGTTTTCGATCTACTTCGCTGTTGGTGCAGGAAGGCAAGATCTACTATTTTTAACCTGCTCCGCTACAACCCAGGGAGGCAAAGTTGGTGTCTTTGATCTACTTTGCTGTCGGTGCAGGCAAGCAAAATCTGCTATTTTTAACCTACTCTGTTACAACCCAGGGAGGCAAGGCTGGTGTCTTCGATTTGCTTTGCTTTCGGTGCAGGAAGGCAAGATCTGCTATTTTTAACCTGCTCCGCTGCAACCCAGGGAGGCAAGGCTAGTATCTTCGATCTGCTTCGCTGTCGGTGCAGGAAGGCAAGATCTGCTATTTTAACCTGCTCCGCTACAACCCAGGGAGGCAAGGTTGATGTCTTCGATCTGCTTCACTGTCGATGCAGGAAGGAAAGATCTATTATCTTCACTGATCTGCTCTCTGGGGAACATGACCTATATAATGAACCTAATTATGCCTAATGATTAGGATGGCATAAAATGAATCAAATGCTCCTAACTAGACATGTGTGAATGGTGTTTGCACAAATGCATAATTTTTAATAATTTTTTTCCGAGAATGATCCCACTTAGGTTGTCATTGCTCGAGGATTATTAAGGCTTTAACACTGATGTGCTACAATGCCTTCTTGCTTGGTTGGCTTTTTTGAAGAAACATTTAGTCAGGTTGCCCCCTCCTGTAAACCTCAAATTTTAGTCCATTTGGGCGCAAAATTTGTACCATCATTCTCCCACTGTAACCCAAAGGTAGGAATATATGGCTTTTTCTTCGATCCTCTCCTATCACAATTCAAGGATACAGTATCTAAATCTCTCTGGTCCCTTACACCATTCCCAGGGTATCATACCAAAGGCTCATGCATAAATGAAGGCTTTCTTCTCCGAGGAAACCTCTTCCTACTGTCTGGTGATCATTGCTTACTTGTTTATTTAAGCTTTGTCATTTTGTTCAATCAATGTTTTTAACAACAAAATCCAAAGAGAAAGTCCTAATTTAGACTCTTCCTTTTCAAATTTCCAACCTTTAAACATGGTGCGTTCTAAACAATAGTCCTATTTCAGGTTCCTGTATTATTTAGAAACTTCTAGAGTAATATGCCAAACTTCCCTTGTGAAAGTTTTATTAGTCCATTAATCATTATTCCAATGCAACATGATTGCAAAAAGGGTATAACAATGGATGAGAATACAATTGGTTCTGAGCATAACTCGAAAGGAATAGATTATAAAAAAATAAGTAAATAAGGATAACAAAGAAATTGATTGGGAATGTGTATCTTGGAAAAGAATGAAGTATTCCAAAAATAGAAAATTCAATATAAAAATTGGATGCCCCAGATATCGCAGCTTGAATTTCTCTATACAAACTTTCTGAGTTTGACATGTTTTTAAGAGATCTACAGTACTCTGTCGATGTCCCAAGATGTCGTCTACCCTTTCTTGTTGATTCAAGATCATTATATGCCCCAATCTGATCAAAATTTAAACTACTCTGATCACCTCATGCCCCATTCTGATCAATATTTGAGCTGCCTTTTTTAGGTTTTCAACTCAAATCCCCTTTGGTCTCAAGGCGCCCTTTGCGGGTTTTCACCTTGGCCTCTCCATTTTCTTTATTCTTTTCTCTCTCTTTTTTTTTGAAATATTTTTGATTGAATCTGAACTCATAGGATTAGGCATGTCCTTGTTATCCCTTTCAACGCTTTTCCAAATAAGACCTTCCACATAAGGTCCTTCCCCGCTTGGGATGAAGTTCTTTTTGTATGGGAAGGATCTTCTTCAATACCAGGACCCTCTCAAAGAATTCTCTAGGACGGACCTTTTTTGTGAACTTGCATCATTTGCTTTTGGCGCATTTGACCATGATGGACAATTTTGAACAGTCCTCTTCAATCGGAATTGGATTCAAGAACTCAGAAAGAATTTTGTCTTCAATAGGCAAAACCGCGATGGACCCAAGAGAAAGGCATTGCCCCGGCATAATTTTTTTTTGCGCCATCTTTTTTTTGGGCGATATGGCATTAATCGTGAACAGACTGCAAACTTTTGATATTGTGCTGTTGTTAAAATTTAGTACATTGTCAGATATGATTCTTTTGGCATTCCATACTAACATATGATTTTTCATGAATTTGCTAACTGTCGACTTTGTGAAATTGGCATATGAAGCAGCTTCCATTCATTTAGTAAAGTAATTGACGATAACAAAGATGAATCGATAACCATCAGAATCTTTTGGCGGGATCGACCAAATGACCTTCATGCCCCACATAAGGAGAAGTCATGTATCCCAATGATTTTTTTGCAAGGTAAAATCCGTTTCTCGACTTGTTCTACCATCCTTAACAAGCTCAGAAATAGGCTACAATCTATGTCATCTTCAAAGTCATGAGATCCCTCTAAACATATATCTCACTCAAAAGGAGATTCTAAGTCTGTAGCAGCGTCACTTATATCATTGATATCTAGGGACCCATAATAAATATAAACGAATATACAAAAGAATGTATTTATGAATAACTATTTGTACAATATAATTATGAATGAAAGAATGATGTGAAAGAAAATCCAAAAGAATGAAAGAATAATTATTTCAAAAGGAATGAAAAAATATTAGCTCAAAAATGAATGCAAAGATGTATTTTATTAGAATAATGACGTTCAGACATGAGCCTATTTCACAAAGGAATTTCTATCATTTTTAGGCTAAAACAACAAAAATGTTCTGAACATTACTCTAAATAAGCTCTAAAAATTACAGGGATTTCTTCCGCAGTTCAATTACTTAGAACACTCCCAAATTTATAATGGCAGATATCTAACAAGGTCCCCTTTTCATTTGTGTCTCCCTATATGTCATTGATATGAACACTTCCTAACATCTCCTCATATATTGCATTCACCCTATTGTCAATCATGATTAGGTAGCGAATTTTCTGCATTAAATGAGCCATCCAACTTAACAATACCCATGTTGATGAATTTTTCGACTAGCTTTTTGAAGGTAATGCAATTCTCTATTGAGTGTCTCGTAATTCCCGCATGATAATAGCATTGTGCACTTGCGTCGTACTATTTGGGATACGGAGGCTGTGGAGGCTTCACATGTAAAGGATAAATAACATGCACATCAAATAAGCTTTGATACAGCTCCTTGTACGACATTGGAATTGGCGTGAACTGGAGTTTTTCAGTACCTTGCTTCACACATGATTCTTGTCTTGATGAACCCTGCTGATTATCAATCGATTTGCTGTATGTATTCACGCTGTTCACCTCATTTTCTTTTTCTTTTGAGTCTTGTCTTCTATTATTTCCTTCAGCATCAATCTTTTCGCTCCTTATGGCGCTTTCAATCATTTCACCATTCATGATTATGTCAGAAAATCTTTTTGTGGCACTCCTTAACATATGTGTGATGAACGGAGCTTTCAATATATTTATGAATAGCATTGTCATTTCCCTTTCCAGGAGTGGTGGCTGAACTTGGACGGCGACCTCCCTCCACCTCTGTGCGTATTGCCTAAAACTTTCACAGGGCTTTTTTTCCATGTTTTGTACAGTGATTTTATCAGGTACCATGTCAGTTACATGAGGAATGCTTGTGCTAAATCTTTCCATGAATTAATCTTGGCACGACTCAATTGATTGTACCACTTGGACGCTGCCCCTGTGAGGCTATCCTGGAAACAATGTATTAACAACTGGTCATTACTAACATACCCAGTTACCCGCCTACAAAACATAGTAATATGGGCTTCGGGACTACTAGTTCCATTATATTTCTCAAACTCGGGCATTTTGAATTTGTAAGGGAGTACTAAATCTAGAACCAAGCTTAATTCTTTAGCATCAATCCCATAGTAGCTTTTAGCACTTTCCATTGCTCTAAATTTTTCATCCTTCATTTTCTCTTTCCTAGCTGTTTCGTCGAAGTCAGGGATAGCAGGATTAACAAGGTTGTCTCCGGGATTAAAGCCTGACCCCGCTTGAAAATTCATTGGTGTTATAGCACTAGCCTGAAACTGCTGAGGCTTGATGGTGACAGAGAATTTGCGCGGATATACCTCAACATGCTGAGGGGTAAAGCCTGGGGGATAACCAGGTCCCTCACTGTCTCCTTCTTCAACATTAAGCACAGAGCCCTTTTCTTTATCAACTTCTCTAGTCAACAACTGAGTTAACTGAGTTATCATTTTCCCCTAAGATTCCATCATTTTGTCCATCATTTTTTGCAAAATTTTCTCAAGCTGTTCATTCATTTGTTGTTGAAGTTGATCCTGCATCTCCTTTTGGAATTGTTCTAGCCTTTCCATTCTTTGGTCCATGCCCTTAGTTTTTGATCGAGTACCATAGCAGTGTTTGATGGGTTGGTTGGTTTCAAGATTAACTGAAATAAATTTACTCAATTAGACTCTTTCAATGCATATAATGTCATGGAATGCAGATGCATGAAATGAATGTCTAAAGAGACATTGATTCTGATTCAATTACATTTAGAAAACTTTTCTAGAAAACGAATCTCTTTACATAAAATGGATATTTATATGGCCTTGTCCTCATAGGTGAAGACATTCGATCCTCTTCTTCATTCGAGCGTTAAGATAAATCTCACGGACTCTTCAAAAGGGACGTCTCTTCCATCTCCTCTTTGCTTGATCCGGGCCGCAACTCATTGCTCACTCATCCTCGTGATGCTTGTTGGATTCTCTTTAAGAAAGTTCAGCGGCTCTCGAATAATCTTTGTCATCTTGAATCCTTGGGCAACGGAGTAAAGTCACGAATTCTTTTATTGCCCTTCTTGTATTTTTAGGAATATATTCATGCAGCCGTATTATTTTCTATTTTATTAAGAAAATCATTTTCTTATGACAAGCTTTCTAAGTTAGTAATCGAATGTGAATCAACACCTCTTTTAATGAAATGCCATGTCATGCAATAAAACACGAAAAGTTAGTATCATATATAAACATTGAAAGCAATCAAGAAATAGTAAAAACACCTATTCGGGCATCTACTAGTGTTTAGTCTAGCTCTTCCTAGTGTGGATTCCTAAGGTTCACTATATTAGGTTTGGCTTTTAGAGCAAAGGTACCCGAACCAGCAGATTCCTCGATCCTCACCCATTATAGGGTCATATGGATCGAGTTCAGTTCAGGGGAATAGATTTCCCTATGGCTGCACGGAGATGAAAATCTCACGAAGACATAGGTACGGATGTATCCCGAAAGCGGTCCACTACCCTGCACGGAGGTGAAAACCTCATGAAGGACTAGTTTCTCGCTCCCACTTAAAAGGGTAAAATTATTCGACTCATGTAATGTGTAATGCAAACAATATTTAAATCCATTAAGCAAGAAATAATGAATGCAACAGGATACCACGAAATTTCTTTTTAAAAAAAAACAAAATTTTCTCGACCATAAGACAAGAATTAATCAACTTTGTGGCTCGACTCTCTTTTTAAAAATATTCCCCAGAGGAGTCGCCAAGCTGTCGAAACCAACTTTTATTTTGGAAAAAAAACAAAAATTAGTTGTCGACTTAAAAAAAACAAAAATTGGGAGTCGCCACCAATCTTTTATTGAGGTGTGATTGGATCACCTAAAAAATAGCTTTGGTCTACGAGTATTAGAAAAATGGAATCGGGAGTCGGTTACGTACGAGGAAGGATTAGCACCCTCGTAACACCCAAAATTGGTACCTAGTTAATTAATTAGTGTCTTAATGTCGAGAGTTAATAAATACGATCCTTATTTAAATTAAATTATTTATTAAGACTTTCTCATTTTGGAAAAAGAAAATATCACACCCAATGCGTTATGGAACAATATTTTATTCTTTTCAAGATGAGTTGGCCCAAAGAAATTCGTGTAATAAAATTTAAGAAAATATTTAATTGTTTAAAATTTATGAAAAAATCGCAGCCCAATACGTTAGGGCACGATTTCTTAAAATCCCAAACATTGAATATTTCCTTTTTTAAATATATAAAAAAATCTTTATCTCGAGAAATCAATACGTCACATCCAATGCGTTAGGACACAACATATTAAATTCCCAACAACAAGCTTTTTTTTATCAAAGAGTAATTCTCGATTGTTAGATTTAACGAAGAAAATCGAAACCCAATATGTTAGGGCTCAATTTTCTTGAAAATCCTAAATACGAGTATTATCTCTATTTTGAAAAGTTCTATTTTAAATTCGAGTAAAAATATGACGTAATGTTTTATTGTATGTATGAATGTCATAATAACAAATACAACAATGGCATATAAATAATACAAATAGTAAATAAACGAAATTAATACAAATAAAAAATGACAATGCAAAAAATATCAAATAAGTGAGCAACATAAAGATATGAGAACACAAATCAATAAACAAATGAATGAAATATAAAAAAAGAAAATAAAAGAAAGTGTCTAATAAATACGTTGAAATTATGAAGAATAAGAGGCCTACATATGAATTTACATATAAAACTTTGGATTATAAAATTTATACAAAATATATAATGTATTTATGAAAATAAAACAATATAAATATATACATATAAAATATGTATTAAAAATATAAGGATGTATTTAAGCATTTTTGAAAATAAAAAAACATAGATATATATGTTTATGAAAATCGTAAAAATAAAATAAAAGTATAAAGATATGCATATGTGTATACATTTGCAGAAAAAAATGTATAAATATATATTCATTGGTAGAACATGAAAATATGTATATGTAAATTAAAATACTTATATATGTGTATGATATGCATGAAATAATGGAAAATAGAACAATAAAAAATGTTTGTGATAAGTTAAGAATATAAAAAAAAGGATATATATATTATGGAAAACGAATGTATTTTTTAAAATTATACAATATGGGAAATGTATGTGTATTGTAACATATGTATGTATATTTATATATATAATAATAACTTAATAACAAGAAAATCAAATTTAACAAAAATAAATAATAAATAAAAAAAAAGACTAAATCGTGCTTTGACGTAAATTCTGGGCCTAAATCCGCAAATAAATGAAGTCAAAAGGACCCTATTGAACACGCCAAAGAAAATAAAAAAGCAAGAGAAAGAGAAATTTGAGGGAATACTCTTAAGAATTATTATTACTCCCAGCTTCCATCCCCTACAATGAATGGAGAGGCATCTATTTATAGTTGAGCCTCCCCAAATCCAACGGTACAGATTAATTACATCAACGACAAAGATTAAAAGGTATCTACAAATTAAATCTCTAATATTACAAAATCATATCTTCTAAGATTGCATATATCATATCTAAGATTGCATATAATATCTAAGATTACATATCCTTGAAGATTATGTTTCCATATGTGAGCTCGGGCTAAAAGTGGGTATTACACTGCCATTTTCATAACATTGTTCATTTAGTCAAGTATCGATACCTTGGTCCTTGGTATCAATACTTTTACCCAGATGACTAAAATCATAAATTTGAAAATATTTTCATCCTCTCAATCAAGACACTATTCACTAAACAATTCAAATACTAATAGACCTACATAAATAACATTCAAATACATTTCTAACAATCCCAATCCAAGCATACTCAGTAAACAACTAACAATTTCATATAATACACCAAGTTCTTTCATTTCTATTCAACATATTCTTACTCACATACACATACCCTTCATATACAAGTCATTCCAATCATTTAAACTTCAAGTGTACCATATTTGGTACTCAAATAACATCCATATCATCGATACCATAATTAACCATGCACATATCAATGCTCAATCTTTGTACCACCCTAAACTCGTCCTAGACGTCACAGCCAGATTTGAAGAAGTCACCATGATTCACTTTGAAAATTTAGAAATCATTTAGGCTTGTCGAAATAACGCAAGCTTTTGATAAAAACAATTCTGGTTTATTCATATGAAAATACCTTCCTTACTTAATTCGTTAATTCAATCGATTAAATTTATAATTATAAAATGCTTATGTTTGCAGCGAAACTCTTAGTTAAATTCAGTTTGGAAATGTAGTTTGAATTTTGAAAATCCAAAATTTTGATGATAGTGTAATTATAATTTTTAAAACGATTTAAATCAAAAAATAAAAGTCCAAAACAAAAACAGTCCCAAATGTCCAAAATAGTCCAACTGTACCAAAGCAGAGTAAACCAAGTTTTTAGTAGCACAAATTAAATGTGTTTATCAGAGCTCCCGTCATATCAACCTATCTTATGTATGAGGATTACCTGAGAATCAAACAAATAGAGAATGAATTTATAAGCTCAACGTGTAACTTATTATAATTTAAACAATAGATACAATTCCAGACATGCGTTCAGATTCCAATCAGACAAATTTCATAAACAGAAACAGAAACATAAATAGGTGCATATTAGATACAAATTAATTTCCCACCCCCATCTGCTACACATCATCTTCGACCATCCCTGCACACCAATTTGGGTATTAAATACCCAACCATCCCTACACACTAAGTAGTGTTTGTATGGCACATTTTATAGTATTTCCAGCCTAACTGCCAGATCAATAGGCAATATACTGCCAAATATAGATAAACGTGGCTGAGTGTCCAAATTAGGAAGATAAATTAAATTGCAAGCATTTATTCAATAAACATATTTCCTACCCCAATGCATATGTAAAACTAGATAGATATCACATATGTGTATGATATACATGTTTTTCACATCAGATTCAGATCATACTTCACGTTTAATAGATCATGCTATCACATATAACATACTACTTACGCATTTACTAATCATATTAAACAATAATAGGGCATCAGAAATCATGGTTTATAGGAAAATTTATACCATACGGACCCTACGGAAGGGCTATATTTGATTCGCAGGATAACTACGTCCTTAAGGAAAAATTTCAGAATTTGAGCACTAGCACCAAATCCCACCAAATCTAGTACACTAGCACAGTCATACCCCTCCCAGAAGTCTAATTTCATTTAAAAACTCCTACATATGCGACACACATATGGAGAAGCAAAAATATTGCAATTATGCTTACACAAGACCAAAGGGTAAGCTAACACCTTACCACTGAACCAACAGACTCATTCTGTCACAAGTTGAGCGAGAATAATGTTTAAGTAAAAAAAACAAGGATAGAGATAGGAACAAAATAGCAGAATTTTTCCAAAAGTGTGATTTGAACCCAGGAACTCAAACACACATCCAACGCACTTAACCATTGAAACATATAAATTACTTTGACAAAATTTAACAAATCAAAACTTTGATTTTTGGGGTGTTGATTGTAGTAGAAAGAACATATGTTTTCTCCCTACTTATTGGTTAATTTGTTCCCATTTAGTTACCCTTAGCATACATTTTATCATGTTCAGTTTAGTAAATTGCATTTTATAACTTAGTGAATCCTAGCCTATGTTATCTTTAATTTTACTCTTTTATTGCATTAACGTCACTGCATGAGTTAATTCTGGATTGCATCCAGAATTGTCGTCCCAGTTAACAGTTGTTTGATAAGAGCCAACCATGCATGAGTTGTCCAGTCCGGTGTAACTAACCTGTACGAACAAGGACAGAAGAATCTTGTGGGAAGACACCTGTACTATTGAGGAAAACATAAAAGGATAACGTGAGAAGAATGAGGGGGATTCTTTTTGCTGGACCACCATTCTCTTACCCACTTTTGAAGCTTGTGACCATGGTAGCTTGAGCCTCCTTTGGGTGAACCAACGTGAAGACTGATGCAGATCCACTCTTGACGAGGAGATCTAAGTGCAGAACAAAGGGAAATAGAGAGATTTAATCGAGTAGCCTATGAATAGTATTCTCTATTTGATTCTTTCTTATTTATTTGAAAACGATGGTGATTACTCTATGTTTTCCACTGTATGGAAGTACACTGAATGCTTTGTTAAGTGTTATCTTATTAAATCTTATTTTTATTTTTTAATCTTGGAGGTTTGACTGTTCTAAACACGAAATTGTTATTGCAGTCACTAACACTAAAAGGTGCAGTGATAGTTTAAGTTAATAAGCATTTCAGCGGAAGTTGAGTAAGGACTAAAAGAATTTAGTCCACTTGTTCTTAATAGTGCCATATTGCCACCACCGGAAGGTGAGGTTAATGTGCAGGGTTAAGTCCGAGATTAAATAAAAGAGTGGTATTTGGTAAGGTATACATAAAATTTTATTGCGTCGACAATCACCTATCTTTTATACCTTGTGAGTACTTAGTATACTATTGAAGATTCATGTTGGGGATCCCAATTTATCCATAGCATACTTTATCTTATTGTTTTCGAGTTATTGCTTCGACAACTATACTCACAATTTATCTCGTTACTATCTAGTTATTGCACCGACATTAATAGACAAAAGACAACCATCCCTGTGGGATCGATATCTGACAGACTCACATCTGTCTACTATACTTGCATCGACAGTGTACGCTTGCACATTATTGCTGTGACATTTATAGCCGGTCAAGTTTTTGGTGCCGTTGCCGGGGATGGCATTTGTTTGATGTTTATTATTGCTCTTGTGTGTTTTTACACTTTGTTTTCCTTATATAATATTTACTATTCACTAACTTGTTTTCTCTTTATTGCTATTTTTCATTTTCATTTTAGGTGTTTTATGACCCGGAGCAATTCAAATTTTCTTGTTGACATTGATCTAAAAATTTAAAGAACTATTCGGAAAAGACTTCGAGAATAAAGAAATATGGATTTACCAGGGGACAATACAACCATACCCCCGATACAAAAGCAAAATGTTCATAACCCATTGTTGCCACAAAATGCTCACATCCACAATAGATCCATACGAGATTGTATATTACCTGTTCTAGATGATTTACAACTAGGAGTTATTAGACCAGCAATTCAAGCTGGGAACTTTTAACTCAAGCTAGTGATGTTTCAAATGCTGAACTCTAATGGGCAATATGCTGGACTGCCACATGAAGATGCAAGAGAACATCTTAAATCCTTTTTATTGATCTATGCTTCCTTTACTCAACAAGGCGTTCCTGATGATGCCTTAAGGATGCAATTATTTCCCAATTCCTTACAAGGGAGAGCTCACACTTGGTTTTTTGGGCTACCTGCTAGATCAATTACTTCTTGGAATGCTCTAACCACGCAGTTTGTTTTGCGATTTAACCCGCTGGCAATGAATGCTTGTCTACGAAGTGATATTACTTCTTACCATCAGCTGGATGATGAAAATCTTCACACCTTATGGGAACATTATAAATTTTCACTTCGACGTTGTCCCATGCACGACATTCAACCAAAAACACAAATTGAGATTTTTTTTATAATAGTCTTGTCGACGCATCAGCCAATAGACCGCTAATGGATTGCACTTACAATAATGCTGTGAGAATTCTTGAGAGAATTTCTCAAAATGATTATCAATATCCCATGTCTAGAGCTGCAAAAGTGAAGACTAATCCAAGAGTTATTGAATTCGATGCACTATTTGCGCTAAGTGTCCAAGTCTCTTCACTCACAAACATGATTAAAAATATGCAAAGGATGAGTGACGTTGCATCTATACAGGTTGCTTAACAATTGGATGTTCATGTCTTCTAATGTGAAATTTGTGGTGACAACCATAGTTATGAAGATTTTTCGCAACATGAAAAAAATGCCTCTTATGTCAGTAATATTCGCAATAATTCTCATGGAAATTCTTACAACAACTCTGTACGCAACCAATAGTTTTGGAGAACTTAAAATATTGGAAAAAAAGTTACGACATTTAGATATGGGAATGCATCTCAGGGAAATTATAATCCACGACAAGGGAATTACAATCAACAACAGAACTGTAATCAGCATCCTCAGAGGCATCAACAACAAGGTTAGACACAATCACATCAAAATCAGATGCAACCACAACATTCTTCGATGTTGTATCTGAATGATCAAGGATAGCGACAACAATAGTATACATGAGCTTCTACTTCTGATCTAATAACTGCTATTGAGGCATTAAAGCAGGAGCATATTACTCGCACAAAAGCTATTGTTCAAGGAAATTCATCTTTCATTCGAGCATTGGAGGCACAATTGGGATAGCTTGCTTCAACTCTGAATACTTGACCGCAAGGATCATTACCTAGCAACACCGAAAATCCCAATCCGAGTGGGAAAGAGCACTGTAAAGCTATCACTCTTAGGAGTGGTAAACAAACTAGTGAGTCAGTTATTGATTCTACTGTAGCATCCCAAGATATTGGTGACATATGCTCTGATGGTAAGGTTGATTTTGAAGAGCTTGTTGATGTACCATACAAAGAAGTACCGCAAACTGTCACTTACATTCCTTATATTCGACCCTCGAAATTATGGACACAACCAAAAGTATCTCCGCAACCAGATGTAGTTCCATCTGTACCTTTTCCACAAAGATTTAAGAGGAATGAAAATGATAAATAGTATCAGCAGTTCTTGGATACATTGAAACAATTGCAGATCAACATTCCTTCAGTGGACGCTCTGGTACAAATTTTGAGTTATGGGAAATTTATGAAAAATTTTTTGTCCAAGAAGAAAAAACTCATTGACGTTGAAACTATTGCACTTAGAGAAGGCTATAGTGTTGTCTTGACAAATAAGTTGCCCCTTAAATTGAAAGATTCTGGAAGCTTTACCATTCCATGTTCGATTGGCAATCAGTATTTGGGCAAAAATTTATGCGATTTGGGAGCTAACATCAACCTCATGCCACTATCTACTTTTAGAAAGTTAGGAATTGGTCACATGAGACCCACTGTAGTGACATTGTAACTGCCAGTTCGTGTGGATAAATTCATTTTTCTTGCTGATTTTATCATACATGACTGCAAGGTAGACAAGGAGGTTCCCATAATCTTGGGATGACCATTTTTAGCCTCTGGCCAAACTTTCATTGATGTTTATAAAGGAAAACTCGCCATGCAATTGAATAATGAGCAAGTTACCTTCAGTTTTTTTGAGTCTGTTCATCACAAGGATAAAATAGAGTGTCATACTATTGATGTGCTCGATGAGTTAATTGAGAAAGAATTCAACAACCAAAGCATAGTCCTTGCTGAAGAAATTGCAGTGACATCTGAGGCTAAATTCACAGACAATTGTGATAGCACAGTTAAAGCTAGTACTGTTAAAGTCAAGCATAGATGGAAAATTAAATCCTTAGACATAACCAACAGAACCACTCCAATTTTTAAACCATCAATTGAAGAAGCTCCCACTCTGAAATTGAAACAATTACCTCCTCATCTTAAATACATCTTTTTGGGTGATCACAATACTTTTCCAATTATTGTATCCGCAACACTGGATGAAACACAAGAAAATAAATTGACTCACATTCTCAAGCAACACAAATGAGCTATTATAGAGTATTGCAGATATTCAAGGTATTAGTCTTTCTTTTCGCATGCACAAAATCAAGTTAGAAGATGAAGACCAGTAGTCAATTAAACCACAAAGAAGGGTAAACGAGAAGATGAAGGAAGTGGTTAAGAAAGAAATTATAAAATGGCTTGATGCTAGAATTATTTACCCGATTTCTGATAGCAAGTGGGTGAGTCCAATGTAATGAGTCTCGAAAAAGAGTGGCATCACAATGGTTCGTAATGATAAGGATGAATTACTACCAACACACATCCCTGTGAGATGGCGAGTTTGTATGGACTATCGTAAATTAAATATAGCCATAAGGAATGATCATTTTCCATTTTCCTTTATTGACCAAATGTTAGATCGGCTTATTGGAAAAGCTTATTGCTTCCTAGACGACTATTCTAGGTACAACCAAATTGCTATTGCACTAGAGGATCAGGAGAAAAAAACTTTCACCTACCCCTTTGGTATTTTTGCTTTTCATCGTATACCTTTCAGTCTCTGCAATGCACCAGCCATATTTTAAAGGTGTATGATGGCAATATTCTTAGATATGATTGAAGAATCTTTAAAGATTTTTAAGGATGACTTTTTAGTTTATGGGAATGATTTTGATCATTGCGCTTGTAATTTGGATAAAGTATTGAAGCGATGTGAGGACACTCGTCTTGTCTTGAATTGGGAAAAATGTCATTTTATGACAACTGGAAGCATTGTGTTGGGCCATCGCATCTCTAATCAGGGTATTCAAGTAGATAAAGCTAAGGTGGAAATTATCGAGAAATTAGACCCACCAACAAATGTGAAAGGTATTTGTAGCTTTCTTAGACATGCAAGATTTAACCGGTGATGTTTTAGGGATTTTTCAAAAATTGCAAAACCATTGTGCTCATTGCTAGAAAAGAATCGAAAATTCCTCTTTGATGAGGCATGTCTGGATGCCTTTATTCAGTTAAAGAAGTAGTTGGTCAATGCCCCCATTTTCGTTGTACCCTATTAGTCTTAGCCTTTCGAAGTTATGTGCGGTGCAAGTGACTTCGCGTGGGTGCAGTGCTAGGACAACGCAAAGGAAAAATATGTCATGCCATTTATTATGCTAGCAGAACTCATACAAAGACTCAATTCAATTATACCACCACAGAGAAAGAATTGCTGGCCATAGTTTTTGCTTTCGACAAGTTTTGTTATTATCTTGTTGTCGTAAAAGTTACTGTATTCACTGATCACTCGGCGTTGCGATATCTCTTTGTGAAAAAAGATGCGAAATGAAGATTGATACGATGGATTTTATTGTTGCAAGAATTTGACATCGAGATAAAAGATCGAAAGAGGTTAGAGAATCAAGTTGCAAATCATTTATCTAGATTGGAAGCTGGCAGTGAAGACGGGAAAATACTTCAAATTATCGACACATTCCCAGATGAGATGTTATTTGTTGTTAATGCAACTCTTTGGTATGCAAATTTGGTTAATTACTTGGTGTGTGGTAAGCTCCCATTGAGTATCAAGGGCCATAAAAAAGAAAGATTTCTTCACGACATAGTGAAGTACTATTGGAACGAGCCGTATTTCTTCAAGGTATGCAATGACAACATCATTCGACGTTGTGTTCCTGAAGAAGATATGCTTTCAATCCTGAAGCACTGTCATGATGCTCCTTATGGAGGCCATTTCAGTGGTATGAGAATTGCTGCTAAGGTTCTACAATTATGATTCTACTGGTCATCACTGTTCAAAGATACTCATAATTTTGTGAATCAATGCGATAAATGTCAGCACATCGGTTCTATTTCCCAACATAATGAAACGTTGCAACAGCTAGTTATGGAAGTTGAATTGTTCGATGTTTGGGGAATGGATTGTATGAGACCGTTTCCAAGTTCATTTGGAAATCTTTATATACTAGTCACTGTTGACTATGTCTCGAAGTGGGTGGAGGCTATTACTGCCCCAAAGGATGATGCAAGGACAGTGCTCAAATTTTTGCACAAGTATATACTCACCCGTTTCAATACACCAAAGGCCTTGATTAATGACCAGGGGACAAATTTCCATTGTAACCAAGTGGCAGCCGCATTAAAGAGATATAGAGTCAATCACAGACTGGCCACTACTTATCATCCACAAACTAATAGACAAGCTGAAGTTTCAAATTGACAAATTAAGAATATTCTTGAGAAGGTTGTGAATCCTTCAAGAAAAGATTGGTCTTCCCAATTGGATGATGCTTTATGGGCATTGTAGACAACATATAAGACTTTATTGGGAATGTCACTGTACCAATTGATTGTTGGAAAAGCATGTCACTTACCAGTTGAACTGGAACACAAAGCGATGTGGGCAATTAAGCAAGTGACCATGGACTATGAAGCTGTTGGAAAGAAAAGGCTATTGGGCATCACCGAGCTAGAGGAGATTCGAAGAAATGCTTATGAAAATGTTGCGATTTATAAGGAAAAGACGAAACGATGGCATGACAAGATTATTTTGCAACGACAATTTATCCTGGGGCAACAGGTTCTATTATTCAATTCTCGACTTGAATTGCACCCAGGTAAATTGTGTTCACGTAGGTCTGGACCGTTTGAAGTTGTCGACGTATTTCTCCATGGTGCAGTCACAATTCAAGATTTACATGATGGACACCAGTTCAAAGTTAATGGACAAAGATCAAAGCACTATTTTGGAAATAAAAATCAAGAGCAGATAGAGACCATTTTAAACTTTTAATTCTGAGTTGTCATCTTATTTTATTCCTATTTTGTAAAGCTTGTTTTCTTTCCCTTTTGCAGAATAATAGGGTACCAATTTCGACACAACAAGAGTTGGTTGTCAACACATTCCATACCATTGTGTTACTATTAATCAGAATTAAGGGAAATTCAATATTCACTATTGGATCAAAACCCCCAGCCGTTTGATCTATTTAAGCAGACACAATTCTTATTGGACGCCACTCTTCTCACTAGCCTTGTATCTCTCCACAAAACATCACGACTCTACATCTTCCTTTTTCACTCTTTATAAAGTCTACACCACTGTGTCGACTGAAAAACATCCAAGCAACCATTTTTATTCATTTTCCTTACTCAAGATCCCACCTTTTTCACTTAAAATCATCTTCCCTCCAAAAAAGATGGCAAGAACAAGATGTTTGACCAAGAAAGCCAACAAATCTACTGAAGAACATGCATCCTCCACCACCACAGTTCGTGATTCAGAATCCCCCAAGCCAGTGCAGAAAAAAGAACCAGTAATCTTTTTGAATAAAGCGGCAAGGGAACAATTTCACAACAACATATTCCATCAAAATTTTCACCTCGAACAAGGCATTTCCCTATCGCAAAAATTAGAGTTGGGCAAACAAGTTCACCGAACCATTTCTAAACTGAAATGGGAAAATTTCTATGCATACCCTAGAAGCTACCCACATTCTTTGGTACGTCTACTCCCATGGGATGCCAACACAATCAATGAGTTGTATAACCTTAAGATCGATGTCGATGAACACTTCGATTTTTTTGTAAAAGTGACGAGGGAGAAAAGGGACCTGCTCGTACAGGATTTGTGTATTGAAGGAGCACAGTGGATAGGATCGCATCAAAAGAATTTTACAATGCACCACTATTTCATAACATTGCACAACAAAATATGGTTTCACTTTGTTAACTGCAGACTATTGCTGTCTACCCACAGTACCACCTTCATCCTTGACAGAATGTGTCTGATATACTTCATTATCAAGTGTAGAAAAATTGATGTAGGCGTAATTCTCCACTGAGAAATTGTTGAATGTACCACCAAGCATACCGACATTTTAGTTTTCCTATCATTGGTAATGTCACTATGTCGGCAGAAAGGCATTGTGCCCCGGGAAGATGAAGAAATCATGGATAAGAATAGTCCAATTATTGAACCCTCTGTCGAGAGGATGACTCATGGCATAGAAACACCAGTACTGAAAGAGGCAAGAACCAACAAGACAAAGAAGGGAAAAGCCAAAGCCGACAGTAAACGAACAACTCTGCTTGCAGAGACATCCTTATGGCGTAAGATTAAAGATGTTCAGAAAATGGTTACTTCAATCAGCAATAGGCAAATCAAACTTGTTGTTACAATTGAGGACATAAAGAACTCTTAGAATTTGTTTTATGCTTATACTCAAGCCTGAAACAGTTCCATTGTAGCTACATTAAGCCAATTGAGTCCATCCTGAATACCAGACTTTCCAGTGTTTCCACCAATTATTCGAAACTATGAGCATTCATCTATGAATGACGACTTTGAAGACTGAGACTGATCGGTCGCATCTCCTCCCATCGTGTAAGTCTCTGATAATGAAAAAGATGACAAATCCAGGGACATTGAAGACTGTCTACGCAAGATTGATAGCGTGTTCGAGGATGGTATTTTTGCATATCAAGACGACACTATTGTTGAGAAGGAAATTCATGCTGCAAAAGAAGACATTGTTGTCGAAGTGAAAGTTGTTTCTGAAGAAGAAAAAGTTGCTAAAAATGAGAAAGCAAAGGAAGAAGAAGATTTTGTTGAAGAGGTTGTCACTGCACCTGGATCTGTGGGTGAAAATATTGATAAAGCGAGACCGACGAAAATTGTTGAGGTCACTAGTGATGAGTAATGCAATTCATGGGCAAGAGAGGTCTATACTGGATTACTCCAAGTGGTCTCTCCTACACAAATAGTAGTCGATGATGCTAGGGCTGAGCTAGGAACTGAGGAGCAATCCAAAGAGTTCGCAAAGCCTAAAGAAAAGAAAGCGCTCTAAGGATAAAAAATCAAAAAAATTGGAGAAAAAAAGGAAGAGAAAGGAACATCATGCAGCCACATCGACGGCTGAGGATAACTAGTTAGTTTGTTTTAAGCTTTAGTTATAGTATTCATGCATTGCATGTAGCTGTAGGTTTTTTTTGATAAGTATACATTGTCATTGCATTTTCATTGTCATTACATATTCATGTTAGTGCATTGGGGACAATGCAATCTTTAAGTTTGGGGGAATGTATATGGGATTTGGAAATACACCCACATTTCAAAATTTTTTGAAGCACGCAAGGTTTATGCACAATTGTTCAAATTTTTTTTGTTTCATTCAATGCTTAATTCTTGGATCATGTAAATTGTCAATGAATGAGTTGGATAAATTTGACTAAATGTTGTATCATCAATACTTTGATGAATGATTTAGGTTGCATTAGTAATAAATGACTAATAGCATTCCTTGAATTTTTAATGAAACTGCCATCTACAACTGCTTATATATATAGATGGTTATAAATAAGAGACACTCCAAAGTGGGTGTATTATGGAATGTTAAAAAGGGAACACTCCAATAAAAGCGTTAGAAAAATGAATCTGGCCAAAGGCCATTGCTGCATGAGTGTGTGACGGTGCAATTACATACTCCCTGGGGGTTTGTTGCACCCCATTGTTACTTCTTAGGAACAAGGGTACAGTAATGCAACGATATCCCATATTCCATATTAAAAATATATATTGTACAATAAATGTTGTATTGGTAGATAGAATTTAGGATTTGAAGCATGATGTTAGCCTTGATGAAAGTGCAATCTTACTCATTCATACTTATGTATCGTCGATGCAATATTCTTTTATCTAAATTTGATTCATTCATTGGGAATTTAGAGGGTTCAAGTTGCTAGAATGATCATTTGCCTTAGAAAAATTGTTGTAGCCTTGCTAGTTTTTGTTTTACTTAAGGATAAGTAAAAACTCAAGTTTGGGGGTGTGATTGTACTAGAAAGAACATATGTTTCCTCCCTACTTATTGGTTAATTTGTTCCCATTTAGTTACCCTTAGCATACATTTTAGCATGTTCAGTTTAGTAAATTGCATGTTCCTATCTTGTCGGTGCAAAGGTTACTATATTGACTGATCACTCAGTGTTGAGATATCTTTTTACGAAAAAGGATGCAGAACCAAGACTGATACGCTAGATCTTACTGTTACAAGAATTTAACATCGAGATAAAATATAGCAAGGGTTGAGAGAATCAAGCTGCAGACCATCTATCTCGATTAGAAGTTGGCAGTGAAGATGGAAGCATACTTCAAATTGTCGACGTATTCCCAGATGAGAAGTTATTTGCTGTAGATGCAACCCTTTGGTATGCGGATTTGGTTATTTATCTAGTGTGTGGAAAACTCCCATTGGGTGTCACAGGCTATGAAAGCAAAAGATTTCTTCATGGAGTAGTGAAGTATCATTGGAACGAGTCGTATTTATTCAAGGTATGCAATGACATCATTATTCGGCGTTGTGTTCCGAAAGAGGAGATGTTTTCAATCTTGAAGCACTATCATGATGCTCTTTATGGAGTTCATTTCGGTGGCATGCGAACTGTTGCTAAGTTTCTCCAATCAGGATTCTACTGGCCTTCATTATTCAAAGACACCTACATTTTTGTAAATAAATGCGATAGGTGTTAGTAGTTCTATATCTCGATGCAATGAAATTTTGCAGCAGCCAATTATGGAAGTTGAATTATTTGATGTTTGGGGTATGGATTTTATGGGGCCATTTCCAAGTTCATTTTAAAATCTTTATATATTAGTAGTTGTTGATTACGTCTTAAAGTGGGTTGAAGCTGTTATAGTCACAAAGGATGATGCAAAGACAGTGCTTAAATTCTTTTCACAAGCATATACTCACCCACTTGGCACACCAAAGACAGTGATTAGTGATCAGGGTACACACTTTCATTACAACCAAATGGTAGCTAGACTGAAGAGATACGAAGTTAATCATAGAATGGCTACTACTCATCATTTGCAAACTAATAGACAAGCCGAAATATAGAATTGACAAATTAAAAACATTCTTGAAAAGGTTGTGAACCCTTCGAGGAAAGATTGGTCTTCTAGACTAGTTGACGCTTTATGGGCATTGCGGGCAGTATACAAAACTCCATTTAAGGATGTTGCCGTATCAATTGGTTTTTGGGAAAGTATGTCACTTTCTAGTTGAACTGGAGTACAAAGCAATGTGGGCAATTAAGCAAGTGAACATGGACTATGAACCTGCTGGAAAGAAAAGGTTGCTGGATATCACTGAACTAGAGGAGATTAGGTGAAATGCTTATGAAAATGCTGCAATTTACAAGGAAAAAACCAAACGATGGCATGACAGAATTATTTTGCAGCGACAATTTATCGCGGGTTAACAAGTTTTATTATTCCATTCTAGACTAAAACTAAACCCGAGTAAATTGCGCTCTTGTTGGTCTGGACCTTTCAAAGTTGTCGAAGTATTTCCTCATGGTGTGGTCACAATCAGAGATTTACATGATGGACACTAGTTCGAAGTGAATGCCTAGTGATTGAAACATTATTTTGGAATATTGATCAAAAGCAGGCAAAGACCATTAAATTGGTCAAAAAATTTTAATTTTGACGGAATTTATTATTATGTAATTTTATTTTATTTTTGTTTATGTTCAAGTTTGTTTTTTTTGCATAATAATTAGGTACCATTGTCGACGCTCTTGGGCTTTATTGTCTACGTAGTTCGTACTATTGTATTGTCACATATGACTCACCATGAATGAAGGTCATATCAGAATTTTCAGATCTCACCGTTTGATCAAAAGTGACCTAGCCATAAGATTTGTCTGAACGGGTGCAATCCCCATTGGACACATTTATTCTCACCAACTTTATATCTCTTCACATAAAAAAACACGTCTTTCCATCTTCTTCTTTTACCCGTTATAAACCCCCCTTCACTGTGCCGATTGTAACACATACAAAACATCCATTTTTATTCACTTTCTCTTCCCCCAAGCTTGTACCTTTACAACTTTAAACCATCTTCACTCCACAAAACAAACAAAATATGGAAAGAACGAGAGGATCAGTCAAGAAAGCCACCAAGCCCATTGAAGAACATTCATCTTATGCAACTGCAGTTCATGAATCGAAATCCTCCATGCCAACAGTGAAAAAGGAGCCGATGATCTTCTTAATGAAAGCGACCAATGACCGGTTTCAAGACAACATTTTAAAGCAAAACTCCCATCCAGAATAGGGCATTCTCTTTTCGCAACAGCTAGACTTGGGCAAGCAAGTCTACAAAACCATCTCTAAGCTAAAGTAGGAGACTTTCTGCACTAATCCTGAAAGTTATTTTCCTTCATTGGTATGCAATTTTTATGCTAACCTTTATGACCATGAGTTAGAGTTTATCTTTGTTCGAGAAGGCTTAATCCCATGGGATGCTAAAAAAATCAATGAGTTGTACAACACTAAAGTGGATGTAAATGAACACTCTGAGTTTATTGAGGATATAACAGATGACAAAATAGACTTGCTGGTGAAGGATTGATGTGTCGAAGGAGCATTGTGGACGGGTTCAAATCAAAAGAATTATACGATGCACGGTCGCTTCTTGACATTGCAAAGCAAAATCTAGTTTCATTTTGTTAACTGCAGGCTATTGCCCTTTACTCACAGCACCACAATTAACCTCAATAGAATGTGCCTGATACATTCAATTATAACAGACAGAAAGATTGATGTCGGTGCAATACTGCACCAAGGAATTGTTGATTGCACCGTAAGGCAAACTAAAATTTTAGTTTTCCCATCATTAGTGATGCTACTATGCCAACAGAAAGGAATCGTGCCCTGTGATGATGAAGAGGTCCTGGAGAATAAGGGCCCAATAAATGAAGCCTCTATTGAAAGAATGACTCATGGCAAAAATATACTACAATGAAGGAGGTAGAGACTAGCAAGACAAGGAAGAGCAAAACTAAGGGAACAAACTGACTAAAAAGACATCATTATTGCACAAAATAGAGGATATCAAGAACTTGGTCAATTCCATCAGCAATAAGCAGATCAGACTTATCACTACAATAGAGGATATGGATAGATCACAAAATTTGTTCTACGCTTAATACCAAGGCCTGTAACAACTCTATTGTAGCTGCATTAAGTTAGTTAAGCCCGACCCCACTCTCAAAATTTCTAGTGTTCCCACTGATCATCCGAGATTATGACTTAGGGGACCGAAACAGATCAGTGAAATCCCCTTCCACTATGCACATCTCTGATGATGAGAAAGAAGAGGACTTAAGGGATATTGAGGAGTGCATGTGAAGGATTGATAGCCTGGTCGAGGGTGACTTCACTGCTGGTCAAGAGGCGCCTACTATTAAGGAGGAAGTTGATGTGGGAGGGGACAAAGTTTGTGTTGCAGTTGTGAATGAGAAGGTCGAGGAAGAAAATACTGAGAAAGAAGCTGCTGAGAAAGAATCTACTGAGAACATTGTCAATGCATTCGTGGGTACAACTATTGATAATTTGGAATGAGATGGAGCTAGACTGGCAGAAGGTGCAGAGGTAACCAGGGCGATAGTGGTCTATACTGGACCACTCAAGATGACTCCTCCTACACAAGAAGCAGCCGATGATGTCGGGGCAACACCAAAAACTGAAGAGCAATTTGAGGACCGTGCGAAGCCTAAAAAAAAGAAAAGAAAGCGATCCAAAGACAAAAAGCACAATGAGGTGAAAAAGATGAGAAAGAAGAAACACCCTACAGCCACATTGATTGTCGAGGAGAACTGAGTTAGTTTATTTTAAGTTTTAGTTTTATTATTCATGCATTGCATGTAGCTATAATTTTCATTTTGTTACTACACATTGTCGTTGGATTTTTATTATCATGGCATTTTAATGTTAGTGCATTGGGGACAATGCAAACTTTATGTTTGAGGGAATGCATATGGGTTTTGGAAATACACCCACATTTAAATTTTTTTTTGAGTTTAATGAAGTATGCAAGGTTTATTTGAGGTTAATGCAAATGTGTTCGAAAATTTTTGTTACATTCAATACTTAATTCTTGAATCATGTGAATTATTAACGAATGAGTTGGATAAATTTGACTGAATGTTGTATCTTCAATTCTTTGATGAATGATTTAGGTTGCATTAGTAATGGATGACTAGTAGCCTTCCTTGAATCTTGAATGAATCTGCCTTTTGTAACTACTTATAAATATATAGTTATGAATAAGAGACATTCCAAAGTGGGTGTATTGTGAACAGTTAAAGAGGGAACACTCCAATGCAAGTATTAGAAAAATGAATCTGGCGAAAGGCTGTCGCTACATAAGTGTGTGTCGTTGCAATTACGTACTCCCTGGAGGTTTGTTGCACTCCATCATTACTTCTCAGGAAAAAGGGTACAGTAATGCAACGATATCCCTTGTTCACAAAAAGGAAGAGACATATATTGTATAATAAATATTGTATTGGTAGATAAATTTAGGATTTAAAGATGATGCTGGTTTTAATGAAGTTGCAATCTTATTCATTCATACTTATGTATTGTCGATGCAATATTCTGTCATCTGAATATGACTCGTTCATTGGGATTTTAAGTGATTCAAGTTGCTAGAATCATCATTTGCCTTAATGAATTCTTGTGTAGCCTTGCTAGTTTCTATTTTACGTGAGGACAAGTAAAAACTCAAGTTTGGGGGTGTGATAGTACTAGAAAGAACATATGTTTTATCCCTACTTATTGGTTAATTTGTTCCCATTTAGTTATCTTTAGTAAGACGGTCCAACTGAGAAGGGAGATCACAACATTTAAACAACTAGAAGGAGAAAGTTTTCACAAAACTTGGGAGTGTTTTAAAACCATGATCTAGAGATGCCCACACAATTGATTACCCGAGTGGTTGACATTGCAAATGTTTTATAATGGGTTGGATGTGAACGCACAGTCAGGACTGTATAGAGTCGCGGGAGGAGCCCTAATGAACATAAAATACAAAGATGTATATGAGTTAATAGAAAATATCGATGAATTCCTGCCAGTAGCAAACTGAACGGTTTACATATGACCATAAATAATTTATGGTAAAAGTTGTACAGGAGGATGATAGATACCAAAAAATTATGGACACACTCAACCGTATAGAGTCCTCCTCAACTAGTGCGTTGTCAACATATGGAGGAGATAAACCTCCCTTCCCTTACATCAATAACCCAACTGAGGGTGTGAACTATATCGGGAATAGGGGTGGGAACCCTTATTCAAACACTTATAATCTCAGCAGGAGAGATCACCCAAACCTGATATGGAGAGAAACCTAGGGAGAAGGTAAAAGTTCTAACCATATAAAATAATAATAATTATCAACCTCCATTTTTACAAAAGCCTCAAGAAAGGGATAACCTGAATGACCATACTGTATGTAGTCAATTCCTGGACCAGATTAAGGAGGAGATGCAGTCAATGAGGACATAAGTAAAATAGGTGCAATTTGAGTGCACCAATACGACGAAAACATTGACCAAGTTGGAAGATCAAATGATCCAATTGATAAGCAAGATAAGACATCAAAAGGCAAATTGGCACTGGTATTCTGAGCAACACAAAGTAAAATCCTCGAAGAGAAGGGAATAAGTATGTGAAAGCAATCGCGCTCCGTCCAAGAAATGTATTGAGTAGTCTAGAACAACCAGCTCAAGAGAAATATAAAGAGAATTCAACTGACCTTCAAGAGGAACCCCAAAAAGTAGAGATTGAACAAGAACTAAAACCAGAAGCAGTAGCTGAGTATGCAAATGAGCTGGAGAAAGGGCAAGTCAAGGAACCTGCACTTAGAAGGGTACAATTTCCTTCGCGGTTGGAAGAAAAAAAAAGACGGGATGAGGAAGAATTTGTTGGTTCCCTGAACTTATTTAAATCTGTGAACATTAACTTGCCCTTAATATATCTAATTAAGAAAGTATCTAAGTATGCCAAATATTTTAAAAGAAATTATGTCTAAGAGTAGGAAAATAAAAACAAGGGAGCAAGTTAGCGTAAGTGCCTCATGTAGCGGGATTATTTCAAAACAGATACGCCTAAAGCTAAAAGACCCGGGGAGTTTCAAAATACCCATAAGGATAGGGAACATCTATTTTAGCAAGCTCTATGTTATTTAAGAGCCAATATTAATTTAATGCCTTTATCTATTTATGAAAAACTCGGGTTAGGGGAATAAAAAAAATACCAGATCACACTATAGTTAGTTGAGATGTCCTTAGTACAACCAAAGAGAGTACCTGAAGATGTGTTGGTTAAAGTGAGGAGCTTTATCATCCCGAATAATTTTCTAATTCTATATTTTGAGGAGGACCATGATATACTCATTCTGTTGGGTAGGTCATTTTTAGCAACGTCAGGGTCCACCATTGACCTGGAAAATAACGAGTTAAAAATGAGGATCAATAGTGAGACATAAAATTTTAAATGTGGTCATCGACAGAATGAGGAACATTGGGAAAAGTTAGGAAGACAATGCTTTGGAATATTTTTAAAAATCCCTAACTACCCTAAACTAGGGAAAGTGTTCCCTATGATAAGTGCAGGTCGAAAATGTAAGTTCAAATAATGAGATAAACAAAGGAAGGTTGTAACACCACTAACCTATATCCGTTGCCAGAACAGTTACAGAGCATTAACGAAAAATTCACTTCAAACGAATACAATATATAAACATTGCAAATCATATCAACAATCATATTAAAACCAATACAAATCATACATATTGTCCCTTACATGAGCCCTCGAGACCCAAAATACGCGTTGAAACAAGTCGGGCCTAAATTGGAAACTCAGAGAATTTTTCAGAGAACATTAAAAATTTTCGACACTGCAAGGGTCACACGGCCGTGTCCCAGCCTGTGTCCGTGCCTGTGCCCGTGTAACTCACTGACTTGGAACACACGGCCAAGTCACATGCCCGTGTGCCAGGCCGTGTACCCTTCGAAGTAACCCCACACGCTTGTGTGTCAGGCCGTGTGCTAGGCCATGTAATAGCCTGACTTGCAACCCTTTGAAAGCTACAGCTTATGGATCACCATTCCAACAAAATTTTTTTGATACATTGAGGGATATCCCTATCTATAATTATCTAGGAGAAGGCAATATCCTAGATGCTATGGGGAATTTTTCGCACAGAAAGTTTTTTAATTGGAGAATTCTTCATTTTTGTCTTAGAAGTAAGGTCAATATTGAGTCCTGGGTCGATACCAGTACCAAGAGTAACAAAAAATTAAGACTGTGTCACCTGGCCGTGTGTCACACACGGTTGAGACACACACCCGTGTCTCTGCCCGTGTAGACGAAAATAGGCCATTTTACAAGCCATTTTTCTCTGCCCGTGTAAACGAAAATAGGCCATTTTTCTCACCCAATTTAGCATGTACCTGCAGACAACTTTGCACATGCTTAGAAGCCATAACAAGGCATCCAAATCAAGCATAAACAAGTCATATACAGATAGTATAATATCATACAACCATATGCCCTTAGGCACATCAAATGAAAATATATAAACATGCCTAACCATGTATACAATTTGACCAAATAATCAACTAACTTACATGCATATTTGCATCAATACATAACATATAATTTATTTACCAAAACACAACCATTTGGTACCAAAATGTCATTCTATAATTAGCATCAATAATCATTTAAGCTATTCAAACAAAGGAACAATTCTCAACAAGTCACACGCCATATATATTATGCATATTCATCTATCAGCTCATCTTCCATCATTCAACCATATTAAGTCATTCATCAACCATTTTAAGGCTACTTGTATACATACCAAAATATGCCAAAACACAAGCCAAATCAAATGGCCATATTCACAACAAAACATATAGGCCAACAACCAAAATTAAACAACCAAATGTACCAAAAGAGTCGATAGATAGTGTGATATAACTCCGACAAGCTTCCAACCCGAACGAGCTTTCGATTCACTATAAAACAAAGAAAATAACACAGAGTAAGTATTTAAGCTTAGTAAGTTCGTATAACATAGAATTTAACTTACCATATATTCATATAATAGGTAAGTAAACAAACATATCCCAATACATTTTGGCCAAATGCCTAAGCACATATTCACCAACCATATTAGCCATGTAATTACATATATAAGCCAATAAACATAGGTGAACATAACCATTAATTGAATTCCATATACATGTATCATCCATTTCATTTTTTTCATATATCATGTAACCATATTTTTCATGTAAAATCATATGTGTTCCTGTAATAGTCCGTATCAAGCTCTTACCATTTCGTATCAAAACTTTGCCCGTTGAACCATTTAGAATATCGTTGGATACTCGGGATAGCTCACACATAGTGTGCTAGCTATATAACTGTAATTTGTCAATTCATGTACATGTATACTCATACAAGTCATAAATCAGTATGCTCTCACGAGCTATAATCTGTATGCTCTCATGAGCTATAATCTGTATGCTCTCACGAGCTATAATTGGTATGCTCTCACAAGCTGTGGGTCGGAACATAGCTACACGGTGCTACTTACACGAGCTATGAAGTATTTGCAACACATGCCTAACCTCAGCCATCGGTAGGACATTCGGAACCAACACTCAAATCATGTAACTCTAATGACATGTCATTTGTATCCTATGTATTCCTAAGGTTCAAACGGGGATCAGTAATTGTCGTACGTCATTGGATATGCAGTTGGTATTTATACATGGCAATTCACAGATATATATAATTCAATTAAATCATATATACAAAATTTAAGTACACGAACTTACCTCGAGGACTGTAAGTAGATACGGAGGTGACTAATCCGAGATTTTCCTTTTGCCCCAATCTAACTCCGTACGAGGCCTGTCTTGATCTATATGGATAAATTTAACTCAATTTAATATGTTTTTCACTAAATTTAACAAAAATTATATTTTGGAAAAATTACTATTTTGCCCCTATACTTTTAATTCCTTTACAATTTAGTCCCTAGCTCATAAAAATGAAAATTCATGAAATTCCACCACAACCCACTATAACCGATATCAATTAGGCTCCTAGAAAGCCCCATATTTCATTTATTTCACAATTTCACCATGTAAAATTTCCTATTTTTCAATTTAATCCTTATTTGACAATTTCACCAAAAATCACTTAACAAAAGTTGTTTATCTAACAACAACTATCTATTTTCCATCATCAAACATAAAAAATCATGTATATTCATTAACAATGAAACCCTAATAGTTTAACAGTTTCACAAATTAGTCCCCCGACTAACTAGATTAAGCTAACGGTTCTGAAAACATAGAAATCAATAAAAACGGGACAAAATCACTTACAATGTAAAGAAAAATTCCTAGCTGAAACCTTCTCCTTGATTTATCTATGGTGGCCAGTTTCTTAGGTTAAAATGTGAAGAAGAAAGTGTTTTATTTCATCTTTTCTTTAATTAAGTAATCTTATTTTACTAAATTACAAAATAACCTTAAAAATAAGCCAAAATTTCAATAATGCCAAACCATGCTCATCCACTAACACCATTAATGGTCTATTACCATTTAAGGACTCAAACTTTAAATTTATATAGCTATTTAATACCTTTACCTATTGGAACACAACTTCTGCATTTTACGCGATTTAGTTCTTTTTATCATATTGAGCATGTAAACGGTAAAATTTCTTAACAAAATTTTTATACGGTACTTCTATCATGCTGTAGAAAATAAAATAATAATAAAATAAATTTTTTGACTTTAGAGTTGTTGTCCTGAAACCACTATTTCGATTTCACTAAAAACGGGCTGTTACAACTCTTCCCCTAAAGGGATTTTTATCCCCGAAAATCTTACTAGAAAAGAGGTTTGGATATTGTTTTCTCATAGCTTCCTTGGGTTCCCAAGTGGCTTATTCTATTTCTTCTCGTTGCCAGGGAACTTTTACTAAAGCTATGTTTTTGTTTCTCAATTCTTTCACCTCTCGTGCTAGAATTCTGATCGGTTCCTCACTGTACGATATATCAAGCTGAATCTCGACATCCATCAGGGAGATAACATGTGCAAGGTAAGATCGGTATCGTCGTAACATAGACACGTGAAAGACATTATGAATTTTTTCTAATTCTGACAGTAAAGCTAATCGATACGCAATAGGTTTGATTCTTTCAGTAATCTCAAACGGCCTGATAAATCGTGGACTCAATTTTCCTTTGCAACCAAATTGATGAACTTTCTTCTAGGGCGATACTTTCAAGAATACTCTATCATCGACTTGAAATTCTATGTCTTTTCGTTTAAGATTCGTATACGATTTCTAATGGTTTGAAGTTGCTTTCAAACTATCTCAGATCACTTTTACTTTTTATTCAGTCTCACAAGCCAAATCAACCCCGTGTATCTTTTTCTCACTAAGCTCAGTCTAGTATAACGGAGTTCGACATTTACAACCATACAAAGTCTCATAGAGTGCCATCTTTATACTCGACTAAAAACTGTTATTATATGTGAATTTGACCAACGGTAAATATTTCTCCTAGTTGCCTTTGAACTCTAAAACACAGCAACGTAGCATATCCTCAAGTATCTGAATTACTCACTCAGATTAGGCATCGGTCTGAGGATGAAATGCAGTGCTAAAATGTAACCGTGTATCAAGAGCTTCCTGTAACTTTTTCCAAAATTGCAATGTAAACCACGGATCTCTATCAATATGATGGAGACTAGCACTCCGTGTAATCTAACAATCTCAGAAACATATAACTCAACTAATCTGTCAAGAGAGAAATCTATACGTACCAGAATAAAATGTGCAGACTTCGTCAAACTATTAACGATAACCCAAATGGCATCTTTCTTTCTCAGAGATAGGGGTAAACCTGATACGAAGTCTATAGTCACTCGATCCCATTTCCACTCCGGTATCATGGCTGGCTGCAATAATCCAGAAGGTACCTCATGTTCAGCTTTAACTTGCTGACATACTAAGCATCTAAATACAAAGTCAGAAATCTCGCATTTCATTCCCGGCCACCAGTACACCTGTTTTAAATCACTATACATTTTATTACTCCCCGGATGAACAGACAAGCTACTATTATGAGCTTCATGCAAGATTCTCTAAATGAGCTCTAGATTCTTCGATACACAAACTCTACCTCTGAACAATAGACAATCATCGGGTCCTATCCGAAATTCTAAATCAGAAGTCAACTCACACTATGGCCGTTTAGCTAACAACTCATCACTATATTTTTTAGCTTCACAAATCTGTTGTAAGAACATCTGTCTACCTTTCAACTCAGCTGATATCGAACCATCATCAGATAATGTAAATCATGTGTTCAGTTCTCGCAGATAACGGCGAGATTAGTCGATGAATCGAGCACTTTGTTCTTGCCTTGGTCTAAATCTGAATTTCTCCTCTCTTGATCTATATAAATTTAAATTCACTTATTCAATCTCACATTTCATTCACATAAATCCATAAACACATAGTTAGGCATTTTTTTTCAAATTATTACTCATATTTTCACCTTTGGACATTTTAGTCCCTAATTCATAAAGACACAAAATACACATAATTTCTTTGTACTCATGCTTGGCCAAATATTTATTGAGTCCCTAGAAACTCATATACTTCATTTATTTCACATCTTAACCCTTTAATTTCTCATTTTCACTATTTAACCCATAATAATCAAATTCATCAAAAATCCAAATACAAAACATATTTATCTATAACATATCTTTCATATTTCATCAACTACCATCACAAAGCTTACAAAATCATCAATGACATATTTCAAAATCATAATCAAATTCTAAAATTGAGGTATGGGCTTGATAAAACACAAAGCAACGATCTCAAAAACGTAAAAATTATCAAAAACCGAGCTCAAAACACATACCTAATAAATCATGCAAGGGCTGAACTTAATGAAGCTTCAATGGCTATTTATTTTCTCTATATTCGGTGGTTGAAGATGATGATAAAAGAAATTTTATGTTTTATTTTATCTTATATAACTTATTAACTAATTTACATTATTAACCTTTAATAAAAACATATAATAACATATAATGGATGGTCATTTATGTGCATTCCCACTATCCATGGTCTAATATCAGCATAAGGACCTTTCATTTAATATGCCATAGCAATTAGACACTCTTAACTTATAGCATGCTACTTTTACATTTTACGCGATTTAGTCCTTTTATCAAATTAAGCGCACAAACGATAAAACTTTCATACGAAATTTTCACACATATCACATATCATATTGTAAGCATAGAAAATAATATTAAAATATTATTCTAACGTAGACTTGTGGTCCCAAAACCACTATTCCGACTAGGTTCTAAACCGTGCTGTTACAACTCTCCCCTAGGGATTTTCGTACCCAAAAATCTTACCATTGAATAGATTCGGATATTGCTCTCTTATAGCATTCTCGGGCTCCCACGTAGCCTCTTCAAGTCCGTGTTTGTGCCACAACACTTTCACTAAGGGAATTTTCTTATTTCTCAACTCTTTGATCTCATTAGTTAAGATTCGAATCAGTTCTTCACTATATGATAAATCAGACTGGATCTCAACTTCAGTAGGGGCAATCACATGCGATGGGTCGGATCGATATCGCCGAAGCATTGATAAGTGAAAAACATTACGAATCTTTTCTAGCTCAAGTGGCAACAACAATCTATAAGCGACCAACCCAATATGCTCGATAATCTCATACGGTCTGATGAATCTCGGACTTGACTTGCCTTTTCTGCCAAATCGAATTATTTTCTTCCACAGAGATACTTTCAAAAACACTTTATCCCCGATCTCAAATTCCATATCTTTTCGTTTCAAATCTACGTAAGATTTCTAACGATTTGACACTACTTTCAAACAGTTTCGGATCACTTTCACTTTTTGCTCAGTCTCTCTGATCAAATCTATCCCATGAATCTTATTCTCTTTCAGGTCAGTCCAGTATAATGATGTTCTGCATTTACGACTGTAAAGTGCCTCGTACGGAGCCATTTTTAAGCTTGACTGAAAGCTATTGTTATATGCAAATTCGATCAACGGTAGATACATTTCTCACGTACCTTCAAACTCAAGAATTCAACATCTCAACATATCCTCGAGAATCTGAATGATCCGATCGGATTGACCATCCGTTTGCGGATGAAACGCCATATTGAAGTGTAATCTTGTACCCAAAGCATCTTGCAATTTTTTCCAAAATCATGATGTAAATCTCGAATCTCTATCCGACACTATAGAAATAGGCATCCAGTGCAAACGCACGATCTAAAAAATGTATAATTCAGCTAACTTATCAAGTGAATAATCCATTCTCACCGGACTAAAATGAGCTGATTTCGTCAATTTGTCAACTATCACCCAGATTGCATATCTCTTTCTCAGAGATAGAGGTAATCCTGAACAAAGTCGATCGTGATTTTCTCCCATTTCCACTTAGGAATCATAATCGGCTGTAATAAGCTTGAAGGTACTTGATGTTCAACTTTAACATGCTGACAAACTAAACATCTTGAAACAAACTCTGAGATATCTCTTTTCAACTAGGCCACCAGTAAAACTGTTTTAGAGCGTTGTACATTTTTGTACTCCCCGGATGAACCGATAATCAACTACTGTACGCTTCACTCAAAATCATTGAATCAACTCTGACTTTTTCGGAACACAAATTTGATCTTGAAATCTCAAGCAATCATCATCACCAACTCGAAACTCTTATTCAAGATTCAATTCACACTGAGCTTGTTTCGCTAACATTTCATTATCAAATTTTTGGGCCTCGATAATCTGCTATAAAAACAACGGCCTCGCTGTCATCTCGGCTACAATCACACCATCATCACACAAAGCTATCTGACTATTCATCACTCTCAAAGCGAATAGAGACTTTCGGCTCAAAGCATCAGTGACCACATTAGCTTTTCTCAGATGATAGTCAATTACTATCTCATAGTCTTTTAGCAATTCTTACCATCTACGTTGTCTCAAATTCAAATCTTTTTGAGTCATCAGATATTTCAAGCTCTTGTGATCGGTATAAATATGACATTACTCACCAAATAAATAGTGTCTCCATATCATCAACACAAACACAATAGTTGCTAAATCAAGATCGTGCGTCGAATAATTCTTTTCATGCGATTTTAACTGTCTTGAAGCATAGGCTATAACTTTGCCTTCTTGCATCAACACACAGCCTAAACCATTCTTTACCCGATTTAGGCTAAACCAACACTGGTGCCTCAGTTAATAATGTTTTCAATTGCTCAAAACTTTCCTGACATTCTTCTGACCACTCAAATTTAACATCCTTCTGAAGTAATCTCATCAACGTAGTCACCATCATCGAGAAGCCTTTCACAAATGGTCTATAGTATCTCGCTAGTCCCAGAAAACTGTGGACCTCTAAAACATTTCTCAGAGGCTTCCATTCTAAAACTGCTAAAATCTTACCCGGATCGAATCGTATCCCCTCAGCTGACACTATATGCCCTAGAAAACCAACCTCGAGCAACCAAAACTCACATTTACTAAATTTTGCATACAACTACTTATCACGCAAAGTCTGTAATACGATTCTCAGGTGCTCGGCATGTTCCATCTCATTACGAGAATAAATCAAAATGTCATCAATAAATACTACAAAAAAGCGATCCAGATAAGGCCTGAATATCTGATTCATCAAGTCCATAAAGACTGTAGGGGCATTCATTAGTCCAAAAGGCATAACTAAAAATTCATAGTGTCCGTACCTTGTTCGAAAAATAGTTTTCGACACATCTGATTCCTTGACTCTCAACTAATAATAACCTGATCTCAAGTATATTTTCGAAAACACTGTAGCCCCTTTCAACTGATCAAAAAAATCCTCAATTCATGGTAAATGATATTTATTCTTTATCATCACTTTATTCAACTGGCTATAGTCAATGCACATAGTGCCATCTTTCTTTTTCACAAACAATATAGGAGCACCCTAGGGCGAGAAACTCAGTCATGCAAATCCTCTGTTTGTCAACTCTTGCAACTGAGCTTTCAATTCTTTTAATTCGGTCGATGCCATTGTGTACAGAGCTATCAAAATCAGAGTTGTCCCCGGTACTAACTCAATACCAGACTCTACCTCTTGGATTGGTGACAAACCCGGTAACTCTTTAGGAAGCACATTCGGATACTCGCACACAACGGGTACTGATTTAATTTTCTTTCCGGTCACTTTAGAATCAAGCACATAGGCAAAAAAAGCTTCACAACCCTTTCTCACATACTTCTGAGCTAACATCGAAGAAATCACTGCCGGTAAACCGTTCAGATCATTAGACTCAATCCGAATTATTTCATCATTTTGGCATCGTAAATTTATAGTGTTCCGTTTGTAGTTCACAATAGCATCATGCAACATTAACCAATCCATACCCAGAATTATATTAAATAATTCGAATGGAAACAACATTAAATTGGCCGGAAAAAATGACTCTCGAATCATCAACGGACAATTCTTGCACACTTTATTAACCAAGACTCTGTAGGAAAATTCTTACTGAATACTAAAGTCTCACAGACATAAGATTGAGTTGATCCAGGATCTATCAATGCAATAACAATAGTCGTGTCTTTAGTTCCTCTCTGACTGTTACTTACATTACCCGTATTTTTGAGTGGTCTACCTCGAGCTGACATGTTAACCGGTCTCGTACTCTAAACATTATCTTTCTTAGTCAATTCCGGGCAATCCTGAACAAAATGATCTCGTGAGCCACATTTGTGACAAACTCTATTATTATATTTGCCCCAGTATTCACCAATATGACATCTCCCACACTATCCACACTCAGGCTTATTGTTTCTGACACTGCCAACACTTGATTCCATAGTTTGAGCTTTAGGACTTGTATATTGTGTCACACAATCTCTATTCGAACGTTCAACCAAAACATTTGAACAACTAGGTGCATCTCTGAACCTTTTTTATGAAGATTGATACGGCTTACTCATTGATCTTTTTCTCTCGTCTCTAGCCTCTGAATTAGCTTTCTTCTTTTCTTTACTAAGCTCTTCAGCTTTACAAGCTCTTTCAACCAGCACAACAAATTCTATCAATTCAAGAATCTCGACTAGAAGTTTAATGTCTTCGTTCAACCCATCAACAAATCGTTTACACATGATAGCTTCTGTCGAAACACATTCTCTTGCGTATTTACTCAACCTCACGAACTCACGTTCATACTCTGTCACAGTCATACGACCTTATTTCAGCTCAAGGAACTCTTTCCATTTTTGGTCAATAAATCTTTGGCTAATATATTTCTTTCTGAACTCTGTCTAAAAGAACTCTCAGGTAACCCGTTCCCTCAGAATCACTGATATTAATGTATTCCACCACTGATACCCAGTATCTCTCAGAAGTGAAATAGCACAATTAAGGCATTCATCAAATACTCTTATCTTATTTTCTAGCTAGAATTCAACTCGCTCGCATTATCATTATAACACCCCTTACCCGAGACCGTTGTCGGAGTCGAGCACGAGGTGTTACCTGACTTAACTTACTAGTACGGAGCATAAAAAAAGTTACTTTTAAAATTAATTCACTCACATTCAATCAATATGTCCCTAAAAGAACTCTCGAGACCCTAAAACATGCAACAGAAATGGTTCGAATCCCAACCGGGAACATTAAAAATTTTTTGATTACTTAAACAAATAAAAATAATTTATTTCACTATTCACAATAAAATTGTCCACCTGCGCAACAGTCACTAAATTAATTATAGCTCTAGTTACGAAACTCAAAATTTAGATCCGTCAATTTTCTCCAAAACTAGACTCATATACCTTCTTACTATAAAATTTCCAAAATTTTTGGGTAGGCCGATTATTACAGTTTATTAGTTAAAGTCTCCCCTTGTTTCACTATTCGACATTCCTGACCTCTCATCACTAAAAATTAATTATCTCATTTTATAGACTTCATATGGTGCTACCACTTATTTCTACTGAAGATATACTCAATAGGGAATCTAAAAATATAAATTATAACTTCAAATTATTTCTGTACAATTTTTAATGATTTTATAAAGTCAGAACAGGGGACTTCAGAATCCATTCTGACCCTGTCTCACTAAAATTCAAATATCTCAGAATATAAAATTCTTTTAACCACACCGTTATTTTTCTATGAAAATAGACTCGATAAGATTTAATTCTATATATTATTCACTCTCTAATTCATTTTATATTATCCTTGGTGATTTTTTCAATGTCACGTCACTGCTGTTGTCCCAAAACTGTTTCATTGCAATTTTTTACTCTTTCATAATTTTTAGGTATAAACTATTGCCTAGGCATTGATAATACCAAACATATTCTTACTTAGCCATTTTAATAGCTAAACATTATCACATATTTACACATCATCCTTTAGCAATATCATAAGGACATACATTCAAAATGACTAAGTCCCTATACATGCCATACCTCAAACATTGATCCCCAAATTAGCTTTGCAATACTATAAAAGAAGGAAAATAAAGGAAGTAAGCCTAAAGCTTAGTAAGCTTACAAACGAATAAATAACAACATTTAACATGAATAAATATACTGAAGTGTTATGATCTCTAATTTCCTCTTTACTTAATCTCTTACTCGGTCACTTACTTGTTTACTTAGATAACTCATGATTATAACTTACTCTTCTCTTGCTAAAATGTTGGTTCTCAATTGATAACATAGTATGTTCTTAACTCTTATAACTCACCTGAAATTTCTATTTATGCTTTTACCTAAATTTGCTATTTATGCTTTTACCTGAACTTTCATGGAACATAATTTGTTTCCTAGCCCGTTGAGCCACATTGGAATAATAAGGATACTTGGATCTCTTTTCTGATAATAATATGCCAAAGTCATGTCCCAAAGATGGTCTTACATGGGATATTTCTTTTACTATCAATGCCATATCCCAGATATGGTCTTACATGGGAGTTCTCATATCGGTGCCCATGCCATGTCTCAAGCATGGTCTTACGGGGGACCTCTCATCTCGGTGTCAACACCATGTCCCAGACATGGTCTTACATGGGGCCTCTCATAACTTCAATGATGCCAATGCCATGTCCCAGACATGGTCTTACATGGGATCTCTTTACCCAAATGTCATGACATTTGTATCCAATACACTCCTAATGTTTCAACGGAGTTTTTATCACTGATTCTCTGTCATCTCATACTTAAGTCAACATTAAATAATTTCTTGAAATAAATACATAATTGATGGAAAATAGAAGCATTAATAATAATTATTGAAATATTGCATTTATTTCAAGAAATCTATCGACTTAGTCATCAACCTTTTTCTTTCCTCGGTCTAACCCTAGATTTCGTTCTTATTGATCTATAATAGTAAATTTAGTTTATTTAATACTCACATTTATCAAAACAGCCCTCGCTCTAACTTTAAAAAAATATTGCATTTATTGATCTATAATAGTAAATTTAGTTTATTTAATACTCACATTTATGATTTTACCCCTAAACTTTTACATATTTACACTTTTGCCCCAAAGCTCGGAAATTAAACTTCATCCCATATTCTCATATTTTATAACATGCTGAACATTTTTCCCTTTTACGGTAACATCAAATTCCCATTCTAACACTTACTTATGAACATTAGTTATTTTTGCCGATTATGTCGTTTTACTCGTTTTCACTTAAAATTGGTTAGCAAAAGTTGTTTAACATAATTACAAGCTTCATATTCTACCATAAAACATCAAAATAAACACATTTCACCTGTGGGTATTTTTCCAAATATGAACCCTAGGTTAAATTATCGCTAGAATAAGCTTAATCAAGTTACCGGGACTCTAAAAACGTAAATAACATTAAAATCGGGGCTTGGAATCACTTACTATGGAGATTGGAAGCTTGAAAACCCTAACCATGGCTTCCCCCTTGCTATTTTAGTTCATCATGGAGAAGATGACCACATTTTGTCATCTTTTTTCCTTTTTAATTCTTTTTATTACTAAATTACCAAATTTCCCCTAACTTAAAAAATTCCTATTTCACTTATCTCATGCCCATTTTTGTCTACCAACTTAACCAATGGTCTAATTACCATATAAGGACCTCCAATTTAAAGTTTCATAACAATTGGACACCTATAACATGTAGAACTCAACTTTTTCACTTTTTACAATTTAGTCCTTTTGACTAAATTGAGTGCCCAAACGTCGAAATTTTTGGACGAAATTTTCACAAAATCATTCCGTGAAATTGTAGACCATGAAAATATAAGAAAAATAAATTTTTCCTCATCGGATTTGTGGTCCCAAAACCACTGTTCTGATTTCCCCCTTTTAAGGATTTCCGTCCCCGAAAATCTTACCTATGAAGAGATTTGGGTATTGTTTCCGCATAGCCTCTTCGGGCTCCCATGTAGCCTCATCAACCCCATGCCTATTCCATAACACTTTCACAAGTGCAATACTCTTGTTCCTTAGTTGCTTGATCTCTCTATCTAGAATTTTTACCGGTTCTTCAACATAAGTCATGTTTGGCTGAATCTCAACCTCTGTCGGTGAGATCACATGTGACGGATCGGAACGGTAACGATGTAACATAAACACATGGAATACATTATGAATCTTCTCTAACTCAGTTGGCAAAGCTAACCAATATGCTAAGGGCCCAATTCTTTCAGTCACCTCGAACGATCCAATGAAACATGGACTTAGTTTTCCTTTCTTTCCAAATTTGAAAATTTTCTTCCACGGGAATAATTTCAAAAATACCTTGTCACCAACCTAAAACTCAATCTCTTTTCTTTTCAAATATGCATAAGATTTCTGTCTAGCTGAAGCTGCTTTCAAGCAATCCCTAATGACTTTTTCTTTCTCTTCTGTTTCCTTGATTAAATCAACCCCGTAAATCTGATTTTCTTTAAGCTCTGTACAATACAAAGGCGTACGACACTTACGTCCATACAAAGCTTCATAAGGTGCCATCTTCAAACTCGACTAATAACTATTATTATAGGCAAACTCTACCAACGGCAAATATTTCTCCCAACTGCCTTGAAATTCTAAAACACAAAATCTGAGCATATCTTCTAGTAGCTAAATAACTCTCTCTGACTGTGACAGCCCAAAATTGACCCTAGTCGGGAAGTGGTTTCGGGACCACAAAACCGTGTCATAAAAATAATTGATTTCCATATTCTATGCTTATTATGTGTGTACATGAGTATGTGGAAGTTTCATTCTCCAATTTTGCCAATTGCATGAGAAATTATTAAATAGGGATCGATATGAGACATGGTGGAAATATGATAGGCTAATTTAAAATGGTCTATTAATGCATGTTGTGAAAATGATGGGTTTGCATGTCAAATTACCCAAAATTTGAGCTAGTGGTTGGCCATGCTATGGGTGGAAACATGTTGGGAACATGTTGGCCTAGTGAGGTATGTAGGAAAAAAATAAAATAAGGAGTATGGGTAATAAAGAAAGGAAAAACAAAAAAAATGAGTGGTTGTTTCCCCCCCCATTGCCGTGAGCTAAAGAAAGGAAAAGAAAAACTTGTTCATCCTTTTTCATCCTCTTTTGACCGAAAATTCTAAGGAAGGAGGAAGGAGTTCTTGCTTCATGTTTGGTTTGGAAGAGGATTAGGAGGAAGTTTGGCCATGCATGTAACTAGATTGAGGTATGTTTGATATTATTCTTTGAGATTCATGCATATTTTAGTTGTTAGCTTGAGTTCTACCTAGCCCATGGTCTAAATCTTGCTATGTGATGGAAATGACACTCGGCCATGGATGCATCATTCTTGGTTGATGTTTGATGTTGTGGTGATGAGGCATGAAGATGAGTTAAGATTCGGCCTAGGTGGATTTTGTGTTAATGCCATTGCATGCTAAATATGAAGCTTGTTAATGATGCATGTGATGGTGGATTGATGATTATTGACTCTCCTTTTTAGCATTTTTGAGTGAGCACATATGTGCATTGGTTGCTAGATGGGGAAGAATCGGCTAGCAAGTTCTGTGCTAAGGCCGAATATGATTTTTGTAGGTTAATGAGTAATGCATGTGCTAAATTGATGGAAAGGGAGAGGATGCTTTACTAGTGTATATATGTGTGTATTAGCCAAGTTTTGAACTTGAAACAAAAGGGTGTTTAGTCAATACAAGTGACCATACTTGTAGAATGTATTAAGTGTTGAAATCGGCCCCAAAGTAGACATGCATATTCGGCCAAGGGGGAAAAATTAGCAAAAAAATGTTGAGTTTGATTCATGATTCCGTACATATGTGACCTTAATGTCTAATGTATAGATATGGGCTAAGTGCCTTGTGTTCCTCTTTTCGATGCTCAAATGATTAAATCAATTTATTTGTTTAATTAAGCTCAAGAGCAAAGGGGAACTAAATCCGATAAAGGGAAGGAAAAAGTGGTCGAATAGCTATCGGAATCGTTCGACAACACCCGAGGTAAGTTCTTGAGTAAAAGAGCTTAAATTATGATGTGATTAGATCATGTTTTAAGCAAATTAAAATCATGCTCTTTGTGTGGCTATTGAGTCGAATTTGCAAGAATGATAAATGTCTTGTGTTTGAGTTTTGCTAACGAAAATGAAATACGAATGGGCCATGATTTATTGTTAAATGTGCATGGTTATTTGAATGATGTCCGGGCTAAGTCCCGAAGGCTTTGTGCTAAGTGACCATATCCGGACTAAGATCCGAAGGCATTTGTGCGAGATACTAATTCCGGGCTAAGCCCGAAGGCATTTGTGCGAGTTACTCAATCCGGGTTAAGTCCCGAAGGCATTTGTGCGAGTTACTAAATCCGGGTTAAGTCCCGAAGGCATTTGTGCGAATTACTATAACCGGGCTATGTCCCGAAGGCATTTGAACGAGGAGCTATATCCGGTTAAATTCCGAAGGTACGTGATTTGGGAATGAATGAACTTGCTGTAAAATTCTAGTTAATACTCTCGAAACATCCCAACATTGAGGTATGTTTCGTATGTGCGTGAATTTAGTTGAGCCCTTACAAATAAGTATTCGCTCAGTTGATAAACGAGCTACCGGCCTTTGGCTGAGTTGATCTTTTGTGTATGTACATAAGGGTTGGTAATGTGAAGCAAGTATGATATCGAAAATTTGTGCATATGAAATTATCCGTTTAGCCATATGAATGCTATACTTTTGTTGTGCTGGAATTCCTTGCTCAAAACTTACTAAGCATAAATTGCTTACTCCGTTTCATTGCTCCTCTGTTTTATAGATTGGTTCTCCAGCTATCGGACTCGGGATCTTGAGGTCAAAGTCGCCCACACTATCAAAGCCCCATTGTGGTACAATTTTGGTTGAACTTCGAAATGGCATGTATAGGACTACCCGTTTGTTGTGGGTCGTGGACCCTTTGGACTTGTATAATTTTGGATAGCCATGCGAAAATGGCTTATATGTGTTTGAGTATAATGTTATAATCATTTGGTGTGGATATGCTTGACAAGGATTGGCCATGGGAATGGTTAATCACTTTCATAAATTGTGCTATTTATGCAAAAAGGGCTAGTTGAATCATGGAAACCATGAAATAGGTAAAGTCTACCTTAAAGGCAGATGCTGACAGCAGCAGTGAGGTAGATTTGGAAAATCACTAAAAATAACAGGAATGGAATTAAATAGTGAATAAATTATGTAAACAAACCTTGATGAATCTACTTTCATAGGAAATTAACGAAACAATCATACGGACAGTATGTTAAGAGATATTCAGGTTCTCGTGAGACAGGGCCAGAACGGTTTCTGGATTTTCTGTTCCGACTTTGGAAATTCATTATAAATTAACCAGAGATAATTAGGAGTCATACCATATATGTATAGATTCCTCTCTGAGTCTAGTTTCTATAGAAGCAAACGGTATCAGTATTGGAGCCCTGTACAAGGAGATATCCAAGTCGTAATGCGCAAAGGTCAGGGTAGTCGATCCCTGTAACATGGGAGAATTTGACTAATAATCTGTACTAATTGGCCCGACCAAAAATTCTAGAAAAACATATGTAGATGGGCATATGAGTCTAGTTTCAGGGAAAAATCACGAAACTGATTTTCGAGTTGTGAAACTCAAGATATGATTTTTAAAGCGACTATTACGCAGATTGGCAGTGTCTGGAAAATTTTTAAAAGTCTGTTAACACCTCGTGTTCGACTCCGGTGACGGTCTCGGGTTCGGGGTGTTACATTTGATTGGTATCAGAGCTACGGTTTAGTCGATTCTAGGACTACCGTAATGCGTTGGGTCTAGCTATACATGCCATTTTATGTGATTATTTGATAGTGTGGTGATTTCTGACATTTGCAAATGTGTTTATTTATAGTAATGGATCCCAATCCCGACCGAGAGGTATCTGATGATCTTGAGAGTGTAGCGCCTGCTCCCGCACAAGGGACAGCGCCGGCGGACTCTCAACCTAATGCTAGTAACCCGAATGATGAAGCTAGACAAGCTTTCTATAGCGTGATGAATGATTGGTTCAACCAATACATTCGAACTAATACGGCTATTCCACAACCTCCATTCCCGACTAATACCACCCCCGCACCTACAATACCTCCGGTAACTGACCAAATAAGGTCAAATAAGCCCCCAGTTGACAGAATCCAAAAACATGGGGCTACTGAATTTAAGGCTACGGATAGCGACGATGCCGAGCAAGCTGAATTTTGGTTGGACAACACTATCCGGGTACTCGATGAGCTATCTTGTACACCCGATGAATGCCTAAAGTGTACTATCTCCTTGCTACGCAATTCTGCCTACTATTGGTGGAGTACTCTGACTTCTGTTGTGCCCCGAGAGCAAGTAACTTGGGAGTTTTTTCAAACTGAGTTTCGGAAAAAGTATATCAGTCAGAGATTTGTTGATCAAAAACGGAAGGAATTTCTTGAGCTTAAGCAAGGTTCTATGCCAGTTACTGATTACGAGCGAAAATTTGTTAGACTTAGTAGATACGCTCGGGAATGTGTTTCGTCCGAGGCTATTATGTGTAAATGCTTCGAGGATGGGCTGAATGAAGATATAAAAATGTTCGTTGGCGTTCTTAAAATACGAGAGTTCGTAGTACTTGTCGAGCGAGCTTGTAAAGCCGAAGAGCTTAGAAAAGAAAAACAAAAAGTTGATGAGGGAACTGGAGAGTTTCATAAAAGATCCTCGGGAAAGTCTCTTCAACAGGCATCGAAGAAATTTCGAGATGATGCGGGCTAGTTTAGAGGCACTTCGGGCCTTTTTAGACGAGATCGTGATCGACCCCCTGTGGGTACACGAGGCACTTCGGTCGCCAGTGTTGGGAATGAATGTCGAGACAGAACGAAATGTCGATATTGCGGTAAATGGCATTCGGGGAGTTGTAGATTCCCTGACCGCTCCTGTTACAAGTGCGGATCAGTTGACCACTTCATTAAAGATTGCCCGAGGTTGTTTGAACAGAATGTAAATCAGAGTGGGAAACCGGGTGCTACCACTGCTCGAGGTAGACCATCTGGAAATACGGGCAATGCTGGTGGTGGTCAGAGAGGATCTAGAGATGCTACGACCAGATCCGAGGCTCGTGTGCCTGCTAGAGCTTATGCTATACGTGCCCGCGAGGATGCTTCTTCGCCTGATGTTATTACCGGTACTTTTACTCTCTTGGATACTAATGTAATTGCTTTGATTGACCCCGGTTCTACTCATTCTTACATATGTGAAACCTTAGCATCCAGTAAGACTTTACCTATTGAGTCTACTGAGTTCGTAATTCGGGTGTCAAACCCCTTGGGTCGTTACGTGCTTGTCGACAAAGTGTGTAAGGAATGTCCCCTAGTAATTCGAGGTTCTTGTTTCCCGGCGGACTTGATGCTTTTGCCGTTTGATGAATTTGATGTTATTCTTGGTTTGGATTGGTTGACCGCGCACGATGCGGTTGTGAATTGCAAAAGCAAGACTATTGATTTGAGGTGCGCAAATAACGAAGTAATCCGAGTTGAGTCTACGGACTTGGAGGGGATGCCAGCTGTAATATCAGCAATGTTGGCCCAGAAATATGTAAGAAAAGGGTGCGAAGCATACCTTGTGTATGTACTTGATGACAAAGAATTAGAAAAGAAACCCGAATCTGTGCCGGTGGTTTGTGAATACCCGGATGTTTTTCCTGAAGAATTACCGGGTTTACCACCTGTTCGGGAGGTAGAGTTTGGTATTGAGCTTGTACCTGGGACTACGCCGATTTCGATAGCTCCGTATCGTATGGCACCAACCGAGTTAAAAGAGTTGAAAGCTCAGTTGCAAGAATTGACGGATAGAGGTTTTGCTCGACCAAGTTTCTCACCTTGGGGTGCACCAGTATTGTTCGTGAAAAAGAAGGACGGAACCATGAGGTTGTGCATTGACTGAATAAAGTGACGATAAAGAACAAATATCTGTTGCCGCGCATCGATGATTTGTTCGACCAACTGAAGGGAGCCACAGTGTTCTCAAAAATAGATTTGAGATCGGGCTATTATCAGTTGCGAATTCGAGAATCGGACATACCCAAAACTGCCTTCAGGACGAGATATGGTCACTACGAGTTCTTAGTGATGCCGTTTGGGCTCACAAATGCCCCTGCGGTATTTATGGATTTGATGAATCGGATCTTCAGACCATATTTGGATCGGTTCGTAGTTGTGTTCATTGATGACATCTTGGTCTATTCAAGAGATGAGACCGAACATGCTGAGCATCTGAGGCTAGTGTTGCAAATTTTGCGGGATAAGCAGCTATATGCTAAGTTCAGTAAGTGTGAGTCTGGTTAAGAGAGGTTAGCTTCTTGGGTCATGTGGTATCCGCATCGGGTATTCGAGTTGACCCGAGTAAAATTTCAGCCATACTTAACTGGAAACCTCCGAGAAATATTACTGAGGTTCGGAGCTTTTTGGGGCTCGCCGGTTATTACCGACGATTTGTCAAAGGTTTCTCGATGATAGCCACACCAATGACGAAGCTACTTCAAAAGGATGTTAAGTTCGAATGGACGGAGAAATGTCAGAAAAGTTTCGATCAACTGAAAACTCATTTGACTGAAGCTCCAATTTTAGTGCAACCCGAATCAGGCAAAGAGTTTGTCATTTATAGTGACGCATCCCTACTTGGGTTGGGTTGCGTATTGATGCAAGAAGGTCGAGTTGTGGCCTATGCGTCGAGACAATTAAAGCCACATGAGAAAAATTATCCGACCCATGATCTTGAACTAGCTGCCATCATATTTGCTTTAAAAATATGGTGACATTACTTATTTGGTGAAAAGTGCCATGTATTTTCGGATCACAAAAGTCTCAAATATTTGATGACTCAAAGAGACTTGAATCTGCGACAAAGACGTTGGCTTGAGTTGTTGAAAGATTACGAGCTTGTCATTGATTACCACCCGGGAAAGGCTAATGTGGTTGCGGACGCCTTAAGTCGGAAGTCATTGTTTGCTTTACGAGCGATGAATGTGCATTTGTCTGTTCTACCTGACAATGTGTTAGTAGCTGAATTAAAAGCCAAACCATTATTGACTCATCAAATTCGTGAAGCTCAGAAAGTCGATGATGAATTGGTTGCAAAACGGGCTGAGTGTGTTCCGAACAAGGAATCGGAGTTTCAAATTGATGGTGATGATTGTTTGAGGTTCAGAAGTCGTTTGTGTGTTCCAAGGAATTCGGGACTCATTTCGATGATTCTGAACGAAGCCCATTGTAGCCGAATGTCAATTCACCCGGGGAGTACGAAAATGTACAACGATTTGAAACGTTGGTTTTGGTGGCATGGTATGAAACGAGACATCTCCGACTTTGTTTCGAGATGTTTAATATGTCAACAAGTGAAAGCGGAACATCAAGTGCCTTCAGGATTACTTCAGCCGATCATGATACCCGAGTGGAAATGGGATCGAGTCACAATGGACTTTGTGTCCGGACTGCCATTGTCAACAAGTAAGAAGGATGCGATTTGGGTTGTTGTTGATAGACTGACTAAGTCGGCTCACTTTATCCCCGTGCGTACGGATTTTTCATTGGATAAACTAGCCGAATTGTATGTTTCTCAGATTGTGAGATTACACGGGGTACCTATTTCTATCGTGTCGGATAGAGATCCGAGATTTACCTCACGATTTTGGAAGAAATTGCAAGAAGCTTTGGGTACCAAGCTGCATTTTAGCACTGCTTTTCACCCCCAAACTGATGGTCAATCCGAGCGGATAATTCAGATACTTGAGGATATGTTGAGATGTTGCATCCTCGAGTTCAGTAGTTCATGGGAACGGTATTTACCTTTGATTGAATTCGCTTACAACAATAGTTTTCAATCAAGTATTAAGATGGCACCTTACGAGGCTTTGTACGGTCGTAAATGCCGTACACCATTGTTTTGGACCGAGCTCGGTGAAAGTAAAATTTTCGGAGTTGATTTGATTAAGGATGCCGAACAGAAAGTAAAGGTAATCCGTGAAAGTCTGAAAGTAGCCATAGATCGTCAAAAATCGTATGCGGATTTGAAACGAAAGGACATTGAATATCAGGTGGAAGATAAAGTGTTCCTTAAAGTTTCGCCTTGGAAAAAGGTACTCAGGTTTGGCCGTAAGGGCAAGTTGAGCCCGAGATTCATTGGGCCGTACGAAATCTCCGAACGAGTTGGTCCGGTTGCGTATAGATTGATTTTGCCCCCTGAGCTTGAAAAGATTCACGACGTCTTTCATGTTTCGATGCTTCGACGCTATCGATCTGATCCATCACACATAATTAGCCCATCAGAGGTTGAAATTCAAGCCGATATGAGTTATGAAGAAGAGCCGATGCGTATCCTAGCTCGTGAAGTGAAGGAGTTGCGAAACAAAAGGGTTCCGTTAGTAAAGGTGTTATGGCTCAAACACGGGATCGAGGAAGCTACTTGGGAAACCGAGAGCTCGATGAAAGAACGATACCCAAACCTATTTACCGGTAAGATTTTCGGGGACGAAAATTTCTTAAGTGGGGGAGAGTTGTGACAGCCCAAAATTGACCCTAGTCGGGAAGTGGTTTCGGGACCACAAAACCGTGTCATAAAAATAATTGATTTCCATATTCTATGCTTATTATGTGTGTACATGAGTATGTGGAAGTTTCATTCTCCAATTTTGCCAATTGCATGAGAAATTATTAAATAGGGATCGATATGAGACATGGTGGAAATATGATAGGCTAATTTAAAATGGTCTATTAATACATGTTGTGAAAATGATGGGTTTGCATGTCAAATTACCCAAAATTTGAGCTAGTGGTTGGCCATGCTATGGGTGGAAACATGTTGGGAACATGTTGGCCTAGTGAGGTATGTAGGAAAAAAATAAAATAAGGAGTATGGGTAATAAAGAAAGGAAAAACAAAAAAAATGAGTGGTTGTTTCCCCCCCCATTGCCGTGAGCTAAAGAAAGGAAAAGAAAAACTTGTTCATCCTTTTTCATCCTCTTTTGACCGAAAATTCTAAGGAAGGAGGAAGGAGTTCTTGCTTCATGTTTGGTTTGGAAGAGGATTAGGAGGAAGTTTGGCCATGCATGTAACTAGATTGAGGTATGTTTGATATTATTCTTTGAGATTCATGCATATTTTAGTTGTTAGCTTGAGTTCTACCTAGCCCATGGTCTAAATCTTGCTATGTGATGGAAATGACACTCGGCCATGGATGCATCATTCTTGGTTGATGTTTGATGTTGTGGTGATGAGGCATGAAGATGAGTTAAGATTCGGCCTAGGTGGATTTTGTGTTAATGCCATTGCATGCTAAATATGAAGCTTGTTAATGATGCATGTGATGGTGGATTGATGATTCTTGACTCTCCTTTTTAGCATTTTTGAGTGAGCACATATGTGCATTGGTTGCTAGATGGGGAAGAATCGGCTAGCAAGTTCTGTGCTAAGGCCGAATATGATTTTTGTAGGTTAATGAGTAATGCATGTGCTAAATTGATGGAAAGGGAGAGGATGCTTTACTAGTGTATATATGTGTGTATTAGCCAAGTTTTGAACTTGAAACAAAAGGGTGTTTAGTCAATACAAGTGACCATACTTGTAGAATGTATTAAGTGTTGAAATCGGCCCCAAAGTAGACATGCATATTCGGCCAAGGGGGAAAAATTAGCAAAAAAATGTTGAGTTTGATTCATGATTCCGTACATATGTGACCTTAATGTCTAATGTATAGATATGGGCTAAGTGCCTTGTGTTCCTCTTTTCGATGCTCAAATGATTAAATCAATTTATTTGTTTAATTAAGCTCAAGAGCAAAGGGGAACTAAATCCGATAAAGGGAAGGAAAAAGTGGTCGAATAGCTATCGGAATCGTTCGACAACACCCGAGGTAAGTTCTTGAGTAAAAGAGCTTAAATTATGATGTGATTAGATCATGTTTTAAGCAAATTAAAATCATGCTCTTTGTGTGGCTATTGAGTCGAATTTGCAAGAATGATAAATGTCTTGTGTTTGAGTTTTGCTAACAAAAATGAAATACGAATGGGCCATGATTTATTGTTAAATGTGCATGGTTATTTGAATGATGTCCGGGCTAAGTCCCGAAGGCTTTATGCTAAGTGACCATATCCGGACTAAGATCCGAAGGCATTTGTGCGAGATACTAATTCCGGGCTAAGCCCGAAGGCATTTCTGCGAGTTTCTAAATCCGGGTTAAGTCCCGAAGGCATTTGTGCGAGTTACTAAATCCGGGTTAAGTCCCGAAGGCATTTGTACGAATTACTATAACCGGGCTATGTCCCGAAGGCATTTGAACGAGGAGCTATATCCGGTTAAATTCCGAAGGTACGTGATTTGGGAATGAATGAACTTGCTGTAAAATTCTAGTTAATACTCTCGAAACATCCCAACATTGAGGTATGTTTCGTATGTGCGTGAATTTAGTTGAGCCCTTACAAATAAGTATTCGCTCAGTTGATAAACGAGCTACCGGCCTTTGGCTGAGTTGATCTTTTGTGTATGTACATAAGGGTTGGTAATGTGAAGCAAGTATGATATCGAAAATTTGTGCATATGAAATTATCCGTTTAGCCATATGAATGCTATACTTTTGTTGTGCTGGAATTCCTTGCTTAAAACTTACTAAGCATAAATTGCTTACTCCGTTTCATTGCTCCTCTGTTTTATAGATTGGTTCTCCAGCTATCGGACTCGGGATCTTGAGGTCAAAGTCGCCCACACTATCAAAGCCCCCTTTTGGTACAATTTTGGTTGAACTTCGAAATGGCATGTATAGGATTACCCGCTTGTTGTGGGTCGTGGACCCTTTGGACTTGTATAATTTTGGATAGCCATGCAAAAATGGCTTATATGTGTTTGAGTATAATGTTATAATCATTTGGTGTGGATATGCTTGACAAGGATTGGCCATGGGAATGGTTAATCACTTTCATAAATTGTGCTATTTATGCAAAAAGGGCTAGTTGAATCATGGAAACCATGAAATAGGTAAAGTCTACCTTAAAGGCAGATGCTGACAGCAGCAGTGAGGTAGATTTGGAAAATCACTAAAAATAGCAGGAATGGAACTAAATAGTGAATAAATTATGTAAACAAACCTTGATGAATCTACTTTCATAGGAAAGTAACGAAACAATCATACGGACAGTATGTTAAGAGATATTCAGGTTCTCGTGAGACAGGGCCAGAACGGTTTCTGTATTTCCTGTTCCGACTTTGGAAATTCATTATAAATTAACCAGAGATAATTATGAGTCATACCATATATTTATAGATTCCTCTCTGAGTCTAGTTTCTATAGAAACAAACGGCATCAGTATTGGAGCCCTGTACAAGGAGATATCCAAGTCGTAATATGCAAAGGTCAGGGTAGTCGATCCCTGTAACATGGGAGACTTTGACTAATAAACTGTACTAATTGGCCCGACCAAAAATTCTAGAAAAAAATATGTAGATGGGCATATGAGTCTAGTTTCAGGAAAAAATCACGAAACTGATTTTCGAGTTGTGAAACTCAAGATATGATTTTTAAAGCGACTATTACGCAGATTGGCAGTGTCTGGAAAATTTTTAAAAGTCTGTTAACACCTCGTGTTTGACTCCGGTGACGGTCTCGGGTTCGGGGTGTTACACTGACTGACCATCAGCCTAAGGATGGAAAGCTGTACTAAAATTCAACTTCGTACCCAAAGCTTCCTACAATTTCCTCCAAAACCGCGAAGTAAATCTCGGATCTCTGTCTGAGATAATCGATAATAGTACTCCATGTAGTCTGACTATCTCTAAAATATACAACTCAGCCAACTTTTCAAGTGAATAATCCATACGAACTAGAATAAAATGAGCTGACTTCGTTAGCTTATCAATCACAACCCATATTACATCTTTCTTTCTCGATGTCAACGACAACCCTGTTACAAAATCCATGGTAACTCGGTCCCATTTCCACTTAGGAACTAACACAGGTTGAAATAAACCTGAAGGTACCTGATGTTCGGCCTTTACCTATTAACAAATCAAACATCTAGAAACAAATTCTGAAATATCTCTTTTCCTTCCTGCCCACCAGTACATTTTCTTCAAATCATTATACATCTTTGTACTACCTGGGTGAATACACAAAGAACTGCTATGTGCTTCTTGTAAAAATCTTTCAAACAAGCTCATCATTCTTCAATACACATATCCGATTTCTGAACATCAGACAACCATCAGAACCGATCTAAAAATCAGACTCTACACTTGATTCGCACTGAGCTCTTTTAGCCTGCAGCTCACTGTCATCTTTTTGAGCTTTACAGATTTCTTCAAGAAACATCGGTTTAGCTCTCAACTTGGCTAAAATAGAATCGTCATCTGATAAAGCCAAACTAGTACTGAAAGCTCTCAATGTAAATAAAGACTTTCTACTCAAGGAATCAGCAACAACATTTGCCTTACCCGGGTGATAATTATTCACTAGCTCATAATCTTTAATCAACTCTAGTCATCTTCTTTGCCTCAAGTTCAAATCTTTCTGAGTCATCAAGTATTTCAAACTTTTGTGGTCAATAAATATTCAACACTTTTCACCGTACAAGTAATGTCTCCAGATCTTCAACTCAAATACAATGGCAGCTAGCTCTAAGTCGTGCGTCGAATAGTTTTTCTCATGTGACTTTAACTGTCTGGAAGCATATGCGATGACTTTATCTTCTTGAATAAGTACACAACCCAATCTGTTCAAGGATACATCACTGTAAACCACAAATTCTTTACCCGATTCTGGCTGTACTAAAACAGGAGCTTCAATCAACAATGCCTTTAACTTGTCAAAACTCTGTTAACACTTCTCAATCCATTCAAACTTGACATCTTTCTGCAACAATCTTGTTAATGGGGTAACTATCATGGAAAATCCCTTTACAAACCGTCTGTAATAACCAGCTAATCCAAGAAAACTTCTAACCAATGATACATTTCTGGGTGGTTTCCACTCAACAATTGCTGAAATTTTACTCGGATCAACTTTAATACCATCACCTGAGACAATGTGCCCAAGGAATCCGACTTCTCGAAGCCAGAACTCACTTTTGCTAAACTTGGCATACAACTGATTGTCCCTCAAAATATGTCAAACTGTTCTCAAATGTTCGGCATGTTCAGTCTCATAAGGAGAATAAATCAGAATATCATGAATAAACACAACTACAAACTTGTCCAAGTACGATCGAAAGATTCGGTTCATTAAATCCATGAATATGGCAGGAGCATTGGTCAAACCAAATGGCATAACAAGAAACTCATAGTGACCATACCTAGTCCGAAAAACAGTCTTCAGAACATCTGATTCTTTAACCCGCAACTGATAGTAATCGGATCTCAAATCCATCTTGGAGAACACAGTGGCTCCTTTCAATTGGTCAAACAAATCATCAATTCTAGGCAGTGGATATTTATTCTTTATTGTTACTTTGTTTAGCTTCCAATAATCTATACACAACCTCATTGAACTGTCTTTCTTTTTCACAAAAAGCACTGGTGCACCCCACGGAGAACAACTAGGCCTTATAAAACATTTATTAGTTAATTTCGGCAACTAAGCTTTCAATTCTTTCAATTCCATCGAAGCTATTCTATAAGGAGCAATAAAAATAGGAGTGGTAACTAGAATCAACTCTATACCAAACTCAACTTCTCTAATAGGAGGCAAACCTGACAATTTTTCTGGAAACACATCAGAAAACTCACAAACTATTGGCACTGATTCAATTTTCAATCCTGGATCTTTAGTATTCAATACAAAAGCAAGATAAGCTTCAGACCCTTTTTTCAAATATTTCTGAGTAGACATAACAAAAATCATGGCAAGAGAGCTATCTGAATCATCTTCCTTTTCTTTGAGTCTTGAACTTCAATTTCAGCTTTGCCCTTTTCCTTTTCTTTTAACAATTCATCTGCCTTACAGGCTCTTTCAACTAGAACAACAAACTCTTTTATCTTTAGAACACCAACTGATAGTCGGATATCATCATTGAGCCCATCCTCAAATCTTTTACACATAATAGATTCTGTAGATACACACTCTCAAGCATACTTGCAGAGTCTGACAAATTCACGTTCATACTCAGTAACAGTCATCTTACCCTGCTTTAACTCAAGGAACTCTTTTCTTTTTTGGTCAATAAACCTTTGACTGATATACTTTTTATAGAACTCCTCCTAAAAGAAATCCCAAGTAACTTTCTCGCTCGGTACAACTAACATAAGAGTCTTCCACCAATGATAGGCCGAATCTCTAAGGAGTGAGACAACACACTTCATACATTCCTTAGGTGTACAGGATAACTCATCAAATACTCTGATAGTATTCTCGAGCCAAAATTTCGCTCTTTCTGCATCATCATCTTTAGTAACCCGAAACTCTTTAGCTCATTGTTTTCTAATCTTATCAACTTGTGGCTTTTCTCTTGTAACTGTACCTGTACCTGTAACAGGGGAAGCTACATGGGGAATCTGAAAATCATGAGGGGGTGGAGGTCTAACAGCAAGATTTGTACAAATGAACTCGGTAAACCATTCATTCATAGCTTGGAAGAAGGCTTCTCGAGCCCTTCCTCTCTAACTAAATGTAACGGGCCTTTCACTACCATCTGGTGGTATCGTCCCTTCTGCGGGAGCACGCGCATTACTTTCTACATCATCTATACTAGCTCGTTCGAGATTCATAACTATAAAAGGAAAACATTTTAAAATCGTCAGGAGTCGTCACACTATCAAAATACAAGTATTGCATGTATAGTTAGACTCTTATTCATATTGAATATTCTGAGAATCGATTAAACCTGCTCTGATACCAACAAATGTAACACCCCTAACCTGAGGCCGTTGCCAGAGTCGAGCACAAGGCGTTACCTGACTTAACTTACTAGTACGGAGCATAAAAAAATTGCTTTTAAAATTAATTCACTCACATTCAATCAATATTTCCCTAAAAGAAATCTCGATACCCTAAAACATGCAACAAAAATGGTTCGGGTCCCAACCGGGAACATTAAAAATTTTCCAATTACTTTAAAAAATAAAAATAATTTATTTCACTATTCACAATAAAATTGTCCACTTGCACAGCAGTCACTAAATTAATTATAACTCGAGTTACAAAACTCGAAATTTAGATCCGTAAATTTTCTCCAAAACTAAACTCATATACCTTCTTACCATAAAATTTCCAAAATTTTTGGGTAAGCCGAATAGTACAGTTTATTAGTTAAAGTCTCCCCTTGTTTCACTATTCGACATTCCTGACCTCTCATCACTAAAAATTAATTATCTCATTTTATAGACTTCATATGGTGCTACCACTTATTCCTACTGAAAATATACTCAATAAGGAATCAAAACATATAATTTATAACTTCTAATTCTTTCTATACAATTTTTAATGATTTTCTAAAGTCAGAACAAGGGACTTCAGAATCCATTCTGACCTTGTCTCACTAAAATTGAAATAACTCAGAATATAAAATTCCTTTACCCACACTGTTATTTTTCTATGAAAATAGACTCGATAATCTTTAATTATATATATCATTAACTCTCAAATTCATTGTATACTATCCTTGGTAATTTTTTCAAAGTCACATCACTACTGCTGTCGATAAACTGTTTCATTGCAAATTTTTACTCTTTCATAATTTCTAGGTATAAACTATCACCTAGGCATTAATAATACCAAACATATTCTTACTTAGCCATTTTAATAGCTAAAAATTATCACATATTTACACATCATCCTTTAGCAATATCATAAGGACATACAGTCCAAATGACTAAGTCCCTATACATTCCATAGCTCAAACATTGATCATCATAAAATTTCGAGTTGTTGTTGTTGATAGTGTGAGCGTTCTCCGACGTCTTTAAGATCCCTGAATTAGCTTTGCAATGAAAATAAAGGAAGTAAGCCTAAAGCTTAGTAAGTTTACAAGAAAATAAATAACAACACAAATAAATATACTCAAGTGTCATGATCTCTAATTTCCTCTTTGCTTAGTCTCTTACTTGTTCATTTACTTGTTTACTTAGATAACTCATGATTATAAATTACTCTTCTCTTGCTGAAATGTTGGTTCTCAATTGATAATATAATATGTTATTAACTCTTATAACTCACCTGAATTTGCTATTTATGCTTTTACCTGAACTTTCATGGAACATAATTTGTTTACTAGCCCGTTGAGCCACATTGGAATAATAAGGATACTTGAGTCCTTTTTCTGATAATAACATGCCAAATTCATGTCCCAGACATGGTCTTACATGGGATGTTTCTTGTATTGCCAATGCCATATCCCAGATATGGTCTTACATGGGAGTTCTCATATCGGTGCCCATGCCATGTCCCAGACATGGTCTTACATGGGACCTCTCATAACTTCAATGATGCCAATGCCATATCCCAGACATGGTCTTACATGGGTCTCTTTACCCAAATGACATGACATTTGTATCCAATACACTCCTAATGTTTCAACGGGGCTTTTATCACTGGTTCTCTGTCATCTCATACTTAAGTCAACATTAAATAATTTCATGAAATAAATACATAATTGCTGGAAAATAGCAGCATTAATAATAATTATTGAAACATTGCATTTATTTACCGTAAACTTACCTCAGTACAAAATATGGCCAAATCTATCAACTTAGTCTTTAACCTTTTTCTTTCCTCTGTCTAACCCCCGATTTCGTTATTCTTTATCTATAATAGAAAATTTAGTTTATTTAATACTCACATTTATCAAAACAGCCATCGACTCTAACTTTGACAAAATTATGATTTTGCCCCTAAACTTTTACATATTTACACTTTTACCCCAAAGCTCAGAAATTAAACTTCATCCCATATTCTTATGTTTTATAACATGCTGAACATTTTTCCCTTCTATGGTAACATCAAATTCCCATTCTAACACTTATGAACATTAGGTATTTTTATCGATTATGTCGTTTTACTCGTTTTCACTTAAAATCGGCTAGCAAAAGTTGTTTAACATAATTCCAAGCTTCATAATCTACCATAAAACATCAAAATAAACACATTTCACCTATGGGTATTTGTCCAAATATGAACCCTAGGTTAAATTATTGTTAGAATAAGCTAAATCAAGTTACCAAGACTCTAAAAACGTAAAGAACATTAAAAACGGGACTTGGAATCACTTACTATGGAGCTTGGAAACTTGAAAACCCTAACCATGGCTTCCCCCTTGCTATTTTCGTTCATCATGGAGAAGATGAGCACATTTTGTCATCTTTTTCCCTTTTTAATTCTTTTTATTACTAAATTACCAAATTTCCCCTGACTTAAAAATTTCCTATTTCACTTATCTCATGTCCATTTTTGTCTACCAACTTAAACAATGGTCTAATTACCATATAAGGACCTCCAATTTAAAGTTTCATAACAGTTGGACACCTCTAACATGTAGAACTCAACTTTTGCACTTTTTACAATTTAGTCCTTTCGACTAAATTGAGTGCCCAAACGTCGAAATTTTCGAACGAAATTTTCACAAAATTATTCGTGAAATCATAGACCATGAAAATATAAGAAAAATAATTTTTTCCTCATCAGATTTGTGGTCCCGAAACCACTGTTCCGACTAGGCCCAAAATCGGGATGTTACAATCATCAACAGTAGCCCTGAACTCTTCAGCCCCATATTTCTGAATTTTATCAACTGGAGGTCTATTCAGATGTATCGCATCAGTAACTTGTGGTACTACAGGAATTTGCAGGGGTGAAGGTTGTTGAGCAGCCGAATTTGTTCGAACAAACTCCGTAAACCACTCATTCAACATCTGGAAGAAGGCTTGCTAAGCCTCCCCCTCATGGCTACTACTAACTGGTCTAGAATCACTCTGCACGTCCCTTTGAGAGGGAGTAGGCGCATTACTTTGAACATCATCAGATACAGCTCGATCGAAATCCATTACTATACGAAAAACACATTTTAGCTGTCAGGAATCATCTCACTATCACAGTTTGTATATATGGCATGTATAGCTAGACTCACATACGCTACGTTAGTCCTAGAATCGACTAAACCGTAGCTTTGATACCAACCAAATGTAACACCCTTAATCTGTATCCGTCGCTAGATTCTGGTTACGAGGCATTACTGATCAAAAACACAACTTAATACGATCATTCAATTCAAATCATGCACAAAGTTATAATAACTCATTATAATAAATTTTAATTTCAAGAGTAACCAGCGAATTAATCGTATAAATTGCATTCAGTCATATTAAACACACAACTAAACAAAATCAAAACATGCTTATTTAACTCTTTCACATATACTAATTATGCTCCAAAAATTTAATCAATTAATATCAACTTTTTAATCACCTGTTCGAATCATACATACATCTCACTCATGGCATACGACTTATCAAATACATTAATACATTCAAGCATATATGATTACAACTTCTGCACTTGTGCATATTAAAACTAATCAAATCATATTACATTACTTAGGGTCTGTTTGATTGAAGGAATTGATTTTCCGGAAAATCATTTCCAACTTTTCCAGCATTTGATTGGCGGAAAACATTTTCCATTTGGAAAATGAACTCCAAAACAAGGGAAAATGGGTTACATTTTAGGGAAAATGTCTTACCCTTTCAATTTCCGTAAGACATTTTCCGTGCTCTCCTCTCTATCGCCTCCTTCATTCCTTCCTTCATTTCCGGTAGAAAATTGCTTCTGTTTATCGATTTTCCAGTAACTTGTTTTTTTTAATTATTCAATACTTGTTTTTTTAACACAATTACAAATAATTTATTTGATATTAATTTTTTTTAATTTATAACGATTAATATTGTAGCTTAATAATTGAGTATTATTATAAATAAATCATTGCAATATATGTAAAAATAATTTAAAATATAAAAATTTATTAATATATATCAATATATGTAAAAACAATTTTTTCGAAAAATATTTCCAGGAAATCTGCCAAACAGCCGAAAATATTTTACACAGATTCAATCAAACACCAGAAAATATTTTCCAGTAAATCATTTTACAGAAAAGTAAAATATTTTCCCGAAATCATTTTACGGAAAATATTTTACTGACAATCAAACAGACCCTTAATATGCCTTCACATATGTGACATAGTAACCATACAACATAGCTGAACATGCTTTTAATGCTATCCTATTTTCCGCACATTACCCTAAAAAAACAAAAGCCATTTTTATTCACAATTATAGAATTTATACCATCATATTCCATTTACTAATTAATAACTACACCAATTCACTTGTTGTGCTTGACTCAATAACCAACAAATCAACCATAATGACAATTAATATCATGCCGTATCACATGGCAAGATTTACACATCTCAAAACAAATCCCAAGTTCTCTAGTCTATACATGTCATACTTTAGTATATACATTTCAAAAAGGTACCAAAATAGATGTTCAATAGTGTGATTGAGTCGCTAACGATCCTTGGATTCGAGCTAGCTTTATAACACTATAAAATAGATAAAACTTCACACAGTAAGCTTAGAGCTTAATAAGTTCATAATATAATACATTTAACTCATCATTTAAAATGTTATATGACATATTTGCTAACACATAGTTCAATCCATATCACTACTCAATCTCATTCATAACTATTACTCATTTCATACCATTTCTTTTAGCTCACATGCAAGTATATTTATTTCTACTCATTCCAACTTATTCAACCATATTCCTTCATTCTCATACTCTTGCTTCAATTCCATACACAATATCATCAACCACATAGGTTCTGTACATACCTGTACCATCTCGTACTTATCTATTACATTTACCACTTCAACGTTCAATATATTAATTCGTCCGGTCATCTTTTAACGTTTAAGGACATCGCACACTTAGTGCCAACAAATTCACCAAAGTCGTGAAATATCACACACTTACTGTCTTTACATTAAACCAAAATTTGGCTTAGTATCACACACTTAGTGCCAATTATTTAGCCAAACGCTGCTTTAGTCTCGCACATTCAGTGCCACTTTTGGTAGCCGTAGCTATTTGATATTTGCACACTTAGTGCCGAATATATCTGATTCGCATTTCACATATTAAATTTCACAATCTCATTTCTATTCCTTTCATCTCATTTAAACATTATTAAAAACCATATACATTATATCCAAACTTACCTAGGACGTAGCAACGGTGAGATTAGTCGATCAATCAAGCACTTTGTTCTTGTCTCGGTCTAGATCCAAATTTCTCCTCACTTGATCTATATACATTTAAATTCACTTATTCAGTCTCACATTTCATTCACATAAATCCATAAACACATAGTTAGGCATTTTTTCAAATTAGTGCTCATATTTTCACCTTTGGACATTTTAGTCTCTAATTCATAAATACCCAAAATACACATAATTTCTTTGTACTCATGCTTGGACAAATATTTATTGAGTCCCTAAAAACCCATATACTTCATTTATTTCTCATTTTCACTATTTAACCCATAATAATCAAATTCATCAAAAATCCAAATACAAAACATATTATCTATCACATATCTTTCATATTTCATCAACTATCATCACAAAGCTTACAAAATCATCAATGACACATTTCAATATCATAATCAAATTATAAAATTGAGGTATGGCCTTGATAAAACACAAAGCAACGATCTCAAAAACGTAAAAATTATCAAAAATCGAACTCAAAACTCCTACCTAATAAATCATGCAAGGGTCGAACTTAATGAAGCTTCAATGGATATTTATTTTATCTATATTTGGTGGTGGAAGATGATGATAAAAGAAATTTTATGTTTTATTTTATCTTATATAACTTATTAACTAATTTACATTATTAACCTTTAATAAAAACATATAATAACATATAATGGATGGTCATTTATGTCCAATCCCACTATCCATGGTCTAATATCATCATAAGAACCTTTCATTTAATATGCTATAGCAATTAGACACTCTTAACTTATCGCATGCTACTTTTACATTTTACACGATTTAGTCCTTTTATAAAATTAAGCACACAAACAATAAAATTTTTGTACAAAATTTTCACACCTATCACATATCATGCTGTAAACATAGAAAATAATATTAAAATATTATTCTGACTCGGATTTGTGGTCCCAAAATCACTGTTCTGACTAGGGTCTAAACCGGGCTTACATACCCAAGGTTCTAAAATTTCAAAGTGTGTCGTGACATCGGTATTCTGCCAGAGGTGTCGCGACACGAAACCCCTATGTCACAACATCGCTGTAATTTTCTTCAGGGTCAACCGACCTATTACGCGACTTGATCGACTAAACCTTAAATTTCAATCTAATTTTTAGTTTAAAACACTTAATTTTTTTTACCTAAAACCTTTATTGACTAAAGTTTTAAACACCATTATACTTCAAATCCTCTCAAACACTTTTCAAAAACCTTAATCCCTTTCCAAACCCTAAACCCTTTTCAAGTCCTACTTCTTAATTTTTCTACAAAACTATTGCTTCTTCTTATGATTTCAATTAAGTGTAGGAACAACGCACTGATAGGGAAGGTGCATGAGCTTTCAAATGAGGAACTCCAAATATCGTTATAAAGGTTAAGAGTTCCAATCCATATTTTTATTGTTTCATTGCATTTAGAACATATTGCTTAGTTTATCCAGCTATAAAATTGAATATGCCTCCTAGGAAAGCTAGAAAAGCCAACGTACAAGAACCACTAGCAGTTTTGAATCCTTTAAAATTTAAAAATCACAATGCTAAAAAATATTTTCTGGAACTTCAAGGTAAAACTTTTATTCAGGAACGAGGATTTGAACCAACGATGGTTTTGTGCAAGGAAATTTGGTCCTTAGTCTGATACCGTCGATGGGAGTGTTTTTGTGGGACCTTAAGGGAAAATGATGTTATTCCACTAGATCAAGAATTTTACGCTGCTCTTAGGGACGAAGAAACTCAGAGGCCATCTGGTGTCCGATGGAAAATAGTAACGATAAGATGTAAGGATGTACCATTTACCTCAGGAGTGATTGTGAATTTTATGAGGCTCCTTTTTATGAAACCAATTTTGTAGAAAATACAGATTTAATAACATTTGAAGGAATAGATATGGAAAGCATGGTAAAATATTTAACTAAAACTGAGGTGAATGGAAACTCTGACCAGACACGGGACTTTCTACCAATTTCAGTGAAGCCATAATGTTCCTAATAGCTAAAATATGGATGCAATTTATTTTCATTATAATCAATCACACTTGCTCTTAATGTTTCTAATGTCAATACATTTCGAGCTATTTTATTATATGGAATTTTACAGAAAAAATAGATATGCATTGGAGAATAGATCCATCAAAACATGAAGCATTGCAGTAGTGGTCAGAAGGTCAGAATTTTCTTCCCCCACCTAGTGACAACACTTTGCAAAAGCACAGGTGTTCCACTGGAAGAGAACGAGAAGTTCATGTACCTGAAAAAAAGCTTGATAGGATATTCTATGTACACTCAGTATGTAGAACTCCAACAGAAGTAAATCATAGATTGAAACTAGAAGAGAAAAGAAAAGATGAACGTTCAAGCTTCGCTTAAACGAAAAGTAAAATCAAAACCTACACAAGAAAAAGACAAGAGCAACATTGCAAAAAATAGTTGGAATGATACGATGGATACAAGAAACATGCCCGGTTATTTAAGAATTTGCATGTTGGAATAACATGAGAATATCGAATTAGTCGCAAGACATGTTTGGGCCAATGCATACCTATCATAACGAGGAATAACAAGGGAGCAGGGAAAATGAAGAAAGTGAGAATGAGGAAGGAGAAGAGGATGAGGATGAGGAGATGTATTTTGATGAGGAGGAGGATTGAGCTTTTAATTTTTATTCTTAAGAATTGAATTAAGTTTGGGACAATTTTTATTTTATCATTTTAGAAATAGGATTAACATTAGATTTTTATTTGTCCTTTTTTGTTTTAAGTTTTTTGTGTAGGAACTCCACACGAAAGAAGCACAACATTTTCAAACTTACAATGAACAAGGGAGGAAGCACTCACCATTAGACCATTACAATGTCACGATCAATCGGGTAACTTCTTTCTTTATTCTTTTAGGGCTACACATTAGGGACAATGTGCCATCTAAAGTCTGGGGGGTAACATAGGATTTTTTTTTCATTTTTTACGTTTTTCTTTTAACTATTGTTGTCAATTGTGTGCTTGAGCTTGTAGAAATACAAGTGATTGGTTAGAAGCATATATATAGCTTAATTTTATTTAATATAAACTTGACATGATAGTGAATGGTTTTAAATTTATGATTACTAGACTACTAAGTTCTATATATTAAACTTCTTGATTAACCTTTATACAAAACATGAGTCGAGAAATGCTAATTTGTATTCACCCATTTTCCTTGGTCTTGAACTGCCATTATTGCAAATTTTGTAAAAATAGAGTGAAATAGGAAGAATCAGGGTGATATAACAATTATAGCTTAGCCAAAATGTGCAACAAAAGAAAAATTCAAAAGGAAAATAAAACCGAGTAGGAAAAGTACTTGAAAAATAAAAGCATTTGTGAGTGAAAAGTATTAAAAAGAAAAAATGTGACAAAGTCACGAAAGTAGAAAAACTTGTTCATTAGTGCACAAAAACTCGTGAGCTAGTCGTAATTGTTATATTATGTTGTGACATCCTATGTGGATAAAAAAGGAAGGTGATAGAAGAAGAAATAAGGGAGTGAGCAGGTAAAGGGTTTTTAAGGGGGGAAGAATAAAGAATAATACGACGCTCCAAACTATTTTTATGCTTGAAACTATTTTGATGCTTACTACTTTTGAACTCCATACATGTCCTAAGCCTTAGAATGTTACAAGCCAAAAAACCCTATGTGATCTAGGTAGACTTATTCATGAATTGACATCATATTAAGTAATTGCATTTACGGTCATTTGTACTCTGCTAGGATAATCAAATTACTTGTATAATTTATTGATGGACTCATATGTTTGAAAACCTTAATGTTTGTATACTTTTTAATATACTGAACTAAGGTGTTTGATATAAAAAATGGTAAGACGTTTACATATCATGTCAAAATGCGTAATATGGAATACCTAGTTATGTACTCCGAAGCCAATGTTTTTACTATAATTGCTTAAGGGTCGTCTTTTAATTTTTTTTGTTTCCTTTGCTTGAGGATAAGCAATGACTTAAGTGTGGGGGAGATTGATCTGTCATAATTCAGTATAACTTATTAAACTAGTTTTCATGGTGAAGGAGCTTGAATACAAGCATTTTTATTATGTTTTAATTAAATTTTATATGTTAGTTTAAATTCAATGAAAAGTGTATTTTAAGTCTTTTATTGACCTTAGGGCTCGAATGAGGGCTAAAGGTGAGCTAACTTACTTAGTGAGTGGGTAAGAGACCATGCAAGGGCATAAGAACTCAATATTAGTCATTGTTTTGCAACATAAGAAGTTTGAGTTTTCAACATAGGGAGCAGAACACCAGAATGACTATACTGCCCTGGGTGTTGTGAAGATCCCTGAAGTCACCCCTGAACCATGTATACTGCCTTTGATGTCACAACATAGGTACTAGGGTGTCACGACACCGGCCTTGTATTGGAAGCACTCACAAGCCAAAGGAGTTTTGGTCCACACAATGCAAATTTAACACGAGAGCGTCAGCTAACCTAGGGTTTAGGATGACAAGAATCCTAACTCTATAAATAGGCTCTCGAACACTTGTTAAAGACAACTTTTGATATTCTCAGTTTTCTTTATAAATTTAGTTTTCAGTTTTTCCCTTTTCTTAGGTTTTAGATTTCTTTTCAATTTATTTACTATTAGCATTCGTCGAAGGATCTAGTTTGTAGATTCAATCAAACTCTTTGTCAATTCTACACTCATCAATTAAATACAATTAGGATTTATGTTTACACTCTATTCTTGATTTACTTTTAATGTCTATTTATTTTATCAAGTTTATTGTGTTTATGAAATCCATGAGAAAGTAATCCTTTTATTGGGTACTAGTGAGTGGAAGTGTGGTTAATTAACTCCTATGTAGGGTTTTCTTAATGGATCAATTGTTTGGGAGAGGAAGAACTTAAACCCTAGACTTGATGACCCTAGGAAGTCATTTTGGTTGGAGTTAACCCAAAATTGGTATAGCCATCCGTGAACACCTTAGCCCTAAACCGATCTGGACTGTGAGGTCGAGAGATAAGTAGTTCTTTCCGATAGGTTAGTTTAGTGGAAGATAGAGAGATCCATCTACGGTAAAGACTAGTTGATTGAGTAGAAACTCGAAATAGGAATTAGTTATAATTGTTGAAGCATACTAATCACTCGTGCTTAAATTTGATTAAGTTAGAGATTTAGTTTTCTATCGTTTTTATTTTATGCACGTTATTTCTTTCCTTAGGTTATAGAAAATTTCTCCCTTCTATATTTATTCGTAATATGATTTATTTAAAGTACTAATTAGATATATTTGCATTTAGGTTAAAATTAATTTAGTGCTCACCTCCCCTAGGTATGGTCCTCGGAGTACTTACCCATTTTGTTGTAACTATATTACAACCTGACCTGTATACTTATGGACACTATCTTTTTTCATATCTATTAGTTGTAGTATTCATATTCTGGACGTTAGTACTTCCGGAGGCTGTCAGTAAGCTATGGTGATGTGGTGCCTCACTCTATATTTTTCCAAAGTAGTTTTGAGTTGTTTATTACAAAATTGCGACCCTACATCATTGAGAAGTTCCCGAGGTGTCCCATATAATGAAAAGATATTCTTTCTAAGGAACTTGAGAATAAATTTTGTGTCATTTTTTGGTAAGGCGACAACTGCTACCCACTTGGACCAGTAGTCCACTACCAATAAAATATATTGGTTCCCAAAAGAGTTCGAGAAGGTTCTCATAATGGCAATTCCTTACACAAAAAAAATTCCACTTCTAGAATTCCTTTCTGGGGCATTTCATCTTGCTTGGAAATATTCACTATTCTTTGGCAACAATCACATCTTTTTGCAAACTCATACGCATCATAAATCATAGTTGGCCAATAGAAACTAGATTGTAAAATTTATTGTGTAGTTCTCTTTCCACCAAAATGTCCCCCGCCAGGAGAAGTATGGAATCCGATAAGATTATCCCTTATCTATTCTTTAGCTACACACCTCTGGATGATTTGATTAGCACAATGTTGAAAGGCGTAAGGTTCCTCCCAAGTTTAGTCTCTAGCATTATGAGCATTTTTTTCTTTTGTTAGCTAGATGCTTTTGCAGAAAAAACGCCTCCCATAAGATAATTAACAATGTCAACATACCAAGGCGTAGAAATCCTCATTTTGAACTGTGCAACACTCCACACAAAACAATTGTTCATCGGTAAAAGTTTCATTGATTACTCTATTATCCTCTCAATCATCCTCACGTTCCAATCGAGATAACTGGTCAACAACTCGGTTCTCGGTTCCCTTCCAATCTAAGATCCATAAGTCAAATTCTTAAATTAATAAAACCCATCTTATTAGTCAAGCTTCGGTCTTAATTTTCTTCATAAAAAATTTAAGAGTTGAATGGTCTATATAGACATAAACTCAGTTCGCCATCAAATATGGGAGACACTTCTCACAAGCGAAAACCACCGCTAATATTTCTTTCTTGGTAGTTGTGTAATTGCATTGGGCTAAGTTCAAGGTCTTTCTAGCATAGTGGATGGTGTGAAATACCCTTTCCTTCTTCTGACCTAACATTGCTCCTACAACAAAGTCACTCGCACCACACATGATCACAAAAGGTTGTTCCAAATTCGGGCTCACAATGATAGGGGCGGTGATAAGTTTTTCCTTCAAGGTGTTAAATGCTTGTCTGCACTCTTCATCAAATATAAAATGGATATCTTTTATAAGAGGTGGCACAATGATTTTGAGATTCGATTGAAAATTTTAATAAAGCATCGGTAAAACCCGACATGTCCCAAAAAGTTTTGAATTCCCAGAATGGAAGATGGAGGTGACAATTTCTCAATGACTTTGATCTTAGAACTATCTACCTAAAGCCCCATTTTTAAAACCCTATGACCAAGAACAATGCTATTCGTATCCATGAAGTGGCATTTTCCCAATTCAAGATTAATTTTTTTCTTCAAACCTTTCATACACTCGTTCGAGATTGCCTAAACATTCAATGAAAGAATCCCTAGAGACTGAGAAGTCATCCATTAAAACATTCAACCCCATTTCAATCATATCAACGAAGATCAACATCATACAACGCAAGAAATTTGCAGGGGCATTACATAGTCTAAATGGCATTATCTAAAAGGAATATGTGTCGAAAGGACATGTGAAGGTGGCCTTTTATTGATCGTCTAGATGAACCAGGATTTGGTGATAGCTAGAGTACCTGTGCAGAAAGCAATAGAACTCTTTTCCAGCCAGACGATCAAGCATTTGATCGATGAACAGAAGTGGGAAATGATCCTTTCAAGTGGCTTCGTTGAGCTTTCGATAATCGATACCCATTCGCCACTCGATTACTATTCTAGTAGGAATAAGTTCATCCTTTTCATTCGATACCACGATCATCCCACCTTTCTTTAAAACACAGTGTGTCAGACTCAGCCACTCACTAACAGAGATAGCATAGACAATCCCAACATCTAACCACTTAGTTAACTCTTTCTTAACAACCTATTTTGTAGCATGATTGAGTCTCTATTGAGCATCAACCACCAGGTTTCATCATTCTTCTAATAAAATCTTGTGTTGACAAAAGGATGGGCTAATGCCTTTAATATCAACAATCTTCCACCCAATGACCTTGTTATGTATTTTCAACACTTGGAGAGAGCTTCTTCACTTTTTGCACTGAGTAGATGTAACACCCTAAACTCGACCTGCTAAACCAGATTCAAATTTTAGGTGTTACTATTCTAATTAAGACTCATAACAATTTCATACATACAAAAACTCCTCTTTTGAATGAATAATACATCTCATTTATTTATTTTAAAATGAATCATGTCCAAATAACACCACAAGTATTTACTATCATTTGACACACCCTTATAGATGGTAAGGTTTGACAAATGGACTGAATAACTGACCTTAATAACTCTACTTAAATTACCGTTGGTATTTGAAGCTTACTATCATTGTATGACTAGCCTATTATGTACATATTGCATGGGCTTATAAAATAACTTTCCTAATTCATTTGTATGACTCCTATGGCTCGAACACCCCTGTATAGTCCTACTTTCTATGCATGAATACCCATTCACCACTTTCTTGGCTCAGCCCTGGTGTCATCCGTCGAGGCATTCACATGAAACGTGAAACACAGGGGGGTAAATTCTCCATCTTTAGGAGTTTCTTTCTTAGCTTCATTTACTTTTTTTCCTTAACTGGAAGGTTGTGAGGGTTTCTTCACATTATTTGGGATTTCTCACTCTTTTGTGAACATATTTGATACGAGTCACAAAGGCCCAACTCAAGCTCAAGAACGTGACGGGCTCAAATTACCACAAGGCCCAATAACAAGGTCAAAGGCTAGGCAAATGCGTATGAAACTAAATGGAACAGTTCAAGACTTTATTAGCAAGGCCTTAGATGCGTATACAAAGGAAAAAGAAAATCAAGATTCACTTTCTTGTTTTCAAGAAAATCAAGAAACCGAATCTTGATCCAATTTTGCTGTTTTGAGCGATTTCAAGAATCAAGAAAATCAAGATTTCAAATCTTGGAAATCTTGGTCCAAGAAACTGAATCTTGCAGCTAAGGCACATTGGATCTTAGTTACGAGCATCAACGAACCAATTTCAGGAGAGAACAGATTACAAGCCCAAGTTCTTAAAGATACGACCCAATAAGATGTTCCAAGCCCAACCAATAAGTTTAAATTAGACTTAGTTGAAAATCAGGCCAAATTGTCAAAGTGGCCCAATTTGTAAGATTTTAATTCTTTAAATACTTAGTTTTAATTTTTAGACTTTATGAATAAATTCCTATGTAAAAATTCAGCCCAAGAGGCCCATTAAAAGCCTTGGCCGAATTTCCCTTGAAGTTAATAATTAGGGTTTTTTTTTGTTTTCCTAGTAGGGTTAGGAAAATAGTTAAAAAGGCCTATAATATGACTTGGCCGGCCACCCTTAGGAATCAATTATAATGAAATCAGATTTTTGTTGAATGAGAATTCTCTTTGAGTTTTTCCAAGAATCCTCTCTTGAGTTTTCTTTAGAAGTAGTTTTAACAATCTTTTTGATTGTGAGAGCCATCTTCAACCTTCTTATTGCCGTGTTTTTACATTGGAGGGAAGATTAGAGCCATTTGAAGGGAGTTGTGAAATCTTTCTTGATTTCAAGGCTTCTTAAAACTTTATCCATCTTTTTTGCTGTTTGTTATTTTTTAATTATTTTTGTTTGTTTCGAATTGTTGATTAACTTGGTTTAATTGTTCTTCTTGCGTTTCCAGCCATTCCAAGCTTCAAGAATCTATTTTGGCAACATTCTTTAGAGTCAATAAACATTTAGTTTTTGGGAGTCTTTCTGAGTTAAATTTCGGTTTCTTTGCTTCCAAGAAACCCTATTAATAAGTGTTTTGACTCTTGGCTAATTCTTTCTTGTTTCGGGGTGTTTATTTATAGATCTTTTGCTGCTAATGTTAATTTTCTATTTCCGTTTCAGATCCAAGTGTCTAAGTTTTCGTAGGACTTTTCCCGTGACTTGACAACTCGATCTTGGTCCGCGCGTAACCCTCTATCAATATTTCTTCAAAATTTGCCTGTAGGCATTATCTATCAGTGGTTACCCTAAAAGTCATAGCACAGATTGTGCCACGAATGCAAATTTTCCTTCAAAGAATGTCACCATGAAATTCTTCAGATTCCTTCATGAAAGTGTTCTTCATCAAAGATAGCCATAGAGGCATCCATAACGTAGATATCCATAAAGGCGTCCATTCATAAGATAGATAGCCAGGAAGACGTCCTTACATAAGACAGCCATAAAGGCCTTCTAGTCACTTCGCCACATAGGCGCACATTATAGATTTACCACAAAGGTAATTCCTTTATATCAGCCCCACAAGCATCTTGTAACAGCAATAGCCATGAAAGCTCACATATACTAGAGTTAGTCATAAAGGCTTTTTAATAGAATCAACAACAAAGGCTCTTTAATAGAATCAACAACAAAGGCTCTTTGACAGAATTAGCCACAAAGGCTATTTAATAGGAAATAGTGTTTTCGATGAAAGGAATTTGCCTAAACTCAACGTCTTGAGGTTTGTCCCTCATTGTTTGGTACTCACCAAACCTCCTTTTCATCTTCTTCCACATGATACCATAGCAACCATAATAGGTCTTACACTATGTGGTTTTCAATCCCCATATGATAACATAGCCACCAAACTAGGTCTTACATTATATGGTCTTTATTGCCATGGCCATGGACTTCCATATCAGATATTCGTGTTTATTGTCCCGACAGACCCTTTTATTTTTCACACAAACACAGACTCATGCTCGACTGACTTACTCTAACATAATTCATCACATAGATGCATTTATACTTTTAAACATACAACACACTTATCTTTACCATCGTACATAGACTCTTTTCGTACATAGGCTTACTCATGATAGACACTGATGTGCTTTCAAACACATACATGCATGCATTTAGTTTCCATTAAAACTGAAACATATCATAAAGCTCATAATTCTTTACACATTCATTGTGCACATACTTCTTTTTATAATAGAGGCACATCATTACTTTAGCATCACATGCAAGCTCATCAAGCATACATCTTTTGCAGAACCAACATATCACACTTGTATAACTTACCTTTTCATTGTACAAATAGCCATTTAACATAGATAAAATGAACATACAAACATACATGTAAGACTCAATTAGATACTCACAAGGTGTGCACGAAACACTCACCTGATCACCCTTAAACTGCTGCTCATAACTTAGATTTAAGATATTCATATGTATTGCAGCAGCCACTACTTATGAAAGAGAAAGCCACTATTAAAAGTCTATGTAAAGATCCTCTTACCTTTATTTCAAACTCAAATAAACTTTCCCAAAAATAGGGCCTTACTTGATTGCTTACTCATACAAATGTATTTCTACTCTTAAAACTTGCATTGGCATGGAGAAATTTTTTGTCAGATTTAGGGTTTCAGACCTGACTTAGGAGGATACTTTAATTATCTCCCCATTTTAGATTTAAATTTCTAGGTTAAGAAAAGGAAAGAAGAGAACTCTCTCTCTCCCTATTTAGATTTGAAGGCCTATAAAAATAACCCATGCCTTCATTGGGACTTGGTGAAAGTCACATCACCACTGACTTGTCTTATCAAATATGTACAACTTCCAAGAAAACTAATCGAGTACTTCCCTTCTGTTTGACTATTCTGATTCTCGTTTGGTTGCTTCCCAACCAACTTACCTTGTAACTTAAACTGTATGGTACCAATTGACTCATTTGTATCCTCCATTCAGCAAGTTGGGTTAGTCTCACGCATAACTCTTTTCATCTTGAGTGCACAATTTTTCTCTATAGGGATTCTTGGGTGAATACCACTCTACCCATCATAATGCTTAAAGACTCACATGGGTTAGAGAATTCATGTAGCTAAGCATGTTCAAACACAAGGACTGCATCGAGTGGGATGTTAAAATAGAGCAAAAAAATAACCGAAAAGGTGTTGTTCTTGCCTAAAAACCCATCCTTCAAATTTTTCGAAAGGGGTTTCAATTCGTGCTCAGGTTGTTTCTGTATGAATCGTATCATTTTCTTAGAAGCATCTTTAATGGGCCCTAAAGTCTCCTTGTAGTGCCTTCACCAATCTAGTGGTGAAACCTCTTCTGCTCAACTTAATTTTCCATCTCATCATGAAGTTCCCTTTTGGCAAAGCCCCGTTATACAAACGAGTCTGGAGAGAACAGGTTGGTGCGATTCTATTCACCCAAATAATGCTTTGGTAGGAATTATAAGGCAAAAATATTCACGTAGGGATGACAGAGGATGACGCTTTAGGAAGCGAGGGAATTGAATTGGTGAGATACACCAAGTTTGTCTGACTACGACCCTGATTGTTTTCCAACAAATAGTTAGGAACAAACCAGGAAATGAATACATGTGCACTAAAATAAGTAATCAGATAGATTGTCATGCACGTTTTCTCATAGTTGTAAACCATTCAAACGACTGAGTGGTTAGGATTGTAACAAGTGTAAAGATATCATAGGGGTAAGGGTTGAAAAAACTTGGATTATCGGGTTATAAAAAGGGGAGCCTTCTTCCTTCGTGAAGAAGCATTCTTTTCAATAGGTCTAAAGAAAACCAAAAAAGACCCTTAAGCTAAGTTGAAAATTGAGTCTAAGCTAGAGACACCCCTTTGCTAAGGTACGTTTCGCGATCTTGCATGTTATGCTGCCAAATAGTAGACCTGTTTAACTTGATAGAGCAAGCATGGAAACACCTTTTTATATATTTTTGGTGTTTGAAATGAAAGGAAGAATGAGTTAAGTTGATAGATCTTGATGCGTCTCTATGATATAATGTTTAGGGGCTACTAATCTTCTCGAAGAAAGCCCAAATCTGGCATTTAAATCTCTTAAAAGTAAGTTTAAGTGAGTGTTTCATGAACACCTCGTGAGTCTTTAATTCACTCTTCCATGTAGGTTTGTACATTCATTTCTTCTATGTTCAATGGTTATCTGTGCAATGAAAATGTAAGCTATGCAAGTGTGATATGCTGATTTTGTGAAAGATGTATGCTTAGTGAGCTTGCATGTGATGGTCAAGTAATGATGTGCCTCTATTATGAAAAAAAGTATGTGGATGATGAATGTGTAAAGAAAGCATGAGCTTGATGATATGTTTTGTTCTAATGGAAAGTGTATGCATGCATGTATGTGTCTAAAAGCACGTCTTTATTTGTTATGAGTAAGCTTTTGCATGGAAAGAGTCTGGGTGCGATGGTAAAGATAAGTGTGTTGCATGTCTGAAAGTATAAATGCATTTGTGTGATGAAGTCTGTAAGAGTAAGTCAATCAAGCATGAGTCGGCATGATGAGTCTGTGTCTATATATGGAATAAAGGATTCGTCGGGACAACAAACATGAATCTCTAATACGAAAAGTCTATGGCCATAACAATGAAGACCAAATAGTGTAAGACCCAGTCTTATAGTGATGGCATCATATGGAAGAAGATGAAAAGGACGGTTGAGTGAGTACCAGGCATTAAGGGGCAAACCTCAAGACATTGAGTTTAGGCGAATCCCTATCGTCGAAAACACCATTTCCTGTTAAAGAGCCTTTGTGGCTTATTCTATTAAAGAGCCTTTCTGGCTAATCCTATTAAAGAGTTTTTTTAGCTGATTCTATTAAAGAGCCTCTGTGGCTAACTATGTTATATATGAGCTTCCGTGGCTATCTCTGTTACAAGACGCCTATGTGGTGGATGTAAAAGATTTTCCTTTTTGCCAAATCTGTAAAGTGCACCTTTGTGGTGAAGTGAATGGAAGGCCTTTGTAGCTATCTTATGTAAGGACGTCTTCGGGGCTATCTATTTGTGAATGGATGTCTTACTAGCTATCTATCATTCGTGGACATCTTACTTACTATCTATTATCTATGGATGCCTTATTGGCTATCTACTATCCGTGGATGCCTTACTGGCTATCTATCTCTGATTGAATGCCTTTCTAGCTATTTGTTGTTCTTGAACACCTATTTGGCTATCTATGTTAAAAGGGAGACTTCTACAGATATTTTCAAAGAAGTATGCCTTTGTGGCGCAATTTGAAGAATGACACTCATGGTAATCATTCGAAGACAACATTGAGTGGACGGACTTTGTAAGGATAAGCGTAAGTGCAACCTACAAGATAGAAGTAAAAATAGACTGATAATTAATGTGGTATGTTGAGAAGCAGATGTAGTCCACCTCGTCTATAAGAGCGAAAGATAGAAAAAAGTATGTCACAAGCACAAGCCTACAAGTTAGTAGAACGACTTCGCCTAAGGTATGATCTTTCATATGAAGGAGAACAAGGTAAGTAAAGGTTTAATATGTGTGTTATTAATCGTAGTAAGTACCCGCCCAAGAAGTAAATGAAAGTGCAACTCACTAATCTTAATAAGATAAGATAAACAATTATTTGAAAGGTTACCTCGATAAGTTCTTATGAACTTAACTAGAATGTTTCTGATTTCAGGATTTATTAGGAGAGTGCACCGACAGACGATGCCAAGGTTACACCAGAGGGGCAGCAGATGGTGCTAATATGCATACCGAGAAGAAAAGATATGTGATAGAGATATGATGAAGTTAGAGTTACGACAAGATGAGTTATATAAGTGTAAGCCATATAGAAAGTGTAACACCTCTTACCTGAGACCGTTTTCGGAGTCGAGCACGAGGCATTACTTAGCTTATCTTACTAATTCGGAGCATAAAAACTTGGTTTGAAAATTTATTTCACTATTTACAGCAAATCTGTCCACCTGCGCAGCAGTTACTTATTTAATTATAACTAGAGTTAAAAACTCAAAATTTAGATCCGTAAATTTTCCCTGAAACTAGACTCATATATATTTTCACCATAAATTTTTCAGAATTTTTGGTTTAGCCAATTAGTACAGTTTATTAGTTAAAGTCTCCCCTGTTTCAGTGACTGACCATTCTGACCTCTTGTCACTAAAATTCAAATATATCTTTTTACAGACTTCATATGGTGCTTCCACTTATTTCTCCTAAAAATAGACTCATCAAGGAATCTATAAATATAAATTATAACTCATAATTCCTTCTGTGAAATTTTTAATGAATTTCTAAAGTCAGAATAGGGGACCTCAAAATCATTCTGAACCTGTCTCACTAAAATTAAAATATCTAAAAACATACAACTCTTTTTCTTACTCTATTTCTTTCATGTGAAAGTAGACTCATTCAGCTTTAATTTAGTATCTCACTAAGATTATAATTCAATTTTCACCATTTTTTATGATTTTTCAAAGTTACCTCAATGCATATATCCAAAAACTGTTCCATTGCAAATTTTAAAAAAATTCAATATAACCCCTTCATAATTATCTAACCTTCCCTGCAAATTTAAATCACAACCAATTCCAGTATTTCAACTACTTCATTTAAATACTAATGAAGTTCAACCAATCAACCATTTCAAACTAAAAACATGTATATATTTTGATATCTAACACAACCATAACATTCAAATTTATTTTGCATACTTAGTCATTCATACTAATACTTTTTACTTCAATTCCCTATACATGCCATATAAATCCAAAAAGTTGTTTAACAAAACCTACCGGAGTAAATCTGGATAGTGTGATTGTTGTTGTAGATCCGATCCTCCGAAATATATATATACGTCAATCTACAAGAAACAGTAAACACACACCAGTAAGCTTACAGAAAGCTTAGTAAGTTCACAGGCTCATAATAAAATCTTGCCAGAATTTCACTAAAAACATTAACAAACAAATAAAAATTCAACATTTCCTGCCAACCACAATCTCAAATAATAAATATATTCAATCGAGCTCAATATCAGAAGTCAACTTCTATTCCGACATTTAGCTTCAATTGCACTTACAAATACCTGTCAAATTAAGGATAGTCTTACGGAATTGAGTACATCGTTTGCCCGGTGCCACAATTTGCTTGAATATTTCACATTGCTATAACTCAGTATGGCTTTCTTCACGGAAATACCATACCTAGTTTTCACAACTCAGTATGGTTTTCTTCACTGAAACACCATACCTACTTTTCATAACTCAGTATGGTTTTCTTCACCGAATCACCATACCTACTTTTCACAACTCAGTATGGTTTTCTTCACCGAAACACCATACCTACTTTTCACACTTTGCCATGGATCCACCATGGACTTATCCGTCAATTCGTCGTTGGTTGCCAAACATGTGTACTCAATCTTGCGTATCCCTTAATTTGAACTAACAATCTCATCTTCTTCTCATTTTTACCATAATCATAATTCAGTAACAATATACGAATTTCTACAATATATCATTTTCACATTAACAATTAATCATAAAAATTCAGCCATATGAACTTACCTAGGCCGATTTGTAGAAGTTGTAAAAGTTCAGAAACTAGTTTGATACTTTCTCTTTTCCGCGTTTATCTTCGGATTCCCGATCTATAATATAAATTTTTCCATTCATTAGCATCTAATTCAATACTAATTTACTTCACAATTTATGCCTTTCAATTTTCAAAATTACACTTTTACCTCCAAAATTTACAATTTTTACAATTTGGTCCCTACTCAATTAACCCTTCAATTGATCAAAATTTTCTCAATTAACACCTTATCCAACCATTTTAGACTACTAAACAGCCTTTGATATTCATAATTTTAGTACAAAACCCCAATTTCTAACTTTTTCACAATTAGGTCCTAAAAATAATTTTCTACTAAAATCACTTAATAAAATCATAATATAATGAAATTAAAACTTTATATATATATTCATCATAAAATTCCAGAACTTATTCATAGTAACTTACAAAATCACCCATGGAATCAAAAACTAATGAATTCAATAGTTGGACCTAGTTGTAAAGGTCACAAAACATGAAAATTTCAAAGAAAAAGCAAGAATTGAACTCACATGGTGTAAAAATATGAAAAACTAGCTTGTTTCAGACCTCCTATGGCGTTTTTGCTGATAAATTATGAAGAGATCTCTAGATTTTTCACTTTTATCTTTGTTTTATATATTTAATTTGTAAAATTTCCAATTTTGCCCTTATTTCTCCTTACTTTCTGCTGATTTTTCTTGCCCAACCATCCAGACCATATAATTTGGGCCTAATTTCCTTTTAAATCCCTCCTTATTAGTCACTTAAGCTAATTAATCACAATTTTAACAAATTTTGCACTATTCTCAATTTAGTCCTTCTTAATTAATTGACTATCCAAACGTTATAATTTTCTAACGAAACTTTTATACTAACTCAATGACACTCCATAAATATTTTTAAAAATATTTATGGCTTGCTTATGAATTTGAGGTCTCGAAACCTCATTTTAGACCCAATTTACCTATTAAATTCTTTTTAAATCGCAAAAATTCACTAAATCGCAAAATTCACTAATTCAAAAATTCTTCTAAATTCACACTTGACCCATAATTATTAATTTATTAATTTTTAAGACTCACTAGTCAGATTTAGTGATCTCAAATCACTGTTTCTGACACCACTAAAAATTAGGCTGTTATAGAAAGTCTTATGGTGAAGTTAGTATTCGCACATAAATCGTTAAGTAGTGCTCGAACTTGTATTTAGTAAAAGTAAGACATAACTGATAGTCTTTGCTATGTTATTTATTTAGAATGTAAACATAAAAGTACACTACATGTAAAAGACATTCATAATATGAATACACGGGGTAATTCAAAGTAAAACTTAAGGAAAAATTTTATTAGATATCGATAGAATAGTTACAAAGGAAAGAATAGAAATAATCTAAGTACATAAGTCCTTAAGCGTAACACCCAATACTTGAATCTAGTTGAGTTGGTTGGGTGGAGGGCGTTACAAGCTTAGTATCAGAGCCTAAGTTTAGGCAATTCTCGGATTAAGTGGAGGAAAAAGCCTTGTATGCATAGTGCGCTAAGCCTGGCTTACTTCCTTAGGTATGCTAAAGTCTCTTTACTTTAAAGTTATTGTAAAACTAATGATTAATTAAAAAGAATATAATGATAGAGGAGAAAATGAGGGACGAAAGGTCAATTCACTAATAAATATGTTTTACAAAGAAAGTGCAAAACAAGATAGAGCATCTTAGTTTCCTTATCGACGAACTGATTGATGGGTTCGGTAGGAGCATCATCTGGCTAGGGGAGATCTTCAAAGTGTCGATCCACAGTTGCAAAAACCTTTTCTACATCCTCACATTGGTTGTAATGGGGAGGTGGGAACAACTGATTACTTCCACTCTTCTTGAAAAGCCTCTCATCCCTCGCCCTCAAGATTGTATATGTTGAAGTTAAAAGAGTTGACGAAGACACTCTTTAAACACCTGAAGTCAACCTTACTTAGGTTAAAGGGACTTGTGGCCAACTGAGAGTGTAAAATTAGATTTGCTTTCCACTCTAGAAGAACCTCTATAACATTTTTCTGTGTATCCTCCTGGTACTTATTAAGGGCATCTCTCTACGATTGGCGCAATTGTTCTAGTTCTATCTTGTGCCTCTCTTTGTGGGCCATTGACCCCTCCTCCCCGAGGTAGACCTTTCATCCTTTAGATGGCTGATCCTGTCCTTCAGTAGATTGATCTCAGTTTGAGTGTACCCATTTTCACTCATTATAGTAGTAAGTTGGGAGGATAGCCTCGCCATCATGTCACTTGAGGATTGGTACTTTCTATGTATATCAACTAAGGTTACTTCTTTATATTTTATGGACTTTTTAAAATTTTCCATCTTCTACTTATAATGCTTGCTAGCCTTCTTGAAAGCCCCGCCCCAGAGGTTGTACTTAAGAGATGAGATTTTTGAGATTTGAGCCATAAGGTGAATGGGGTTCTCACAGGAATGAGAAGAAAGGTAAGAAAAGAAGGTATCCCTTAACTGTGATGGCAACAGGTTCAACTGTTGCTCAATAATCAAGTTGAAAATAGTAGAAAGGGATGTAGAATCTATGAAGCCACACCAAGGAAAGTGGTTGCTCAGCCCTGAAGGAATGGTATCTTATGATGAGGAAGGAAGAGTAAATGGTTGGGATAGAGGAGCTACCACTGAGGGAATCTAGGGCAACGAAGGATCAGTAAATCGTTCAGGAGAATATGCGAAGGGTGCAACGAACTGCTAGCCTGGTTGAAGTCCCGCTGAGGGTGGGCGCTCACTGTTAGGATCGTGGATGTCACTAGTGATCTTGGCTCTCTTCCTGGATGATGATTTGCTTCGAGGCACAGCTATGGCCTTGCCTTGTCCTTGAGAACCCTTTAGAAGTGAAGAAATGTCCATGCGGTTGAACAAAAACTTGTAAATAATTAGATATTATGAGCATGGACTCCATTTATTTCCTGCATTTAGATTTGGATTTTAATTTGTGTTAGTTTAATTCTAGACTTGGTAGGTTGAATTTTGTAGGTTTGATATGATTTTGTCGAGTTTTAGGGATTAGTTCAGTGAAATCGCGATAACCAGGGGGTATATCGTGGTTTCCTGGACAACTTCAAGAGGGACCAAAACTCTTTTGGGTATGACGATCTCGGACCCCTGATATCGCGATACCCATGGAATTTCAAAAGTAAAAAAAAAATTATTTCACATAATGGTATCGTAATGCCCAACCCTCTGTATCACAATGCCTCAAACATAATCGAATGAGAGGGGTCTAAAAATAGGGGATATCACGATACCCACCCTTGGATATCATGATACCCAAGTTCGGTCACACGATACCCAGTTTCTGGTGTCGCGACCTGTGTGTTTTGAAGGTTATTTAAGCTTTCAAACCCCCCATTCTTCTTATGTCCCCCCAAAATCTTTCATTCTAAATCCCTAAAAACTCTTCCCCCTCTCAATTTCTCTCAATCTCCATTTCAAATTTCCTTCGATTAATTGATCAATTTCTTTTCTATTGCTTAACTTTTTGTTAGTTTTCTTCTTTTTTAAATATCACATCGTTTTGGCTTGAGAAACATGACACTTTTCAATTCAATCCATTCATTACAGCAATCAATAGAGTTTAATTTTTATTTTCCCTTATTTATTATTACTATTTTTCTTATTTCCATTTTAAGTTTTTAATTTACGTATTGGTTGCTTATCATTGGGTATTTAATTTATTTTTATTGACTTTAAGTGTGAAAATTATAAAAATGCTCCTAAGTACATGTAAGCGATCTCGTTCCCTAACCGCCTCGGTTCTGTTGTCAAAATATGACATCATAAAATTTACATAATGGGAGGTCACAAATTTTTTTCAAACAATTCAGGGATGTACATTCATTCCTGGACACGATTTTGATCAAGCCTCCTCGTTTAATGATGATATATATAGGACTATGTATGCTTTCATCGTTGGAACAACTTTTTCTTGCTTCCCAATCAACCTATCATTATACTTGTAGTACTGGAGTTTTACTGCAATTTAAAAATTCCTACGCGTGATCGAGTATACATCAGACACGCTACCATTGATATTTACCCTTTCGCCATTTGCGAGTACTATAGCGTACTGTTTTATGAAAGAGACGACATGTTGTCTCTTGACTTGAACAATTTTACAAAATTTGACATGGATGTCATTCTTAACTAGATTATGGAAGGTAGAGGCAAATAGAAGCGCGAAGCTTCCGGGGGGCCCCTCTCTTTAAAACAAACAATTATATTTTCTGTGGCAAAAATTTGGATGCAATTCATGTTCACTCATTTTTGCCCTGCTTTGGACACTAATAATGTGAATGTGTTTAAATCAGCCTTATCGTCTTCTACTTTGTCAACACAAAAGAATTTATGTAGGTAGTTTGATAAATCAACAGAGGAAATGTTGCATCGCGAGTGGTAAGGTTGTTATTTACTTCCCACACTTGATCACCGACTTCTGCCACAAGGTTGATGTTGACATTGCATCCATCGAGTGAACTCAGCGTCCCATGCACAACATCATCGGTGATTACTTGCTCCATCAATTCCAAGAGCTTCATAAGAAGCAACTACAAAAAGAGAATCAACAAAGTCACGAAAGAAGGGAAGCATCTCGACCTGCGAAGAAATCGAGCGCTGAAAGAAAAACTAAAGGTGAGCCCACATGGTGGCAACGTAGGTTAAGGAATGATATAAGCTACATCAATCGGATGCTCGAGACGATGAAACCTTTTATAAGCACATTCATGGTAAGTCAGAGAGCAGAAGTAATACAATGGCCCACTCGATCGAATGACTTATCTGAGGTTGAGGATGATAGAAAAGAGGAAGTAAACTCAAGTGGGAATGAAGGATGTACGAAGGGTGAGGATGAGGCGTCAAAGGGTAGTGAAGCATCACTTCAGGTTTAGACTATAAAGGACGTCACTATGTCTACAAGTCTCGTATCCAAGGATGGAGATACAGGTGAGTAGGGCACGCGTCTCAGACAAACGAAAGTGAAGAAGACTACCCCAAAAGGAAGAGACGTACCATGAGTTGACAAGGCCGATTCAGGGGATGACACGTCCAATGCTTAGTTACATGTCTTTGCATTTTATTTATTTTTATGTGGCATGTAAACTCTTAAACAGTTTTGATTTTTTTTTCTATTTTGGATACTATTATTTTATGTTTTCTATTGTGTTTTTTATTTATTTATTTTTCTTATGTGCAACAAGTTACCCTAAATGATTACACAACATTTAGAGCTTCAACGAGGAGGTAGACATCTGAGCTAGTCTGATGCTCTATTCTAGGGAAGTTTGGCAACCTCCTAACCTTTATTTTGAACACATTGGGGACAATGAGTAGTCTGAGTGTGGGGGGAGCACATAAGTTTGTTTTATGTGTGTTTATTTTTGTTTTTATGTTTATTTCTGTGTTTATTTTTGTTTGTATGCATTTTTCAAAAAAACATCCCAAAAATATTTTCCCTTTTTATTTTTAAATTTTCCAAAATCTAAAATTATTTTTCTTTGTTACTTTTAATTTTTATTATTGCATGGTGCTTGGACTTGGATTGAATAAAAAGTTAGTAGTTGAATAGAACAAATGAGTTTATAAGATTGCTAAATGTGTAAATTTTGAATGATGCTAGAGAATTTCTTGCTCTTAATTGTATATTAATTAGTTCATTTGGTTAGTAGGTATAATAGACTAGAGGCAATAACCAAAACCAAAATGTATAAAATGTACCGTAGGATGAATAAAAGATACAAAAACTTGTAGATAAATAATTTGAATCACTAATTGTTCATTTAGATAGATGTATGCTTAATAAAATTGTTGCTAGGTGACTAATCCGGGGAAAACCTTAGGTATTGTTTGTATAACCCTGAGCTTAAAGGACCAACCTTAAAAATTACATTATCCCAAGTTCCCAAATTTGAGCCTTACAATGCCCTTTTTAATGAACCTCATTGTTTGAATCGTTGAGCATGAACTGAGTTCAAAACTCAACCCTTTACTGTCCCTGAACCTTGTAATGCACTATTGAATAGACGTAAAAAATGATAAATAATTTCTTGAAAGGTTACCTTACTAAGTTCTTACAAACTTAATTAGAATGTTCCTGATTTCAGGATTTATTAGGAGAATGCGTCGAGAGTACACTGTATGTAAAAGACATTCATAATAAGAATACATGAGGTAATTTAGGGAAAAACTTAAGGAAAAATTTTATTAGATATTGATAGAATAGATACATAGAAAGGTATAGAAAGAGTCTAAGTACGTCAATCCTTAGGCATAACACCTAATACTCGAATCTGATCGAGCAAGACGGGTGGAGGGCTTTACATTCCCCTTCTTAATCCTTATGATGTGACTCACTCTCATTTTTATCAGGAAACCCTATACATTCACTAAACTATTCAGTCCCGATAGACTTCATGCCTTCTATATACAAAAACTGTTCAACTTCGCACTATTTCTGTTCTCCAGATATTCCTTCTTCCTCAGAAACAATCATCACAAAAGTAGAAATCTCTAACTGATTCTATTCTTTGACTCCCAAGTTCCCTAACACTTTATTAGAGACCTCATAGCAAGAATGAATGCGCCCCCAAGCGACATCTTACTACTGACGTTTTCAAGCAGGACAACAATTTCCTGCACAGTTTTAGTCCATATCCTCCCTCCTGAAATAATATCAAATTGGGCTTTACCACTCTCATCCAACTCGACATAGAAATATTATAGTTGAGTAGCACACTTGACTCCCTTCCCAATCAAGCCTCGCACTATCCTCTTGAACCTTTCCCATGCCTGACCTAGTGTCTTTGTACTCTCTTGTTTGAAGTCAAACAACCATTCACAAGAGATGAACATGGTGGTCATAGGGAGATTACACTTCAAGAATAGTCAACCAAATTCCTCCCACGTAGTTATAGTATCCGAAGGTAGATTATCCAATCAGTCCTTTGCTTTCCCTCCAAGAGCAAATGATATCAATAACAACCGAATAGTGTCATTAAGCACCCAATCATAACTCGTAGTGTTGCATATGTGTGTGAACCTACAAATGAAACCCATTGGATCTTCACATTCATCCCCATAAAATTGAATATTAATTTCACCGAAAAAAAATTAAAGATGGATTGATCTCAAAATATGGAATGTCGATATGGGGTTTCGTTATACTAGGCTGTAACCAACTCTTGTTGTTAAACATGATATTAAGTAATGATTCCATAATAAACAAAATCAAAAGGTTCCTTCTTTCGCAAGGAATTTCAACACCCTACAACAAATAAAAGAATAAATCAAATTAATAAGTCATACTATCCATATCAATAAGGTAATCTACATCCCATGTTGAATCAATAAATTTCGCAACTATAATTTTAAGTTTTGTCAATTATCACTTTAAAGAGCATGCAATAAAACTAAAAATAGTTCAATCTAGCACTGGTTCCTCGACAACAGCTCCAACAACTTGATCACCCTCTTGTCGCCCTCACAAATAATGGGGGAAATCAACATTAAAAACCATAATCAAATAATATACTAAGTGTGGTATCTACAAGTGTGATAGGTCGGTTGCAATATAATTGTACAATAGGGTACGGAGTACTCCGAGGATCGAACCCGCAAGTGTTGACGATTGAACTAAATTTTAGCTACAACTATACGCAATAAAGATCAAACCAACTAGTCGCTACACATTACAGTACAACAAATCACAAAGTCAAGAATAATTATACTAAGTTATGAGCTAGCTAAAAAGGAGTAAATTGTAAAACGTGCAAAGTTATGAAATTAACAATTAAATAAAAGATGATGGTTGATTGATTTTGATGTGGTTCACCAATTTCTGACTTAGGGATCTAAATTGCTTAAACTCCTAAACTGGCTTCATTAACCTCTCGGTCTCAACTTTACCAAATTAAACAAATTAGTTTGAAGTATCTCTCGATCTCACTGACTAATCTCGGACTAACGAATTGGTGCTCAACAAGATTACCTCTCAGTCTCACTTGTCTAGATTTTCCCTTAAGGGCATCAATCGTAAGTTTTTAGATGTATTCAATTGAGTCAAATTTATTAGAACTTAGTCCCTCATCAAAAAAATTAGCTTATCCACATCTCCATTAACCTACCCCCTTTAAAGTTTAGTTACTCATATTAAAAACGAAGTTGATAAACATGAAATAAGAAACCATCACAGCCATTAACATAAAACTTGAGAAAAAGATGAAAGTTAGGATTTTAATCTAGGAAACTTAAAAGGAAAGTAGAGACAAGTTTTAAGAGTCAAATACTAAACAAAGAACAATAAAGACGAATATTTTAATAGCTAAAAAAAGGAAACTGAAATGGCATTAACATAAAACTAAAAATTGTGATTACAAGCAAAGTAGAGCTCCTAAAAATGCAAATAAAACCTAGATATAGTGTTAACTAACTTAACTAACTTGAAGATTAACAAGAACATGAAGAAAATTACAGAAATATTAAATCTACAACTAAGAAAAAATATAAAAAATATGAAACCTGATCTGTCGTGATTCGGTGTAGTAGATTAAACTAGTTTTCGCACTTTAGGAGCTTGAAATTAAGCATTATCATTAGAATTTAATTATGTTTTAATAAGTTTTGTTAAATTTAATAAAATGTGCAAATTGAGTGTTTTACTGACCTTAGGGGCTGAATGAGGCCCAAGGGTGAGCTAATGAACTTTATAAGTGTGCAGGAGACCATTAGAAGGCATATTAAATGAATATTGGTCACTATGTTGAAATACAGAATGCTCGATGTCGCAACATAAGGAGCAGAATCGAGAAATCACAAAACTACCTTCGTTGTCGCGGCACAAGCTAAGGGTGTCACAACATACCCCTGAAGATATCCCAAAGAGGAGTATATTGACTCCTATGACGTGACACAAGTCCTACTGTGACGCGACATCGATTTTGGATGAAAAATAACATGAGCTAGTGGTGTTTTTGTCTGCACAATCAAACTTAAAGCTCGAGAATGTCATCTAAACTATGGTTAAGGACGACGACCACCTGATATCTATAAATAGGCTCCTTTGTCACATGTAAAAGGCACCAATTCCTTAGCTTAGAATTTCTCTCTTAAGTTTAGTATAGTTTTTCTCTTTTTCTTAAGTTTTAGTTTACTTCTATTTTGTCTTTATTTCGAGAGATCTAATTTGTGAATGCGATCAGACGATATGGATTCGTTCTTGCTCTTAATAAAAATCTGGCCTTTTCCTAAATCTTATATTTTTTATTCATGCATTATGTTTATCTTTTATATCAATTTTATATTATTTACAAAAACCATGAGGAACTAATCCCTCTATGGGGGATTAGCGAGTGAAGGTATGATGAATTGATAGTTTTGTAGGGTACTCAACGAATTAGCTATTCGGGAAAGGAAGAATGTGAAGAAAACCCTAGGCTTGAATACCCAAGGAAGTTATCAAGGTGAGAATTAACCCAAAATTGGTATGGGCCATTCGTGAATGCATTAACCCTGAGCCGATCTGGACTTTGAGGTCAGAAGGTAAGTAGTCCTTGTTGACTCCTTATTTTAGTGGAAGATCAGAATATCAGAAGATCCTACTAGGATAGCGACAAGTTGATTGATGAGGAACCCGGAGCAACAATTAATGAAGATTACCGAAGCGAGCTAGTCGTCTACAACTAGATTTGATTAATTCTACTTTGAATCTCTTGATATTTTTTACTTTATTTTATATATTTTATTATTATAAAAATCTTAAAAACTCCTTTTATTTTTACTTTCATACTATAACTTATTTCGAGTACTAATTAGATCTTTCAGTGTTCAGGTTAAAATTGATTTAGCACTAGCCTCCCTTAGGTACGATCCTCGGAGTACTCACCTACTCAATTGTAACTATATTACAACTAGACCCGTATACTTGTAGTTACCGCCTCATTTATATATTTTTTAACTGCAGTATTCACACTCTGGATGTTAGTACATCCGGAGGCGGTCAAAACCCTAGAAAACATGAAGAGAAACTGTTGAACTAGCTTTATTTGTTAAATTATTTTGATATAACAAACATATCTTTAAAATAAAATTTTGTTTTTAGTTTGAACTTAATCAAAAACCATTTCAAATCAATTGAAAATCTTCTCCCTAAAAGAAGTATCGATGTTTTCCAAAATGTATCAATACTTGTAAAATTTTATCGATGCTTCATCTTTTTATTGATACCAAATATGCTTTCTATTTTGAATAAAAAATTGAACACAAATAATAAGTATCGATACCTTGAAAATTATATCGATACTTATTAAAATTTTATCGATACCAAAACTTTATATCGATACCAATTTTGTATTTTTTTTCATGATCTTTCAAAAATGTCAAAAACTGCCGATACCAATAAAAGTATACCTTTTACCAGGTATTGATAAATCATTTTTGGTATCATTGGAAACTGATTTTAATGATCACTAAACAAGCCATTATATGCCTTTAGTATTGATACCTGTACAAAAAGTATTTCCATCCCAACGGCTCTATTTATTTCCCCAACAACCACAATGGTTGGAAATTAAAGGGTATAAATACCAACTTCTGATCGTTATATAACAACAAGAGATATAATCAAGCCTAAAGATCAATCAATTCAACCTGTAAGGTTCAACCTTGTCCTCTGGAACGACGGAAATGTGCAAGTGTACACAATCGCAACAAGTAATAAAGTGAGAAGTAAAAGTCGAGTTATCGTACCCACAGGGATTGTGAAAAGAATTATTTATGAATGCTATTTAAAACATTTTGGTGAAGAAAAATATTTTGTTTGAAGAGGGTGATCAAAAACTAAGATTTTAAAATAAAAATAAATAAATCTCAAATGCACGATTTCGAAATACGATTTTAATCAAGATGACATAATTGCGTTAGATTAATTACATTTCTCAACTTAGAATTATTAAAATCATGTTTATATTGTTACGAATAAGTTCACGGCAACTCAGTAATTTGCTAACTTATGAACATACTCACCTACCAAAATCCATTTATCTCTTGACTATATCCCTATGTCAATTCAACCGATTAAACAAATCTTAATTGACAAATATGTTATTGCACATACATACTTATTAAATCGAAATAATCTCTTGTACATATCCCTATGTCAATTCAAACAATTAACTTGATTTAATAAGCACATAAAAGACTATGTGAGGTAACAAAGTATCCTTACCTTGAGATAGTGTAATCACAATAATTTTGCAAGTTATGCAAGGAAAATGTATCGTCAAATACAGTTGCTAATCTAACCCTCAGCTACCTTAGATGATTAAACATGCACTGATTAAGTATTGTGTCTATTAATTACAATTTCAATCCGTTTAAATAATTAATTCATTAGTTACCTAACAATTGTAATGCAAGAATAACTTAGTCATGATTTTACTTAATCAAGCATCTTACCGAGGCCTATAACAACATGAACACAATTTCCATAATTTTAACAAATGAAATGCAATCAACCTAACACGAATTAAAATCAAGCTAAAGTGATTAAATTAACCATTCCAACAACATAAATATTCATAGATATGTTTAGCATAACAACAATAAAAATTAAAGAGATAGGGAACAAGAATCAAATCCGGTGTTTTTTCGTGGCTTGACTAGTTGCTTCGTTCTTCCTTCTCCGTTGTCCTCATCGACCAAGGCTGCTATGAACACTTAATTGTTTCTCCAAATAGCTAATGAATGCCCCTTTCCCAAAAGGAGAAATCAATAAGAGAGCAAGGGAATTTTGGAATGGAAAAGAAGAGAGAAAGTCAAGAGAAGAGAGAAAAAATGTGAATGCTTGAGGTGTGTTTTTAAAATGAAAAGCCTAAGGGGTTTTTATAGCTGAGGATGGCTGCTAAAAATAGCTAAAATTATCAGCCAAAGAGCCCTCCCTTGGCCGGCCACACATGTGGCAAGGTTGATAGTTTCAATTTTGCTAATTTAGGCTTGGGGCAAATCTATAAAGCCACCAATTGTTGAGGGGTTTGAACGCAACTTGAACAAGTCTTCAAGGGCCTCTTTGCAAGCTTAAATAATCAACTAATAAGCTGATTTGGTTCAGCTCTTGGGATGGTTTTTGGGCTGTCCATTTCTTGGTCGGTTCGGTTCACTCGGTCTAGTTCAACTAGACCACTTTTTCATAATTAATTAATAATAATTTATTAACCCAAATTAAATTGGATATAAATTAAAATTAATTGTATTGTGAATTAATACATATAATTTTGGACTGTCTTAGGTTGAAATTTAGTTCGTCTTGATACTTCAAATTGCTTCTCGGTTTTATGCTTCTAGCAGTGTCTACCGAGCCATTTTTTTCCCTTTATCCAAATCTATCAAAAATAACCAAAATTCATCAAAATTAATTATAAAATTAACTAAAATTCAACATGTTCATATTTTAAGTGCGCTTTAATTATTTTGTAAAAATTAATTATTTTTTCGACAAGAATTTTATCGAAACTGTATGATTTTAAGTTAAATGGTATGTAAAAATGTGTAAATTTCTGTGTTTCCATCCTCAAATGTTGAATAAATTAGTGAATTTGGGAAAATCCTTAATTATGGAAAGATAAGGTAATGGAATAGACAATTGGGGTCAAACCACTCTAAATCTTTGCGTTCATTATTTCATATTCTTTCATTACTTCCACCAAATTTTTAAAGGCCAATTCACCCCATCTTGGCAATTTCAGTTTGATTAATCAAGCTAACATAAAATAAGAGAAAACTTGAAGAAAACTATCTAAAATAAGCCTAATGTGTTGTAGCCTCTCTCCTTAGCCAAAATTGGTTGTTTTAAGTAGCAAAATCTGGCTCACTTTATTGACCAAAATGCCCTTCAACAAGCCTTATCTGATTAGTGCTTCGGTTAGACATACCCCTGGTGTCATTTTTTGTCCCCTTCACGATATTGATATAACCATACCCAAGGTAGGATATTGTGACATCCTAAACAGTCTTGACATGGGTTGCCCCTTGGAAGTTGGATATCACGATACCACTATAGGTGGTCTTTATCTTGGGCCTGTGGGAGGTGTCACAATATCCATGCCTCAATGTCATGATACCCCTTTTTTTGGTTGATGTTTTCAAACAATTTTAGGCCACAGTCGAGTACCTACATCACTCAATCAGATGTTAGGGCTCCTAATGACACAATTGGCCGATTTGGGTCCCAAAATGAGTAAAAATAGGCATTTACACTTATTTAATAAAAAATCTAAAAACTGCGCTAAACTATGGAAAATATGCTAATTTCCTCAAAAACAAGCTCCTTAAGTATAACAGGAAAGCTTAATTTGACATACCAAATTACGACAGATTACTTTCAGTTTCTTATCTATTTGAACTCAGGCTTTTACTTATATCAAAGTATACGAGTCATGCATACATAGTTCGTCATCCACTCAGGATTAAGGTATGCCACACTTTGAATGCCACAAGTGAATAAATCCATAAATGGATTTCAGATCTATTCTTCTTGGGTCTAGTCCAATGTAATGTCAGTCTAGTTAGTCACATATATGTCTCTATCTTCAGGGAGTCATCCGCTTCAGTGCCCAAGACAAAGCATTTCCCCAATTGTACTTGATAGACGACATATTAGTCTTTCAATCAGTTTGCTCATTTTTTATTAGGCTAAGGACATGTTTAGGTTCGTTTACTAATATAACATGTCTTTCTATATTACGATCCAACCATGTAATACTGCATAGTATTGGTTTAAACATTAGACAACCAACGAGTCAATATTTGCTTCTATTTTTCTTTTCATGCAAAAACCACATAAGGAGAATTATACAAATTATATTAATATAATCCATGAATTATTTTATTAATCAATCTATTTGGAAAAAGTACAATTGTACATAGACAAAAATACTACACTTACAACACCATATCCAATACTCTCACCTATAAATACTTTTAAGAGCAATGAATAAAGGTTCAACTCTCCAAAGATACAAAGTCTACACTCTACTATCTTACCTGCAGCACCAAGCTTTCCTACTCCCTTCCTATTTATTCCTTATAACCTCCAGCTCTCTGTCCTAACTGGGTGAACCAGCTTCCGTGACTATCACCATACCCTCCTCCTTACCTCCTCCTTGTTGTATTATTGTATCAACAAGTGTTAAAATAACATTAATTTTCTATTTACACTTGATTTAATTTAAATTTTCCTTTCATAATAAGTTAAATACATTTTTTATTGATTAATCAATAATTCAAATGATGTAAATTCAAAGTCACTAAAATTATATTTTATATCGATTCTAAAACTATTACTTTCTAATAATTTTATAAATTTTAATAATTTTATAATTTTAATGATTTCTTTGTAATTTTTATAATTTTTTTATAATTTCATAATAAACCTGCACAAATGGTGTCTGGATTGAAATTATTCTAGACAAATGGTTATTTAAGTTTATTGTGTTCTTACTTTTAAAATAATTTTATTTTTTTCAACTTTTTGCTGATGTAACATCTACTAATGATGACATCAACTTTGTTGTTAGTTTCTAATGATCAATGTTTGTCAAAGGGCTTAATTTGTCAAAATTATTAGTTCAAGCTCAATTGGGTGCAACAAAAAATTTAGTGGGGCTTAATTAATTTTTCTGAAATTATTCGAGGGTTTATTGTACCAATAAACTTGTGTTTTTAACATAAATGTGAAATGAGATACTAGGATAGATAAAATGATAGTACACAGACTAAATTGACAAAAAAAATATTAAGTTGCCAAATTGAGAATTTATATATAGTACAAGGAATGGAATAAATATTATGCATACGATTCAATATCAATAATAAACAAATTTAAATTTAAATATGATATAAATAGCATAAATCGAGTATGCTGCCAATCTTACCTTTGCTCAATCTTCCTGTAACTCTCACTCCTTCCAACATTTCAGCACATTTTGTTGGTGGTAGGAGCGACGGACATCCAAAAACAAGAACAGAAACAGTATGGTTTTCAACTTTCATGGTCACAAAATTCAACTAAAATTCACCGACCCCACCACGTAATCTGCCGCGCTTTGAAATTGCGTGTAATCTAATCACGGAGCACTTAATTCAATGCTCCACATGTTGCTGTTTGTCTACCACATTCCACGGCAATTACTGGTCAGCTTCATATGGATCGAACTAATCCATCTGTGTATCTGTATCCCTTGGGAGTCAACTTTTGGGCCATACCAATTTTAAAATGGATGTATATTTGATATGTAAAAAAAATGAATGAATTAAATAATGCTGGGTTATGATTACATAATGTAAAGACTTATTTCTTCTCATGATACGTATTTATTTAACAGAAGTTAATTTGTTAAAAGGCTCCTCCTGAATACAATGCAAACATTCTTGCTTCAACAGAAATTAATTTGTTAAAAGGCTTATCTTTATTATTTTTCTAAAAGGATATCACATTCGATATACTATCAATGTATAAGTTGCTTAATAATTTTTAATTATATTATATATTAAATACTTAATTGAGCTGGTGTCACGAATTAACAGAACCCTAAATTAATTAGATAATGATGAAAAATACTATTATTATATGATTTTAAAGATAATTTTATCATTATTTTCTTTTATGTATAAAATAAAAAATCCCCTTACTAATGAGGGATTGGATTATGGTTATATAAAATAAAAGGTTATTTTCCTCTCATGAGTCGTCATTTCTCAAAGGACAAAATCAGAGCATGTTTTTACGTCAAAGTAAATATTGTTGAACAAATCATGTTAGCAAATAAATATAAATATAAATATAAATATAAATATAAATTAATATAAGTAAATATTTATATAAACAAATATTTATATTTATGTAAAACACAATATTTAAATAAAAAATTAAATAAATATTTATATTTATTTAGAACATCAGTTTTGAAAACAATTAAATAAACAAGATTTTGGAAAACCAAAAATCAAATAAGGGGATCGAGTTTTACTAAATGTTGAGGCCTATTTTCATAGTTTCTTTAAGATAGATTCGACAGCTGCTATGGTACTTGGAGAAACGTTGGTCGACTGTCTCTCAGGATACAACAATAAAATGACCACGGCAATAGTACCTTTGCAGTGATCAATGAACAAACATTGCCTTCTTCTATCACTGAAACATTTGGAAATCTAGAGGGGGAAAAGACAAAATGTTTAGAGTGAAAAATTCGTTATGTCTTCATGTGTCTCTAAAAAATTCTACAGTATTCTTTAGGCTTTTATAGGCATTCAATATGGAAGAATTTTGGAAATTTCCATGAACAATGAGATAAATATTTCCATTAAGGAGCCTTTAAATCAATTTGAATAAAATCAAATCAAAGTGAAAATCAATTTGATTGGAATAAAATCAAATCGAGATATTTTTCCTTTTAATATATATTTTGTATAATATTTGCTGAGAAAAATAAAATACGTATTGGCTAAAATATTCACAAGCCTTTTTTGCGCTTGATCGGTTCGGACATTTCACGTCACCCACATTGTGCGGGTGCGCCCCCAACCTCGCGGGTTTGGACCTGCACCCCCTGCGCACGAAGCAGAATTTCAAGCTTAGTCATCCAATAATCCCTCAAGTGGGTTCTCAAATATATACATATCTCACACTTGGAATGTAACCGATATGGGATCTAAGCTTTTCTTTTCCTCAACAAATGTTCACAAGTGGCTTACTTTGTGCATCAATTTCTCATTCATCACTCAACCATTTTGAGCATATGATATACCTTTGTAAAGGTCTCATAGAGTAGAAAATAAAATCATAATTTTATGATCCAATTCTCCACCTTTACCAATCGAAAATATGCCTCAAAGTTTTCAAAAATTACATTTTTGCCAACAATCCCCCACATCAATAAAAATTGACAGTTTTTAAAAAATATTGACTCGATGTGGTGATAGAATCTACAATTAATAGTTGCATAGGATAGGTAGGCATCCACCCTTGAACCTTCCCTTGTGAAAGTATATTTACTTTACTAGCTGACCAGTAGACGAGATATCCTTGAACTGTTTTGCCTTTTGTGTAAACGATGATATACCTCACACAACTACCTCATTGGCAAGGTTTTAGTTCTCATGGGTATGTTCATATAGCCATGAACATCTCCTGGTTCTGCAAGAGTTTGAGAGAACTATGCCCCAGTAGTCTCCTCAAAGCGGCCCCACTTCACTCTTACATAGGTGACTTATGTTGCTCGGCTCACCAAAACACACAATGGTCATTAAAAGCATTGCTTAATTTATCTCATTTTTAATCACTGTTTATATCATAGGAACGGACTCGGGATAAATCCCTATAGTGACCTTACAAGGTCTATGCAAGTAGGTTGTCCCTTTGAACCTAGATATTGGGATCTCCAATCAGCTAGGTAGGGTTTTTCTTGACATAGCGCATTTTATTTCCATGGGCTTTAATTCTATTCCTTTCGATGTTTTATCAACTTGTTCTCGGTTTAAGCCTTTAGTTAGTAGGTCCATAATGTTATCTTTTTTATTTTACAAAATCAATAGAGGTAACTCTGTTTGAGATCAGTTGTCTAACAGTATTGTGTCGATGACGCATATGTCTCGACTTATCATTATACATTACATTTTGTGCTCTACCAGTTGTTGCTTGGTTATCACAATATATGCATATTGTGGGCACAAGCTTTGGCCAATCAAGTATATCCTCCAAGAAGTTTTGAAGTCATTCGGCCTCTTTTCCAGATTTGTCTAGAGCTACAAACTCAGATTCCATTGTGGATCTGGTTAAAATTGTTTGTCTTGAGGACTTCCATGACACAGCTCCTCCTCCCAATGTAAAAACATATCCACTTGTGCCTTCCGTATCTTGAATATCATATATCCAACTGGTATTAGAAAATCCTTCTAAAATAGCATGATCTCTAGAATAATGCAATCCATATCCCCAAGTATATCTAAGATATCTCAGTATCCTCATAATTGCTTTCTAGTGGTTTTCCCTTGGATTTCTTGTGAATCTACTTAAATTGCTTACAATGAAAGCAATATCTAGTCTAGTACAGCTCATAAGGTATATTAGATTGCCTACGACCATTGCATATTCCACTTGGTTAACACTTTCACGTTTATTCTTGGACAGATGTTGGCTCGTATCTATTGGAGTTCTGACTATGCCAGAACTATCCTTGCTAAATTTCCTAAGAATATTGTCAACATAGTGTGACTGAGTCAATATGAGACCTTTAGATGACCTATTGATCTAGATGCCCAAAATCACATCAGCTAGTCCCATATCTTTCCTGTCAAACCTTGAGTTTAATATGTCTTTGGTATGTTTTACCATTTCATTGTTACTTCCAACAATGAGTATGTCATCAACAATAAACATAGGATTGTATATCCAATACCGGTAGTTTTAACATACACACATTTGTCACACTCATTAATCTTAAAGCCATTTTTCATCATGACATTATCAAACTTTTCATGCCATTATTTTGGTGCTTGTTTAAGTCCATATAAAGACTTAACCAATTTATAAACTTTACTTTCTTGTTGTTCCATGTAAATCTCTTCATCAAGATCTCCATTTAGAAAAGTTGTTTTAACATTTATTTGATTTACCTCTAGATTCCGCAAGGCAGCAATTGCAAGTATCATCCTTATAGAAGTTATTTTGGATACTGGAGAAAAAAATCAAAGTAGTCAAGGCCTTCCTTTTGTCTATAACCTTTTATAACCAATTTGGCCTTATACTTATCAATTGTTCCATCTGCTTTCATTTTTCATTTAAAAATTCATTTAGAATTTAATGGTTTAACTCCCGGAGGAAGATCCACTAATTCTCATGTATGATTTTGCATGATGGAACCAATTTCACTTTTAATAGTATCTTTTCATGAGGTGCTTTCAGATGACTGTATAGCATCATTATACGTTTGAGGTTCCGGCTCTAGCATAAAGGTTAGAAAAATCCAATCCAAAAGATCTTTCCACCCTTGCTCGTTTACTCCTCTTTGGCTCTATCTCAGTTTCAACCTCGTCTTGATGCTTTTCATCTATAGTTTCTGAAGTTTGTTTTGTTGAACTTGAATCAACTTCCCTAACTTTATAAGGGAAGATATTTTCAAAGAATGAAATGTTCTTTGATTCCAATATAGTATTCTTGTGAATGTTAAGATTCTTTGATTCATACACAAAAAACCTATATGCATTGCTATGATCTGCATAGCCAATAAAAATACAATCCACCATTTTAGGACCTATTTTCATTTGCTTTGGTAATAGAGCCATTAGTTTTGCAAGAGAACCCCACACTTTCAAGTAGTTGTAAGAAGGTTTTCTACCTTTCCATAACTCATATGATGTATTATCTCTTTTCTTGTGGGGAACCTTATTTAAAAGGTAATTAGCTGACAGAATAGCTTCCCCCACATGTTCTATGATAACCCAGAGTTTCCTAGCAATTCGTTCAACATTTTGTTTAGAGTCCAATTTCTCCGCTCAACTACTCCATTTGATTGAAGATAGTATAGTGGTGTCACTTTAATGAATAATATCATGTTGTGCACAGTATTCACCAAATTGTTCAACATATTCACCACAACGATCACTTCTCACCATCTTAATCTTTTTATTAAGTCGCGTTTCAACTTCCTACTTATAGAGAATAAATTTCTTTATAGTTCATCTTTCGTCTTAAGCAAATATACGTAGCAATATTTTGTGCTATCATTAATGAAGATCATAAAATATTTATTCCCTCCTCTCGTTTGAACAAATTTTAAGTCACAAACATCGTTAGATTAAGTGGTTTTGTGCTTCTTTCAATAGTTTGAAATGAAGACCTTGTTAATTTTGCCTCAACACAAGTCTCACATTTATGTTTATAATTAATGTGAAATGAAAGAATGCGCTCTAAATTAATTAATGTATGTAAAGTATCATAATTAACATGTCTAATCCTACCATGCCATAAATTAAATAACTCAAGCATATAAACAGAAGAAGAAGCAACATTATTATTCATAGTTTTTGCTTTTTTACAGATATTGCATTAAGTTTCCACAAGTCATTTAATACATATCCCCTTTCCACAAACATTACCCCTTAGAAAAAACTAGCTTCTGGGATTCAAACACAATCTTAAAGTTGTGTACACTAAGGACTATCCCAGAAACAAGGTTCTTGCGTATGTCAGACACATACAACATATTTTAAAGTATGAGTTATTTGTCAGAAATCATCTTCAAGACCACAGTACCCTTCCCTTTTATCTTGGAAGTCGCAGCATTGGCCATATAGAGCTTCTCCCCATTTTCACAAGGCTCCAACTCAAAAAAGGAGTCTTTGTCACAGCAGATATGATGTGTGGCACCAGTATCAAGCCACCATTCTCTCTGATTTGAACGAACCATGTTGACTTAAGAAATCACAACACATAAGCCTATATCTTCCACAGTATTTGTAGAAGTTTCCATTTTCTGTTAAGATTTTAGAAACAGAACCAGAATTACAAACTTATCAACTTTTGTTAGACGGCAGAAATTTAATAAAACCTAGAAGAAAAGTTTATACGGTCTAATCGAAAACACAATAAAATAATGCACCAAGTAGATAACTCTGAAAGAGAGGTGATGCACTTGGCACGCTTAAATACCAAGTCCTTCAAAGAACCAATCCTAAAATGCACTCTCATATTGTCCTTTTAATTCACCGTTGATTTTTTCTTTCTTTCATGTCATAATTTTGAAACTACAATTTAAGCTTTCACAATTTAAAGCCACAATTAAGGTCACAGTAAATAGAAAATTTAATTTCCAATTTATATTGCCCTTTGATTTTGTTAAACGACATAATTAAAATTCTGAAACAAAATCAAAATCAATTCTGCTGAACGGCAGGATTAAATCCCGAAAAAAATTATTTAATTAAATCTTCGTTTGCAAAAAAAATCAAAATCAAAATCGAATTAAATATGTTAAACGGTGGGAATAAATCCCGAAACAAAATTATTTAATTAAATCATTGTTTAGAAACAAAATCACAATCGAATAAAATCTGTTGAATGGCGGGAATGAATCCTGAAATAGAATTATTCAATTATTTCACGTTTGGAAACAAAATCAAAATAAAATAAAATATGTTAAACGACGGGAATAAATCCCGAAACATATTATTCAATTTAATTCTTATTTGGGAACAAATCAAAAAATGAATAAAATCTGTTGAATGGCAGGAATAAATCCCGAAACAGATTTTATTTAATTTTAATTTTTATTCTCAAACAAAATATTTTTTTTGCCTTGGTGTCTCATTCGACTCGGATTAGAGAATTCTAAAATAATAAATTTGTCTTAAGATTGTTTGACAAATCATGTTAGTGAACAATATAAATATAAATAATTATATATATAAATAAAACAAATTAATATAAGCAAATATTTATATAAACAAATATTTATATTTATGTAAAACACCAGATTTCAATAAATATTTATATTTATTTAGAACATCAATTTTGAAAGCAATTCAATAAACAAGATTTTGGAAAACCAAAAACCGAATAAGGGGATCGAGTTTTACTAGATGTTGAGGCATGTTTTCTCAGTTTCCTTAAGACATATTTGGCCACTCCTATTGTACTTGGAGAAACGTTGGTCGACTGTCTCCTAGGACGCAATGAAATGATCACGATAGTTGTACATTTGCAGTGATCAACGAACAAACCTTGCCTTCTTCTATCACTGAAACGTTTGAAAAATCGGAGAGGAAAAAGAAAAAAAAATTAGAGTGAAAAATTTGTTATATCTCTGTGTGTCTCTAAAGAATTCTGCAGTATTCTTTCAGCTTTTATAGACATTCAATATGGAGGAATTTTGGAAATTTTCATGAACAATGATACAAATCTTTTCATTAAATGAGCCTTTAAATCAATTTGATTGGAATAAAATCAAATCGAGATATTTTTCTTTTTAATACAGATTTTGTATAATATCTGCTAAGAAAAATAAAATATGTATTAGGCTAAAATATCCATTTTGGGCTTGACCAGCCCAGACATTTCACGTCGCCCACATCGTGTAAGTGCGTGTGCCTAACCCCAACGGGTTTGGACCTACACCCTACTGTGCCCAAGGCAAAGTTTCAAGCTTAGTCATTCAATAATTTTTCAAGTGGGATCTCAAATATATACATATCTCACATTTGGTATTTAACCAATGTGGGATCTAAGCTTTTCTTTTCCTCAACATATATTCACAAGTGGCTTACTTTGAGCATCAATTTCTCATTCATCACTGAACCATTTTGAGCATATGATTTATCGTTGTAAAGATCTCCTCATGGAGTAGAATATAAAACCATAATTTTATGATTCAACTCTCCACCTTTACAAATAAAAAATATGCCTCAAAATTTCTAAAAATTACATTTTTTCTAACAAATAAGACCTCATCCCATGTACAATGCAAACTTTCCTCCTCCAACAAAAGTTAATTCAATTAAAAGGTTTGCCTTTATTCATTTATTAAAAGGATATCACATTTGATATATATAAGTTATTATATATCACGTGCCAATTTTGTTGGATAATGGTGAAAATATTCTTACTTTAACATTGTAAATTAAATTATTTTAAAGATAATTTTATATAAAGTAAAGAATTACTTTTCATTCATGAGACGTCTTTCCAAAAGGACAAACTCAAAGTAAGTTTTGATGTCCAAAGTAGATAATGCATTACCGTAGGGATAAATATCAAAACTTTGATTTTGTGCGATTTTGTACATGAAATTTTAATTTGATTAAAAATTCACAAATCACTAATAACATTATCGATTAGCACTATTTTACATTGACATATTGCATACACAAAAGAATATATTAATCCAATATGAAAATAAATTTGTATATTCATTTTTTTAAATGTGTATGACTGAATCAAAATCAAAGTTTCATGTATACCTATGAATCACAATTCAAGTTTCATATATATAATTGTACCAAATCAAAGTTCATGTATCAAATTGCATATTAAACCAAAATTTATTTATAAATTTGATATTTATCCTTATTATCCTGAGTACAATACAAACATTCTTACTTCAACAAAATTCAATTTGTTAAAAGGTTTATCTTTATGCTTTTCTTAAAAGGAAATCACATTTGATATACGATAATAAGTTGTTTAATAATCTATACTATAATATAATAAATACTTGATTGGATCATAAGTCAACTAGTTACCAATTCAATTAGGTAATGATGAAAATATTCTCACTTTGCAAAATAAATTATTTAATTTAAGGGTAATTTTGTCATTTTATATCTTTTGTATGAAAAAATACCTTACTAATTATGTATTGGGTTATTATTTTCTATAAAGTAAAGAGTTAATTTTCTCTCATGAGACATCATTTCTAAAATTAAAAGAAATATGACATCCAAAATAGATAATACCTTATTTGGGAGTACAATGCAAATAGATTTGCTTCTACAAAAGTCAATTTGTTAAGAAGCTTATCTTAATGCTTTTCTTAAAAGGATATCACATTTTATATACTATAATAAGTTATTTAATAATTTATATTATATATTAAACATTTGACTTAGCTAGTCATGAATCAACCGAATAATGATGAAAATATATTATTTCACATATTAAATTGTGTTATTTTGAAGGTAATTTTTCATCTTATATATTGTATATATAAAAATATAAAAGCCATACACCTACATTAGGATTTAAACCTAAACCTTCATAATTTTCATCATTTGTACTTTATTAACTCATTCAGATAGAATAATATTATAATTACATCCAATAATAATATTATAATATTATAATTACATCCAATAATAATATAAAAGCCATACACCTACATTAGGATTTGTACTTTATTAACTCATTTCAAGCCTTATCGTTATTATAACAAGGTAAACATATATTTTTGGTACTTGAACTTGACTTAAAAAATTCAAATTGATTCTTAAAATTTTTATGGTCCAATTAGGTACCTAAAACCTTGGCCTCAAGGTTCAATTTGGGAGTTAAAACTTTTTTTTTATCTAAATAGGTATATGAACTTGGTTTTTTTTTTGTTCAAATTAGTAATTGAACATGACTTTATAGTCCAAATTAGTTCAAATAAGTCATTTACCGTTCAGACCAATTTAGACCAAAAAGTCAAATTCATATACCAATTTGAACTAAAAAAACTAAATTGAAGTATCTAACGGGACAAAGAAAGCGCTAAGCATGAATATAAACCTTGAAGCAAAATTAAAATACCAAAATATATATTTACTCTTACATCAATGTGTTGCGGCCGGCACCACTAGCTTCAATGTTTCGTTTAATTGCGGCTTCCACTTTGTATAACAACGTACCTTTTTAACCAAGTGGATGGCTTTTGATTTCCACCATTTTAATTGGTTTTCATTTTATATAGTTTAAAATATTTCAAAAAAGATATTTTTATTTTTGAAAAAAGTAATTATAGATAATAAAATAAATATTAAATTTATATATTAAACCGACATAATAAGCATTTATAGGATTCAAACTTTATTAATTAAATGTTGCAACATCCATCACATTCCGTTGAATCTGAGGTAGGAATAAAGGAAGTGGTCGACGTTGTACTACAATATCACCCTCCGTAATAGTTATGCCCACTATCTATATGCTACTAATATATTATTCCATTCAAATCTAAATACAAATACCTACTTTTAAAGTTATCTCGAGTCAATATAAATGCAGAATATGGTTTTCAAAGGCTTCAATTATCCACCAAGCCTGCACTGCCGTTAAGGTCAAATTTTGGTTAAAATTGGGAAACTAATTTTGTGTTAATTGACAAAAGCAAAACGTATAAATTTATTTTATGCTCACACACACATAATTAGGTTATATTCAAATTATTTTTTCTTATCTTGTATTCTTGTCATATTTCAGTTCATCCTGTATTTTGTATAACTTATCATTCTAACTTTTTTTTACTTTTAAAAAAAGAGAGTTTGATATATTCCAAGGAATTTATTACATAATTGGTATTGTGCTTTAATAACTTTCTCGAATGTGTTTCAGTCTTGTCTTAATTCATTTTATATTTTGCATAGTTTATCAAATGATGTAGTTTTAAATACAAATTCATTTACTTTAAAATTGGATCGTTATATTTACTATACATTTAAATAATTAATTTAAGTATTATATTCAAAACTTTTAATTTATATTATCCAAGTATAACGAAGACATATTCTAGTCGGATTTTATTTTATCCCCAAAGGAGTCCTCGTTGTATAACCCCACTAGGTGTTGCCTCGTTCCTTCACAATCCATTATCCTTAGAGTTCAAGGACTTGAAGAAATTTGTATGCCAAACAAGTAAACTAGGGTGCAAGCTCCTCGTGCCCTCAAGGTCCCTCGTTGCCTAGCCTCAGCTCATACTCTCACAAAGACTACACTTCGAAAAGAGAAAGAGGCCTATGTATTGGCATAGCATACCTGTTGTTATTCATTGTTAATTGCTGATCTCTATCTTCTTACTCACCTGCCTTTAATTGGTATCAGAGCCAGTAATTCAGATTTTCTTTCATCAGAAAACCTATGATCTAGTAAGAAGAGAGTTTAAAATAAGAATCATGGAATCCTCTAGATTATCCACTACAAAGGCCCCCCTTTCATTACCAGAATCTCATTTCCGTTCTCACTCTGCCCGAAAAATTTCCTCTCTCTATGAAGTTGAATATTTCACAGAAGAAGAAAAAATCCAGGCTACTAATCTTCCTTTAGTAAACCCATACTCCGCTTACCAAAAACCTTCTTTTTCTCCTGTAAAAAGTATAAAGTCCCTTATTACTACCAGAAGAAAAAATGTTAAAGAGTATGTTCAGTCCTTTAAATTTGACAAACATCTTATTTACGGAGGCCAAGAAGAACAATTTGTCACTTTGGAGATCCCCTCTCATTTTCCTCAAGAATGGTGTCAGCATGGATATTCTCACATTCATTTCGGAGCTGTCCGTTTGGCGTTAAATTATCATGGAACTTCAGGGAAACCTGTAGTATCCAGAATTGCTCTGTTAGATTCCAGATACAAACGCTATCAGGATGCTTGCATTGGAACTGTAAAAGCAACTTTAAGCTCGGGAATGGCCATGGTAACACTGTTTCCCAACTTTACCATGTCCTTACAAGATCCCAATCTACTTGATGCTCTCAAAGTCCAGATTCAGATTATTGGAGCAGAGATGGTTGAATCGGCGGTAACTGCAACTCTGCACTATGAAATAGTGTATAGAGTCCAAGATCATGCTTTTAAGCTGACAAATCAAGGATCTGAAGATTCTCTTTTGATCTCTGTAAACACAAAAGAAGAACCTCACTGCATTCATGTGCCTAAACAAATACCCAAACAAGAACTTTTAAAGCTCTTGCCAAAAAAATGGGTAACCAATTACGAGCAGATCCACCAGCATAACCAACTGATTAAATCCACCAGAAGTCAAATCATGACAAAAGCTGATGGGACTAGTGAAATCCGATTTGATCACAGTCACCTAAAACAGCTTTCATCACCTCCTGTCTTTACTACTCAAATGATGTTCCAGCCATTATCTACAGAAGAAGTAGTACCAGGACCAGAAGCAAAGCTGATCCAGAGTTTTCAACCAGATGGAAAGCCTTTGTATTATTTTAAAGATCCTTCAGGACACTGTCCGTGGGATATCAACTGTTCATGTGAAGGGTGCAGAAATGATGCCTTTGAAGACCTTGATGAAGACATCAAACGCACCAGAAGAAAGAAATCCAGCAAAAAATCAACATAGTCAGATTTTTATAAAAGATGGATGAATGGAGATCCAGATATTGGCCCCTTAGGAGAAGATAACGGTAAATTCGTATATCTTGTGGATTATTCTGCAAAAAAGCCACAATCTCCTAAAATCCAAAATCTACCGCAAAATCCTCCTCCATCATCCCCTTCAAAACCAGACCCTGACCAGAAATGGCTTGCTAAACCTCTAAAGCAGCCATGCTACAAAAGAATCAACAAATGGGTCCAAAAAAATGATCAGTTTATGACATGCAGCCAGGAACACAATTTGAAGGTTCCAAAATCTTCCCAATCAACCCCACAAGTTCGAATGTATACCGCAACTTCCTCCTATGATGAAGATTTTCCACCTCTAGAAGAATTTACAAAAAATGAACATCTTCATGCACCTAAAATCTCTTCAAAACTCCAAGTTGATGCGGAAGGAAGGCAGGTTAAAATTGCAGCAGCAGAAGCCACTTTAAATTGGCAGACAGAAAATGCTGTAGCCCAGAATGCTGCAATCAAGAAGATTGATCATAAAGTAAGTCAGATTGATAATAAGGTTTCAAAAATCTAAAAAATGACAGATGAAAATTCTGAGATGATAAAAAACCTTATTAAAATCTTCCAGAAAAGACTCAAAGAAGTTGCTCATGAGCCAGCCGCCCCAGGACAAGATTTCTTTTCTCATATTGCACAAAGAGAAAAAGAAATCCAAAACCTCAAGGAGCAGATAAAATATCTGAAAGAAAATGGGAAGCTACCACCACCACAACCATCAAGAAACGGGATTGAGCTTTTCCCGTCAATCAAACAGACAGAAGGCCCTCGACATTTTGGAACACAGCCACTTATCTTCCCTCCACCTGACCCAAAGAAAAAAGCTACGATTAGTGAATTATTGCAACAGATCAAAGCTCAAAAGGCAAAAGAAAAGAAAGAAGCTGCGGAAGAAAAAAGAAAGAAAGAAAAGGCTCGAGGCAAGAGATCGGTGGAAAAGCCAAATGATGATGAAGAAAGCCAATTCTCTTCACCTCCAACATCTCCTCCACCAAAACAGATATCCAAGTCTCTGATGATGCAAAACAACAAATCTCCTTCTAATCCTTTATCAAAAATTTTAAGGGATTATAGTTGTGAGGTTTTGCCAAAAATATCTGTTGCTCGAAGAGAATCAAAGATAACTCTAGTCTCAGATGATGATACTGTTCCACAGGAAGAAGATCCAGTATCTTTTTCAGGAACTGATGAATCAGAATCTATTAAGACCCAATCTAGTCCTTTTTCACAAGAAGAAATTGATGAAGACCAATCAGATCTGCCAGAAGTAATGGCCATTCCAGGAGTGAAAGTTGAAGAACCATCAGATGATGAGATGACTGAGGCAGAACCATCAAATGCTAGGAAAAAGATGGTTTTCACTCTAGATGATATTCCAATCTCAAAATGGCCAGCAAAATTACAAGAGTTCCATTCATGGCTTGATACTAGAAAGCTTACAGAAGAAAGTCATTATAACATCCTGTCTGAATTTGTTTCAAGATTCACAGGAATGTTAAAAGACTGGTGGAACTCAGTTACTCAAGCAGATCAGTTGCAGTTCCTGGTGTTAACAGACTTTTCACAAAATATAAGGATTATCCATAGTTACTTTATAGGTAATCCTGAGGATCTGTTAACTCTGAAGAGAAGGGAGTTTTTCAAAAGGAAATGCTGTTCTTATCAAAAGAAAGATTTATCAAAACATTTTTATGTTATGATGAAGCTTTTTTATGCTCTTGGATCGGAGCCAAGCCTGAAGCAAGCAGTCGTTGCATCCCTTCCAGATCCTATTCAGGTCGCTATTAATCAGAATCTTTACAGGCAAAATAAAAACATCCTCAATCTGACCATGGGAGAAATTCAGCAAGAAACTTTTATTGCTCTTGAAGATATCTGCAACAGAAGAAAAGTTTTCAAAGATTATCTCCATGGAGACAAGAGGATAGACAAAGCTTGTACTGATTCACATTTGAAGATTAAATGCGGCAAAGAGGATAAATCATGTTATTGTCCAACAAAAAAGAAGAAGCATTTCAGAAGAGAAGAAAGAGCCAGAAGGCTGAAATCTAAGAGAAGGTACAGATGGAGATACCTCAAGAAAAAGAAAAGGTTCTCCAAGAAGGGCAAATCCACAAGATGCTACATTTGCAACAGAAAAGGTCACTTTGCAAAAGACTGTCCGAAAAACAAAAAATGAGCAAAGATGATCAGACAAATCCAGCAGAAATCGGGAGTCAAGATAAAGGATGAAGATGACATAGAGTCCTTATTCTCTATTGATGATGAGCCCAATGATCAATCAATATGTGCCATTCAAAGTATTCTATCCAGTGATTCAGAAAATTCAGAATTCTCTTTCTCAGACTCATCATTAATGATACAGCCCCAGAAAGATTGTTGTTCTCTCTCCACTCTTCCTCAAGAAGCATCCATTGAAGTTACAGCCCCTCATATCCCAGTCTCCATCTATACAAGTAAATACAGTAAACATGTTACTGTAATTGCTTTTATTGATACTGGAGCAGCAGAATCCATCATGAATCCAGAAATTTTGCCCAGAGAACATTGGGAACCCCATACCAGATATTTCAGCTCAACATCAGGAAAAGTCTTTTCAACAGACTTGAAAAGTAAGCCCATCAAGATCCAGTTTTTTCCGACATGTTCTATTGTCACTACAGTCCTGGGATCAAAACTTCCAGGAAAGGATCTTATTGTTGGTTTTGATTTATATCTTAAAGCCAAAAAATTAAGAATCCTTCCAGATGGAATAAGGTATAAACAGATGTTTAAACCTTATGTTCCAATTCCCAGATTATTTGCTATTAATGCTGACAAGATCTAAGAGGTTGTTGAAGAATTAAAGCAAAGAACGTGTGCAGAATCTCATTCAGATTTCCTGAAGAAATGTGATCATCCTCTATGGAGAAATTCAACATTCTTCATCAAACTTCCTTTCAAAAAGAATGAAGATATCAATCCTACAAAAGATAGTCATGTTAGGATGAATCCAGACTGTAACAGCCCAAAATTGACCCTAGTCGGGAAGTGGTTTCGGGACCACAAAACCGAGTCATAAAAATAATTAATTTCCATATTATATGCTTATTATGTGTGTACATGAGTATGTGGAAGTTTCATTCTCCAATTTTGCCAATTGCATGAGAAATTATTAAATAGGGATCGATATGAGACATGGTGAAAATATGATAGGCTAATTTAAAATGGTCTATTAATGCATGTTGTGAAAATGATGGGTTTGCATGTCAAATTACCCAAAATTTGAGCTAGTGGTTGGCCATGCTATGGGTGGAAACATGTTGGGAACATGTTGGCCTAGTGAGGTATGTAGGAAAAAAATAAAATAAGGAGTATGGGTAATAAAGAAAGGAAAAACAAAAAAATGAGTGGTTGTTTCCCCCCCATTGCCGTGAGCTAAAGAAAGGAAAAGAAAAACTTGTTCATCCTTTTTCATCCTCTTTTGACCGAAAATTCTAAGGGAGAAGGAAGGAGTTCTTGCTTCATGTTTGGTTTGGAAGAGAATTAGGAGGAAGTTTGGCCATGCATGTAACTAGATTGAGGTATGTTTGATATTATTCTTTGAGATTCATGTATATTTTAAGTTGTAAGTTTGAAATCTACCTAGCCATGGTTCAAACTTTGTTAAATGATGGAGATGATATTCGGCCATGCATGTTACATTCTTGGTTGGTATTTTGATGTTTGATGTTGTGGTGATGAGGCATGAAGATGAGTTAAGATTCGGCCTAGGTGGAGTTTGTGTTAATGCCATTGCATGCTAAATATGAAGCTTGTTAATGATGCATGTGATGGTGGATTGATGATTCTTGAATCTCTTTTTTTTTTAGCATTTTTGAGTGAGCACATATGTGCATTGGTTACTAGATGGGGAAGAATCGGCTAGCAAGTTGTGTGCTAAGGCCGAATATAATTTTTGTAGGTTAATGAGTAATGCATGTGCTAAATTGATGGAAAGGGAGAGGATGCTTTACTAGTGTATAAATGATATAAAGATTTTAGAAATTATTTTTGGTTAGGTGTATGTATGATTAGGTATATTCGGCCATATGAGTAAATATATAGATGATGTTAAATTTGATTATGTATAATGGGCCATATAGGGTACACATTGTGATATTAACTTTGATTCTCTATAATTGATCAAGTGGGTGATTAGTAAGGGTGATTGCCGAATATACTAACATACATATGCATGTGTAATTGGATTGTAAATATTTAGCAAGGCGGTTAAACTAGTTGATTTATTGATTAAGCTCAAGGAGTTAAAGGAGGAGAATCGAGCAAAGGCAAAGAAAAGATCATCGAGTAGCCGAGTTGGAACCATCTTACCCAACACAAGTAAGTCATTAAGCATATCTTTGGTATTGATTTAAAGGATCGTAATACCTATACCATTGTGTTTAATGAGATGAAATGTATACAAATGTATATGTAAGTAGAGATGAAATTTGTCGAATGTAAAAAGGAAGTGAAGCCTATTGAGTGGCTGGTTTTCGGCACTAAGTGTGCGGGCAATAAGTGTTCACGGTCATGAGATTGGCACTAAGTGTGCAGGTTTAAATTGTACAGCACTAAGTGTGCGAGTTTAAAGTACATGGCACTAAGTGTGCGTGGTTGATTATTAAGCACTATGTGTGCGAACCCAATATATATTTTCTATAAATTATTTACATTAAGGGTGCGACCTTACCGAGTCGATTTTGGACAGCGGAAAAGGTAAGTGTGCGAACTTGAAATGCATGGCACTAAGTGTGTGAGTTTAAAGTGCATGGCACTAAGTGTGCGCGGTTGATTATTAAGCACTATGTGTACGAACCCAATATATATTTTCTATAAATTATTTACATGAAGGGTGCGACTTTACCGAGTCAATTTTGGACAGCGGAAAAGGTAAGTACCTTGAGTTCATGGCTAATAGGCGCTATGTTTATATTTGGAGTTGAGCTTGGTAAGTTTTGAACCTATGTGACGATTATAGTTGAAGTCACGTACATAAGGTTCATTGTGGAATAGGTGAAAGTTCGTTTAATTGTATGATTATACCGAAAATAAAATGATGTATGAAAGGTCAATGTAGGACTTGGTATGAGATTGAACCATAGGGTTTAAGGAACTATGGTATAGTTTGGTATGGATGGAGTACTTAACCTCATTTCATTGTTTCCTGTTGTGATAATTTTATTAATGGATGGTTGTGGGATGCTTATGGCTTACTGAGTTATATACTCATTCGGTGTTTGCTTGTCACCTATTCTAGGTTTCTTGGACTCGTCTCTTTTTGCGTGATCGTGCCGTCGTCGAAGTCATCACACCGGCTAGCAAGTTTTGGTACTTTCTTCTTAGTCGGCTTAGGAGAACATTTCGGCATGTATAGGCTATTATGTTGTGTTTGAACTTTGGTATGTAAACTTTTAGCCATGCGAAAATGGCATAAATGTTCGGTTGGGTTTGGTTTCATAACGTTAGGTCGTAAATCTTGATAATTCGACCTTTTTATGCCATATGTCATGGTTGATTATTTTGGTGTTAAAATTCATGATATGGCAATAGTGTAGTAGGGGGATGTTTGACAATGATTAGCCTTTGGCATGGCTAGTCATGATCATAATTTGTGATATGTATGACGAATTACTAGTTAGATCAAGGAGAAATCACGAAATGGGCATAGTTGCTTTCGTAACAGATGCTGGCAGCAGCAGTGACGTGAGATTGAAAAATCACTAAAAATAGTAGGAGTGGAATTAATTGATGAATAAATTATGTATTTGAAGCTCGATGAGTCTATTTTCATATAGAAGCAACGAAAAGATCATATGGACAGTATGTTAAGAGATATTCAGGTTCTCGTGAGACAGGGCCAGAACGGTTTCTGGATTCCCTGTTCCGACTTTGGAAATTCATTATAAATTAACCAGAGACAATTAGGAGTCATACCATATATGGATAGATTCCTCTCTGAGTCTAGTTTCTATAGAAACAAACGGTATCAGTATTGAAGCTCTGTGCAGGGAGATATCCAGGTCGTAATGCGCAAAGGTCAGTGTAGTCGATCCCTGTAACATGGGAGACTTTGACTAATAAACTGTACTAATTGGCCCGACCAAAAATTCTAGAAAAAATATGTAGATGGGCATATGAGACTAGTTTCAGGGAAAAATCACGAAACTGATTTTTGAGTTGTGAAACTCAAGATATGATTTTTAAAGCGACTAGTACGCAGATTGGCAGTGTCTGAGAAATATTTTTATAAAGGGTTTAAAGTCTGTTAACATCTCGTGTTCGACTCCGGTGTCGGTCTCAGGTTCGGGGTGTTACATTTGATTGGTACCAGAGCTATGGTTTAGTCGGTTCTAGGACTACCATAGCACGTATGAGTCTAGCTATACATGCCTAATGTTTATGTTTAACTGTGTATGACTTCTGACGGTTAAAATTTATGTTTTGATTAGTAAATGGATCCCGGTGTAGAGAGAACCTTGGCGAATGACATTGAAAGTGTAGCGGCTGCTCCTGCACAAGGGACACCGCCTGTTGAACCTCAGTCATCTGCGAATAATCAAGGTGAGGGGGTTAAACAAGCCTTCTTTACCATGATGAATGAGTGGGTCGCGAAGTATGCCCGAACCAATCCGGCTGTCCAACAATTCCCGAATTTGAATAATCCACCCCCGGAGCCAGTAATGCCATCAGTTACTGATCCTATGAGGCTGAGTAAGCCACCTGTAGACTTGATTAGGAAGCGCGGGGCTGAGGAGTTCAGGGCCATAGTTACTAATGATGCTGAAAGGGCCGAGTTCTGGCTTGATAACACCATTCGGGTGTTTGATGAACTGTCATGCACACCCGATGAATGTCTAAAGTGTGCTATATCCTTGTTGCGGGACTCAGCCTACTATTGGTGGAGGACCCTAATTTCCATAGTCCCAAACGAACGAGTAACTTGGGACTTCTTTCAGACGGAATTTCGAAAGAAATATATTAGTCAACGATTCATTGATCAAAAGCGTAAGGAATTCTTGGAACTCAAGCAAGGCCGTATGACAGTATCTGAATACGAACATGAATTCGTAAGACTCAGTAGGTATGCCCGGGAGTGTGTAGCTGATGAGGTTGCTATGTGCAAAAGATTCGAAGAAGGATTGAATGAAGATTTAAAGCTACTAATGGGTATTTTGGAAATAAAAGAATTCGTAACACTAGTCGAACGAGCCTGCAAGGCGGAAGAACTTGGAAAGGAGAAGAAGAAGGCTGAATTTGAAGCTAGAGACTATCGTAAAAGATCGACGGGTAAAGCTCCATTCTCAGCCGTAAAGAAGTTCAGGGAGGACACTAATAAGTCGAGGACGACTGCGGGAATTTCCATCAGAGCAAGACCATCAACGGACTCCCGAGCTACTTCGGTAGCTAGTGTGGGCAATAATCGTCTAGAGAAACCTGAATGTCCCCAATGTGGAAGACGACACATAGGTGAATGTTGGGGTAAGTCTATTAACAGGGCCTGTTACGGATGCGGTTCGAAGGACCACTTCATTAGAGATTGCACGGAGCTTGATGAGAAGAATAAGATTCAAGGTGCAAGACCTAGTGGAGTGACAACTAGAGGTAGACCACCGAGAATTTTAGGAGGTAGGGGTGGTAGTCAGAGAGGGACCTCTGATACGGCTGTTCGAGCCGAGAACCGTACTCCTGCTAGAGCATATGCCATTCGCGCACGAGAGGAGGCATCCTCCCCTGACGTCATCACTGGTACCTTCACTCTCTTTGATACTAATGTGATTGCATTGATTGACCCTGGCTCTACTCATTCATATGTATGTGAAACCTTAGCATCCAGTAAGACTCTACCTGTTGAGTCTACTGAGTTCGTAATTCGGGTGTCAAATCCCTTGGGTCGTTACGTGCTTGTCGACAAAGTGTGTAAGAGATGTCCCCTAGTAATTCAAGGTTCTTGTTTTCCGGCGGACTTGATGCTTTTGCCGTTTGATGAATTTGATGTTATTCTTGGTTTGGATTGGCTGACCGCGCATGATGCGGTTGTGAATTGCAAAAGCAAGACTATTGATTTGAGGTGCGCAAATAACGAGGTAATCCGAGTTGAGTCTATGGATTTAGAGGGGTTGCCAGCTGTAATATCAGCAATGTTGGCCCAGAAATATGTAAGAAAAGGGTGCGAAGCATACCTTGCGTATGTACTTGATGACAAAGAGTTAGAAAAGAAACCCGAATTTGTGCCGGTGGTTTGTGAATACCCGGATGTTTTTCCTGAAGAATTACAGGGTTTACCACCTGTTCGGGAGGTAGAGTTTGGTATTGAGCTTGTACCTGGGACTACGCCGATTTCGATAGCTCCGTATCGTATGGCACCAACCGAGTTAAAAGAGTTAAAATCTCAGTTGCAAGAATTGACGGATAGAGGTTTTGCTTGACCAAGTTTCTCACCTTGGGGTGCACCAGTATTGTTCGTGAAAAAGAAGGACGGAACCATGAGGTTGTGCATTGACTATCGTCAACTGAATAAAGTGACGATAAAGAACAAATATCCGTTGCCGCGCATCGATGATTTGTTCGACCAACTGAAGGGAGCCTCAGTGTTCTCAAAAATAGATTTGAGATCGGGCTATTATCAGTTGCGAATTCGAGATTCGGACATACCCAAAACTGCTTTCAAAACGAGGTACGGTCACTACGAGTTCTTAGTGATGCCGTTTGGGCTCACTAATGCCCCTGCGGTATTTATGGATTTGATGAATCGGATCTTCAGACCATATTTGGATCGGTTCGTAGTTGTGTTCATTGATGACATCTTGGTCTATTCAAGAGATGAGATCGAACATGCTGAACACTTGAGATTAGTGTTGCAAGTTTTGCGGGATAAGAAGTTATATGCTAAGTTCAGTAAGTGTGAGTTCTGGTTAAGAGAGGTTAGCTTCTTGGGTCATGTGGTATCCGCATCGGGTATTCGAGTTGACCCGAACAAAATCTCAGCCATACTTAACTGGAAACCTCCGAGAAATATTACTGAGGTTCGGAGCTTTTTGGGACTCGCCGGTTATTACCGACGATTTGTCAAAGGTTTCTCGATGATAGCCACACCAATGACGAAGCTACTTCAAAAGGATGCTAAGTTCGAATGGACGGAGAAATGTCAGAAAGGCTTCGATCAACTGAAAACTCATTTGACTGAAGCTCCAATTTTAGTGCAACCCGAATCAGGCAAAGAGTTTGTCATTTATAGTGACGCATCCCTACTCGGGTTGGGTTGCGTATTGATGCAAGAAGGCCGAGTTGTGGCCTATGCGTCGAGACAATTGAAGCCACACGAGAGAAATTATCCAACCCATGATCTCGAACTAGCCGCCATCGTATTCGCTTTGAAAATATGGCGACATTACTTGTTTGGCGAAAAGTGTCATGTATTTTCGGATCACAAAAGTCTCAAATATTTGATGACTCAAAGAGACTTAAATCTGCGACAAAGACGTTGGCTTGAGTTGTTGAAAGATTACGAGCTTGTCATTGATTACCACCCGGGAAAGGCTAATGTGGTTGCGGACGCCTTAAGCCGGAAATCGCTGTTTGCTTTACGAGCGATGAATGTGCACTTGTCTGTTCTACCCGACAATGTGTTAGTAGCTGAATTAAAGGCCAAACCATCATTGATTCATCAAATTCGTGAAGCTCAGAAAGTCGACGATGAATTGGTTGCAAAACGGGCTGAATGTATTCCGAATATGGAATCCGAATTTCAAATTGATGATGACGATTGTCTGAGGTTCAGAATCGGTTGTGTGTTCCAAGAAATTCAGAACTCATTTCGATGATTCTGAACGAAGCTCATTGTAGCCGAATGTCAATTCACCCGGGGAGTACGAAAATGTACAACGATTTGAAACGACGGTTTTGGTGGCATGGTATGAAACGGGACATCTCCGACTTTGTTTCGAGATGTTTAATATGTCAACAAGTGAAAGCGGAACATCAAGTGCCTTCAGGATTACTTCAGCCGATCATGATACCCGAGTGGAAATGGGATCGAGTCACAATGGACTTTGTGTCCGGACTACCATTGTCAACAAGTAAGAAGGATGCGATTTGGGTTGTTGTTGATAGACTGACTAAGTCGACTCACTTTATCCCCGTGCGTACGGATTTTTCATTGGATAAACTAGCCGAATTGTATGTTTCTCAGATTGTGAGATTACATGGAGTACCTATTTCTATCGTGTCGGATAGAGATCCGAGATTCACCTCGCGATTTTGGAAGAAATTACAAGAAGCTTTGGGTACCAAGCTGCATTTTAGCACCGCTTTTCATCCCCAAACCGATGGTCAATCCGAGCGGATAATTCAGATACTCGAGGATATGCTGAGATGCTGCATCCTTGAGTTTAGTGGTTCATGGGAACGGTATGTACCTTTGATTGAATTCGCTTACAACAATAGTTTTCAATCAAGTATTAAGATGGCACCTTACGAGGCTTTGTACGGTCGTAAATGCCGTACACCATTGTTTTGGACCGAGCTCGGTGAAAGTAAAATTTTCGGAGTTGATTTGATTAAAGATGCCGAACAGAAAGTAAAGATAATCCGTGAAAGTCTGAAGGCAGCCACAGATCGTCAGAAATCGTATGCGGACTTGAAACGAAAGGACATTGAATATCAGGTGGGAGATAAAGTGTTCCTTAAAGTTTCGCCTTGGAAAAAAGTACTCAGGTTTGGCCGTAAGGGCAAGTTGAGCCCGAGATTCATTGGGCCGTACGAAATCTCCGAACGAGTTGGTTCGGTTGCGTATAGATTGATTTTGCCCCCTGAGCTTGAAAAGATTCACGACGTCTTTCATGTTTCGATGCTTCGACGCTATCGATCTGATCCATCGCATATAATTAGCCCATCAGAGGTTGAAATTCAAGCCGATATGAGTTATGAAGAAGAACCGATACGTATCCTAGCTCGTGAAGTGAAGGAGTTGCGAAACAAAAGGGTTCCGTTAGTGAAGGTGTTATGGCTCAAACATGGGATCGAGGAAGCTACTTGGGAAACCGAGAGCTCGATGAAAGAACGATACCCAAACCTATTTACCGGTAAGATTTTCGGGGACGAAAATTTCTTAAGTGGGGGAGAGTTGTAACAGCCCAAAATTGACCCTAGTCGGGAAGTGGTTTCGGGACCACAAAACCGAGTCATAAAAATAATTAATTTCCATATTCTATGCTTATTATGTGTGTACATGAGTATGTGGAAGTTTCATTCTCCAATTTTGCCAATTGCATGAGAAATTATTAAATAGGGATCGATATGAGACATGGTGAAAATATGATAGGCTAATTTAAAATGGTCTATTAATGCATGTTGTGAAAATGATGGGTGTAACACCCCGAACCCGAGGCCGTCGCCGGAGTCGAACACGAGGTGTTAACAGACTTCAAACCACTTAAAAAAAATTTCCCAGACAAGCTGCCAGTCTGCGTACTAGTCGCTTAAAAAATCATATCTTGAGTTCTGAAACTCGAAATCCAGTTCCGTAAATTTTCCCTGAAACTAGACTCATATGGCCATCTAAATATTTTTTTATAGAATTTTTGGTTGGGCCAATTAGTACAGTTTATTAGTCAAAGTCTCCCATGTTACAGGGATCGACTACACTGACCTTTGTGCATTACGACTTGGATATCTCCCTGCACAGAGCTTCAATACTGATGCCGTTTGTTTCTATAGAAACTAGACTCAGAGAGGAATCTATAAATATATGGAATGACTCCTAATTATCTCTGGTTAATTTATAATGAATTTCCAAAGTCGGAACAGGGAATCCAGAAACCATTCTGGCCCTGTCTCACGAGAACCTGAATATCTCTTAACATACTGTCCATATGATCGTTTCGTTACTTTCCTATGAAAATAGATTCATCAAGGTTCGTTTACATAATTTATTCATTATTTAATTCAAATTCTACTATTTTTAGTGATTTTCCAAATCTACATCACTGCTGCTGCCAGCATCTGCCTTTAAGGTAGACTTTACCTATTTCATAGTTTCCATGATTCAACTAGCTCTTTTAGCATAAATAGCACAAATTATGATAGTGATTAACCATTCCATACCAAATGATTATAACATTATGCTCAAATATATATAAGCCATTTTCGCATGGCTATATACATTAACCAAAATATTCTTCCGCCACTAGTCTAATTTATACATGCCATAAGACAATCCGAAACGTAGCAGTACCAAACAGTGGATAGTGATAGTGTGACTAGTTGCTGACGATCCCCGAGCCTGTAGCTTCGCAATGAGATCTATAAAACAGAGGAAACGGAGTAAGCATTACAATGCTTAGTAAGTTTTAAGCAGTGTCAACAGATAACAATCAAATTATAACATAGTTGTTCGTATTTTTATTTCACTCTTCCTTCGGGCATACCATCCCTTTACCGAATATGCACATCTCATCATATACAATAAGCAGATAAACTTTCACATAAAAGTGAGCTCATGTGACATAGATATATCGTATGATTTCACATCACCTCTCACACTGATCCGATGTCACATAATCATAGGAATAGTCTCATAGATTGCTCTCGTATGCATCACATAACTACCTTATGATTTAGTGCAAATCAAGCTCACATATAAACTTGGAGTACATACCTGTTTAACCTTTCGCATTGAATATATATATAAGCAATTCTTATTACGAAGTCTTACTCGGACATAATCTCCACACGAAGTTATCGGGTCTTACCCGGACAAAATCCCCACACGTAGTCATCGGGTCTTTAGAGCTCGGATATAGTACAAGCACGAAGCTTAAGGACATTAATCAGTGATAATATTCTCGCATAAAGCCTGCGGGGTTTTAACCCGGATATAGTACTGACACAAATGCCCTTCGGGACTTATCACATTTATGCACTTTCACATTCATCACGTTGGCCACTCGGCCCTGTCACATATATACACTTTCACATTCACACATCGGCCATTAGGCCTTATCACATATATACACTTTCACATTCATCACATCGGCCATTAGGCCTTATTACATATATACACTTTCACATTCATCACATCAGCTATTAGGCCTTATCACCTATATACACTTTCACATTCATCACATCGGCTATTAGGCCTTATCACATATATACACTTTCACATTCATCACATCGGCTATTAGGCCTTATCACACATATACACTTTCACATTCATCACATCGGCCATTAGGCCTTATCACACATATACACTTTCACATTCATCACATCGGCTATTAGGCCTTACTATCATTTCATATTCGAATACTCATAACTTACAATATCACGATTTAGAATTCAAGTATGGGTTTAATCAATAGCTTATGAGCAACTAAAACAAGTTTATCAAGGTTCACAACATAATCTCAAATTCAGCACAAGCTGTTTTTCCTGAGCAATAGTAACTAAATTATTTATAACTGGAGCTACAAAACTCCAAAACACTTTCCGTTAATTTTTCCTGAATATAGACTCGTATATCTTCCATCCATAAAATTTCCAGAATTTTAGGTTTAGCCAATCAATACCAGATTTTTCTTAAAGTTTCCCCTATTTCACTGTTTGACTAATCTGACCACTCTTTACTAAGAATCAAATTTCTCATTTTACAGAATTCAAATGTGTTGTATTTGATTTCATTTGAAACTAGACTCATTAAGGAGTCTAAGCATATAAATTTTATCTTATAACCATTTTTGTACAATTTATAATGATTTTCTAGAAACGGAACAGGGGATTTCGGAGTCATTCTGACACCGTCTCACACAACTTTAAATATCTCATTATTGGAAATTCCTTTGCTTACACGGTTTCTTTTATAAGAAACTAGACTCATTAAGCTTTAATTTCATGTCTCATTCAGCCTCTAATTAAAATCCATAAATTTATGGTGACTTTCTAAATTCACGTTACTGCTGCTGCCCTAAGCAGACTAATTCAAATTACCCTTGAATTCCCAAGCTCAAACACTTAAGAACTTACCATTTGAGCTTAGAACATATCATGGCCACATCATATCTTATTAAATCAACTCATCATGTCCTATTATAATTGAATTTACTCAACGTTTAATCGCTTAAAACTTACCTCGGATGTGGTCGAACAATTTCGGCGGCTATTCGATGACCTTCGATTTTCCCTTGTTGGACGCCTCTCCTTTAGAGTCTTGAGCTTAAACAAATAAATTAACTCATTTAACCGCTTTGCTACATATATTGGTATCCACATTTTAATGATTTTATGACATACGAAACGACATGGTAAAATTTTCATCTTGCTACTTTATGTTCTTAGCTATTCGGCTAATAACCTCATGCAATTACCATACTATCAATAATCTAATCACACATGCATATGCATACTCGGACATTCGGTAATCACCTTTGCTAATTTTAAACTCAACATCACATAAGCTCCCAAGTGATGGCCGAATGCTTCATTTGTTACCCAACTAACCATTCAACAACCTCAACCTCATTACCACCCTTTTATGCCTAATTATCTAAGTCAAGATAAGATCATCAACATGCCTAACTATAGCCGAATGTGCAACATTAATCTATCATTTCCATTTCATTTAACACTTAACATTTACCACATATCAATTCACCAAACTCTCCATCTATTCATGCTCTCATATTCGGTCACCCATACCCATACTAACCATATAACTAATTAATCCTAGGGTTAAACACAAGTGCAATATTGAAGCACCATGGCCGAACCTTCATGAAGTTGCTAAGACCCCTCATTTCTACTCCTCACACACTCTCACATCCAAACCTTTTTATTAAACACTCAAGCTCGATCATCTTCATGCCTCATCACCACAACATCAAAACACCAACTAAGAAAGACAACACCCATGGCCGAATATCATCTCCATCACATAGCAAGATTTAGACCATGGGCTAGGTAGAACTCAAACTAACAACTAAAACATGCATGCATCTCATAGAACATCATCAAACATACCTTAGCCTAGTTACATGCATGGCCGAATCTCTTCAACCTTTCTTCTTCCTTCCTCCTTCAAATTTTCAGCCAAGGTGTTAAAGGATGAACACCCTTTCTTTTTTTTTTCTTTTCTTTGTCTAGTTACGGCAAAATGGAGGGGGGGGGATGGATGAGACAACTTTGTTTTCATCACCCCTCCCTTTTCATTACTTAATTACTAACCCTTTTATTTATTCTTTCTAACATAACACACTAAGCCAACATGTTCCCAACATGTTTCCACCCATAGCATGGCCAGCCACTAGCTCAAATTTTGGGTAATTTGACATGCAAACCCATCATTTTCATAACATGCATTAATAGGCCACTTCACATTTGCCTAGCACATTTCTAAATTTTCTCACATAAGTCCTATTTAATAAATTCACTTACAATTAACAAAATTCAAGAATGAAATTTTCACACATGCATATATACATATAATAAGCATCAAATATGATGGCTAATTATTAGTATGACTCAGTTTTGTGGTCCCGAAACCACTTCCCGACTAGGGTCAATTTTGGGCTGTCACAATGGGTTTACATGTCAAATTACCCAAAATTTGAGCTAGTGGTTGGCCATGCTATGGGTGGAAACATGTTGGGAACATGTTGGCCTAGTGAGGTATGTAGGAAAAAATAAAATAAGGAGTATGGGTAATAAAGAAAGGAAAAACAAAAAAATGAGTGGTTGTTTCCCCCCCATTGCCGTGAGCTAAAGAAAGGAAAAGAAAAACTTGTTCATCCTTTTTCATCCTCTTTTGACCGAAAATTCTAAGGGAGAAGGAAGGAGTTCTTGCTTCATGTTTGGTTTGGAAGAGAATTAGGAGGAAGTTTGGCCATGCATGTAACTAGATTGAGGTATGTTTGATATTATTCTTTGAGATTCATGTATATTTTAAGTTGTAAGTTTGAAATCTACCTAGCCATGGTTCAAACTTTGTTAAATGATGGAGATGATATTCGGCCATGCATGTTACATTCTTGGTTGGTATTTTGATGTTTGATGTTGTGGTGATGAGGCATGAAGATGAGTTAAGATTCGGCCTAGGTGGAGTTTGTGTTAATGCCATTGCATGCTAAATATGAAGCTTGTTAATGATGCATGTGATGGTGGATTGATGATTCTTGAATCTCTTTTTTTTTTAGCATTTTTGAGTGAGCACATATGTGCATTGGTTACTAGATGGGGAAGAATCGGCTAGCAAGTTGTGTGCTAAGGCCGAATATAATTTTTGTAGGTTAATGAGTAATGCATGTGCTAAATTGATGGAAAGGGAGAGGATGCTTTACTAGTGTATAAATGATATAAAGATTTTAGAAATTATTTTTGGTTAGGTGTATGTATGATTAGGTATATTCGGCCATATGAGTAAATATATAGATGATGTTAAATTTGATTATGTATAATGGGCCATATAGGGTACACATTGTGATATTAACTTTGATTCTCTATAATTGATCAAGTGGGTGATTAGTAAGGGTGATTGCCGAATATACTAACATACATATGCATGTGTAATTGGATTGTAAATATTTAGCAAGGCGGTTAAACTAGTTGATTTATTGATTAAGCTCAAGGAGTTAAAGGAGGAGAATCGAGCAAAGGCAAAGAAAAGATCATCGAGTAGCCGAGTTGGAACCATCTTACCCAACACAAGTAAGTCATTAAGCATATCTTTGGTATTGATTTAAAGGATCGTAATACCTATACCATTGTGTTTAATGAGATGAAATGTATACAAATGTATATGTAAGTAGAGATGAAATTTGTCGAATGTAAAAAGGAAGTGAAGCCTATTGAGTGGCTGGTTTTCGGCACTAAGTGTGCGGGCAATAAGTGTTCACGGTCATGAGATTGGCACTAAGTGTGCAGGTTTAAATTGTACAGCACTAAGTGTGCGAGTTTAAAGTACATGGCACTAAGTGTGCGTGGTTGATTATTAAGCACTATGTGTGCGAACCCAATATATATTTTCTATAAATTATTTACATTAAGGGTGCGACCTTACCGAGTCGATTTTGGACAGCGGAAAAGGTAAGTGTGCGAACTTGAAATGCATGGCACTAAGTGTGTGAGTTTAAAGTGCATGGCACTAAGTGTGCGCGGTTGATTATTAAGCACTATGTGTGTGAACCCAATATATATTTTCTATAAATTATTTACATGAAGGGTGCTACTTTACCGAGTCAATTTTGGACAGCGGAAAAGGTAAGTACCTTGAGTTCATGGCTAATAGGCGCTATGTTTATATTTGGAGTTGAGCTTGGTAAGTTTTGAACCTATGTGACGATTATAGTTGAAGTCACGTACATAAGGTTCATTGTGGAATAGGTGAAAGTTCGTTTAATTGTATGATTATAACGAAAATAAAATGATGTATGAAAGGTCAATGTAGGACTTGGTATGAGATTGAACCATAGGGTTTAAGGAACTATGGTATAGTTTGGTATGGATGGAGTAGTTAACCTCATTTCATTGTTTCCTGTTGTGATAATTTTATTAATGGATGGTTGTGGAATGCTTATGGCTTACTGAGTTATATACTCATTCGGTGTTTGCTTGTCACCTATTCTAGGTTTCTTGGACTCGTCTCTTTTTGCGTGATCGTGCCGTCGTCGAAGTCATCACACCGGCTAGCAAGTTTTGGTACTTTCTTCTTAGTCGGCTTAGGAGAACATTTCGGCATGTATAGGCTATTATGTTGTGTTTGAACTTTGGTATGTAAACTTTTAGCCATGCGAAAATGGCATAAATGTTCGGTTGGGTTTGGTTTCATAACGTTAGGTCGTAAATCTTGATAATTCGACCTTTTTATGCCATATGTCATGGTTGATTATTTTGGTGTTAAAATTCATGATATGGCAATAGTGTAGTAGGGGGATGTTTGACAATGATTAGCCTTTGGCATGGCTAGTCATGATCATAATTTGTGATATGTATGACGAATTACTAGTTAGATCAAGGAGAAATCACGAAATGGGCATAGTTGCTTTCGTAACAGATGCTGGCAGCAGCAGTGACGTGAGATTGAAAAATCACTAAAATATTAGGAGTGGAATTAATTGATGAATAAATTATGTATTCGAAGCTCGATGAGTCTATTTTCATATAGAAGCAACGAAAAGATCATATGGACAGTATGTTAAGAGATATTCAGGTTCTCGTGAGACAGGGCCAGAACGGTTTCTGGATTCCATGTTCCGACTTTGGAAATTCATTATAAATTAACCAGAGACAATTAGGAGTCATACCATATATGGATAGATTCCTCTCTGAGTCTAGTTTCTATAGAAACAAACGGTATCAGTATTGAAGCTCTGTGTAGGGAGATATCCAGGTCGTAATGCGCAAAGGTCAGTGTAGTCGATCCCTATAACATGGGAGACTTTGACTAATAAACTGTACTAATTGGCCCGACCAAAAATTCTAGAAAAAAATATGTAGATGGGCATATGAGTCTAGTTTCAGGGAAAAATCACAAAACTGATTTTCGAGTTGTGAAACTCAAGATATGATTTTTAAAGGGACTAGTACGCAGATTGGCAGTGTCTGAGAAATATTTTTATAAAGGGTTTAAAGTCTGTTAACATCTCGTGTTCGACTCTGGTGTCGGTCTCGGGTTCGGGGTGTTACACAGACCATCTTAAATTAGCTGAACAAGAATGCCAACAGCTACAAGCAGAAGGATTGATAGAGGCTTCAGATTCACAATGGGCATGTGAAGCGTTCTATGTCAACAAAATATCTGAACAGGCTCGTGGAAAACTCAGATTGGTAATCAATTACCAGCCTCTCAATCATTTTCTCTAAGATGATAAATTCCCTTTACCCAACAGAAATTGCCTATTCTCTAGTCTTGCGAAAGCCTAGGTATTTTCAAAGTTTGATCTTAAGGCAGGATTTTGGCAGTTGGGTATAGAACCTGAAGACAGGCCCAAAACGGGTTTCTGTATTCCAAACAAACATTTTCAATGGACGATGATGCCTTTTGGACTCCAAATAGCCCCTTCAAAGTTTCAAAAGACCATGATCAGAATTTTCCAACCCATTATGGATCAAGCCTTAATCTACATTGATGACATCCTCCTCTACAGCCCTGATGAACAGGATCATGCACTTTTTCTCAACAAATTCAAGCAGATTATTCTTGATTTTGGAATAATGCTTTCTGAAAAGAAGATGCAAATCAACAAACAAGAAATTGAATTTCTTGGAATGATCATCAAAGATGGAAGATATCAGCCATGTCCAAACATTGCAGAGGAACTGAAGAAATTTCCTAACAAAAATCTCTCCCAAAAGCAAGTCCAACAATTTCTCGAGATAGTTAATTATCTTAGGGATTTTGTTCCCAAGATAGCTAAATTAACAAATCCTTTGAGAAAAATGCTCAAAAAAGACCGACCTCTTTAGAAATCCAAAAAGACAAAAGCTGTCCAACAGATCAAAGAAAAGACAAGTCATCTACCACCCTTACAGATCCCATCTGGTGACAAAAGAATTTTGCAAACTGATGCAAGTGATAAGTATTGGGGAGCTATTCTCTTTGAAGAAAAACATGGAAAGAGACAACTTTGTGGGTACAAAAGTGGACGATTTACAGAGGCAGAAATCCATTATCATTCTACTTTCAAAGAAATCCTTGCTGTGAAATACGGGATTACTAAATTCCAATTTCAATTAACAGGGTATCATTTTCTGGTAGAAATGGATATGTCATCCTTTCCAAAGATGCTAAAGTTCAAACAGAAAGAAGTTCCTCATTCTCAGCTTCTCAGGTGGGCAGAATGGTTTTCCAGATTTTCTTTTGATGTTATCTACATTAAAGGGAAAGACAATGTTCTTGCAGACATTCTCACTAGGTTACCTGAACCTACTGAAAATCCCATTCAGATCCAGACCCTAAAACCTATTGAAGTTTTCATGTTTCAACCTTCTTCTTCCTCAAAAGGAAAAAAGAAACAATCCTAACAGCCACCCTCACCTTTTTCCCTTCCTTGTAAACCAAATTCTCATCCAGAACACCCTCCAGAAGTTTTAAGTTTAATCTTAAAGAAAAAATTCCATAAAGAAGCCATGAACATGATGTTATCTTATCAGTTAGATGTCTTTAGGAATTTTGGAGGATTATTTCTTAAACCTTTAGGACTTCACCCTGATTATCCGTTCATAAACCCAATAAAGTTCAAATTTGGTGAGTTTCCTGAAGAATTAAAATGGATGTTATGGTATTTAACTCATCTTTTTCACATAGGGATTGAGTTCTTTATGCCTGACCTCCAACACTTCTTAACAATGGCAGCCCGCAATGAAGAAGCCCCTGAGATGAAAAACTTAGCCACCTTTTTAAAATGGTTCTATCCTTTAGACTATTGGGTAGATATGCTTATGTTTGAATTTTACAAAAATACTCGGGTCCAATGGATAGTAATCATCTTTTATAAACCTCAATACTTCATGCAAAATGGATCAGCCACACAGCTAGCCTCTCTTCCCAGTTCCTGGATCTATAAAACATATCTTAAAGAGGTTTATGAGAATCCTATTGATCTCAAAAAACTACAAAAATATTTATGTCAGATCAATAAGATTATTCCTTCAGAAATATGGCCCTCAGGAGGATCATCAGCACTATGGGATGTTCAAAAGAATCCACCGACGCCTTATCAAAGCCAGCTAAAAGAAGCTTTGAATGAATATTGGCCCAATATACCAGATCCAAAAGAATGGTCTCAAGACTATCCTATGCATTGTAGCCAGATAATCCAAGACACACATATCTGGGACGATATACATGAAGAAGGACCAAGTGAAAAAGGACCATGTGTTTCAAAAACTCCATTTCTCAAAGACAATAATGATGATGTGATACCACCAGATGACCTGGAAAAAAGGATTGAAAAGCTGGAGCTTAGATGTTACAGAGCTCGTGAAAAGAAAAGACAGAAAGTGGAAGAATTCAACATTACATCAGATATTGAAACAGATTATGACACAGACACAGATATATCAATAATAGATAAATTAATGTAAAAGCAGATTCCTCCTTATCTGCTTATGTCCTTTATGTATGAGTCATGTCCTTATGTTTGTAAAAGCAGATTCCTCCTTATCTGCTTATGTCCTTTATGTATGAGTCATGTCCTTATGTTTGTAAAAGCATATTCCTCCTTATCTGCTTATGTCCTTTATGTACGAGTCATGTCCTTATGTTTGTAAAAGCAGATTCCTCCTTATCTGCTTATGTCCTTTATGTATGAGTCATGTCCTTTATGTTTGAAAAAGCAGATTCCTCCTTATCTGCTTACTACTACTTTTCTCCTCTATATAAACGCGGGGAAGTCTCAGATGAAAAAACAAGAACTACCTTTGAAATAAAACCTTAGCTGAGTTTTATAAACCTATGGCTTTCTAATCCTCTCTGATCTCTTCTTACTTGAAAATAGAATTTCTATGGAAGAAAATCTCTCATAAGTTTAAGAGTATGCTCTGTGCTTGCCATACTTATGGATCCTGCACATCAGAAATTGAACATGACACAAGATATTGTTAAGTTCAGTTGAGTTTGAAGAAGGGGTTTAGTGATTAAAAAGGAATAACAACTAAAAGGCAGTGCCTTGTTGATGGCCAGAAAAGAGAAAGAGGCCTATGTATTGGCATAGCATACATGTTGTTATTCATTGTTAATTGCTGATCTCTATCTTCTTACTCACCTGCTAGGAGTCAAAGAAGTTCGCAAGACAACTAACCTAGGGCATAGGCTCCTCTAGCCCCAAGGTCCCTTGTCGCCTAAACTTGGACCTTGGTGCCTCAAGCCCCCTTCCAAAGTATTTCACTAATGCCTGGCCAGTTCACTTCTAAAATTAAATCAATATAAACAATAGTGCCAAACTAAAAAGTTTGACAGGATCATTGTAATAATAAATTTTACAATAAAATATTTGCATGTTAAGTATTCTAAGGATTCTGTCCATATGTATAATATTGGGTTTTTTTGGGTTCCCATAATTGAAGGCCCAGTTGAAATTTAAGCCTAAATTATTTATATATATCAATTTTTTTTATTTGGCCTTTTAGGTATTTTTTAAAAAAATTTAAAGAAATATGTTGTGTTTGGAGAGCGAAAAAGCTAAGCGCGCTTTCCTCCAACGGTCAATTCCAACAGCTTTTTAACGCTGGGTGGCAACAGTAAAAAAATTTAAAGGGCCCCAACAATCTTTTTTTTCCCTATAAATACCATGCAATTTTAATTTTTTCACTCAAATCCAATTCTCTCAATTCTTTCTAATCTTTCAACTCTCTTAATTCTCTCAATTTCCTCAAGTCCTATTCTAAATTTTTCGGTACGCTTGTTTCAAAATATTATTGTTTTTAATTTTTTTGTTTCGAAAACTAGCACATTTCCGCTACTCAAGTGATAATGGTAAGACGAAACTTTAAATTTTGTTATTTTAAATCAAGTTAAATTTAAAGTTTTTTTAATTTTAAAATATTTTAAATTATTTTTTTATCGATTTAAATGACGGATGATCATGTCTTGGAGAAGTTCATACACAATTTGTCAAAAGGCTCAATCACCGAAAATCATTGTTACTTGCAAGACGCGGGGTTCTTGCATACATCTCGTATGCTCAGAGGCTGCAAACTCGATCATACACTAATTAGCGTGTTAGTGGAAAGATGGAGGCCCGAGACACACTTTTTATCTTCCATGCGGCAAGTGTACAATCATACTCAAGGACATAGCTTTACAACTTGGTTAACCAGTGGATGGGTTAGTTGTCATTCCCAGTAAAGAGAACCTTTGCAAGGAATTTTTTGGGGAATGTCCCAAACAAGTTTCAAGATGGCCGAATGGAGATGAAGTGGTTGGAAACTAATTTCAAAGAGATTCCTTCGAACGCGACCGACATTGTCAAAGAACAATACACCCGGGCATTCATTCTGAGGTTAATCGGGGGTAAGTTAATGCCTAATAAATCTTGAAATTTGGTGCACATAAGGTGGCTACTACACCTAGCTGACTTCAAAGAACACAGATGACTGAGTTGGGGACCAGTCGTGTTAGTCACATTGAACGGGAGTTGTGTTAAGCAAGGAAACTAGATAAGATGTCAATCGGTGGTTGTCTGCTCCTGCTGTAGTTGTGAGTCTGGTGGCGACTACCATTTCTACATCCCTGAGTAAATGACCAATAGATGTTCTCATTGGTGATAAGGTGAATTTATTAATAAATATGTAGTTTGTATAGTAAATGTTGTTTATTTATTATATGTTTCAATTAACATATCGCTTGTACAGGTGGAACCATAGGCTGGGTTACATGGCACTATCCGAGTAGCTCGAAGATATTAGGCTGCTGTTAGATCAACACTCGGAAACTGAGGTTAGGTACTTATTCTTTCCAACCTATAATAATTACGCAATGATCTGTAAAATAAAATTCCGTACATAATAGAATTTACAATTGTGCAATGCAATTTGAATGGATGCCATACTCCGAGCCGGATATCATAGAATGCATCCTACCAAAAAATTTGGCCAATCAGAGTATGTGGGACACGAATGTGTCGCTAATAGTGTAGGTGGCAGTGGAAATGCACGAATCGGATCAAGTGATACGACAATTTGAGTGGAGGCAACAAATTCCACTGCCACCGTGAGACATGGAAGCACTGTATATGGTGGACCTGCGGAGGAAGAACGATGAGAATTGTTGAGACATTCACAAGGAGTACATCGACACTTGGGATCATAAGATGGAATTCTTACCTATCAACGAACCATTTTTCTCATTAGACACGACGACTTGTTTAGAGTACATGCCATGGTTCAAAGTCGTCGGCAAGTCGTATCTACTATCCGTGGAGGCGAAGAGTAGGCAATGACGACCACCCTAGCAACGTAGGTTTGGACACGGTCGCACGACGGGTTTGTCATCGACTTAAATTGAACAAGTGTCGCCTATGTCTATGCCATATCTCAGTCATTTCACTCAACTTATTCTTGTTCATTTCACTAACCTCATGTTTTTTTCACAATCACCACACTACGTAACACCGCACATCCTTGTTTCTACTCATTCCGCAAGTACATATTTCGGGGCACCAATGTCCCCTGCATTCTACACCTCCATGTCGACATCGATGTTGGTTCAAATACCGAGCCAAATGCTGATGCATGTATTGTTACTAATATCGGTACTGATCTAGTCCTCCTTGCCCGGGTTAATGTCAAAGTATCCAAGTTTTGCGACACCATACACCTACACGTCGATAGTGTCACTAACATCTACAGCATCATTGTTTTATCGAGGTAGGTCATCGGCGCAACCATAACATCGTGGAGTGGAGGACAAACAGTAGGAGGCTAGGAGGGCACCGCATTCAAGCATAGACAAAGACAATAGATACGAAAATGAACTTGAAGGTTGAGATGAAAAAGAAGACGATGAAAATAGTGGAGACGAAGATGAGCACGAGGATGGATGTATAGTCGAAGAGGATGAAGATGATGGTGACAATCAAGTGGATGAGCCGCAAGCATTAGTTGTGGGCAGAAATCCTGCTCGCAACCATCAGCCATCGCCTGTGGCACACATTCGCCCTGGTGATGCTGATAATGTATTTTTTATTTACTTATGTGATGTAAATATGATTGAAATCAATAAATAAACAATAATTATTTTAGTATATTTCCATTGCAACTCATATTTGTCTTTGTTAAACTCTAATGTAAGTTGTACTCAAATTTTCATATATTGCATATCTGCTATGAAATATGTAACTTTGGATAGGCATCTTTATCGAACTGGTAGGAAGTGGCAAATACAATTGAAATGCTAGTTAAAAAGAAAGAACAAACTTCTAGGTACAACAAATGAATGCTAGTGACATTGAGGCCCTAATGTACCCTTTAATATAGAACATGTTTCCTCCGTATGCCCTAGGTTTCTACAGTACCCGCATAACCTCTATTGACTGTCTCTCTCCCGAATATCCATATTGGTGCGTATTCAAATAGAATTCGAGCGACCTTTTGGGACACGATGAAGGTTCATGTTCAGCGCCAACTCGTACAATGTGTTAGGCACTGGCAGCCACATACTCTCATTTCGAACGGGTGGGAATTCAAGATTCCATACACTGTGCATGTGATCCAGTCTGTACACATCATCGATATAAGACATGTACTTAATTTTTAGGTTTGTATATGCGGCAATTAGATGTGCGCATGAGAACCGAAGTGCTTGGAACCTCCAACAATCACAAGACTCTCCTATTAGGTACACACGATATGATGCCCCTGACATGTTCTAGTCGGGCCTAGCGCACTCCATGACCTGAAATTCTAGGTCCTGACATAAGTGGCATACTACATACATAATTTTTGCTCTCGTTGTATTTCTTCTAATTTTTTTCATAACATCCTCGCACCAAACATGGTCGCCTACTATCTGTCCATCATACGTTGTCGTCTGATTTGTAAATAAAGCAGTCTTCCAAAAGTATGCTTCTTTGAAAACTGAGGTTATCGACAAATGACGTGTCCCTTTCAGTATGGGATTGATGTAATCGTCTAAGTTCATCGTCATGTGCCCATACAGTAGATCCTTGTCATATGATTGCGTCTATTGTTCGAAGGGTATGTTCACTAGGTACGCCGCACCATGGTTGTTGATGGCGCACAAGTTGTCCAACATTTCATGGAAACGATGTTGGACGAGCTTATATCCTATCAAGAAAAACATACTTATGAATACAAAGAACGAACAAAATATGGTATAACTTCGTTGTGTAAATAATGACAACTATATATCCATATCAATGAATTGATCTCACTCACTTTTCGAAGGCCATTTTGTGTGAGAGTTAGATCCGACATGTTATATGAAGTACCTATGATTGGTACGATCCTAAAGGCTAACTTGCCGTTCAATAGTAGACAATATATCGGTTCCTCTATTTGATATGACAAATTTGTTTGGTTATAAGCACACGCGACGATGTAATCGACTAAGTAAAAAATTCTAGTCATCTACCTTTTCGGAGGGAGTTATTACAAACACAATAGGCAGAATCCTCTGATTACCATCTTGGGCAGCAACAATCGACAATTGATGTTGATACCTCCTGTATAGCCAAGTGTCATCAATTTGCACCAAAGGTTTGCAATGTCAGAAAACTTCTCTACATTAGTCGACGGTCCAAAAGAATCGGAGGAACACTCTTTTGCTAGGGACCGGACGATCGCTGAAGTACGTTAGGTGCATTTCCAGATCAGTTACAAAACCTGGTACGTACCAATCCAATACCTGACACCATTTCCATATATAGTTGTATGAACTGTCCTAATCATGATGCAACTTATCCAAAGCCTTTTATTTTGCGACCCACACTTTGGAGTATGATGACATGTAACCGTGCTGGCTATGGATGTTGGTAATCAACATTGGGTCAGGAATCTTGGGACTTGCATTCACCATCAGTAGAATAATGTCAGAAATCATGTCGTGGTATAGCCTGGAATTATCCTAACTTGCACTTTCAAATATTAGGTTAAAGTTACGTAATCGGAAATAAAAGACCTCGGATAGGTCACATTATGTCAGAAAATGTAGTGATTGCACAAACGCATTTGCCACATACAAGTTTATGGGCCGGAATACTTCTTTATCGTCCACAATCCAATTTTATTCTGCAAAGATGTCATGATTTTCCATTTGCACCTCCTGTCACGCATTTTTCATTTTCCTTCAAATTTCTCTGAACGGGACTTCATGACATGGTACTTCACACTGTTCTTAAAGTTTTACTGCTTCAGTGAAACAAGGAAAGTATCTTTTTTTTTATATTCCTTTCCAACTACCAGTACCTGTACATCTAACGATGAGGTTGCATGACCAGATGTTCTGTGCGTTAGCTACCGAAACTCTAAACCACCCTCGGTCAATAGGTCAATGTTGGTCATGTACGCTAGAGGTTCATACGCACTAAATCGTGGATTTGTATCCAGATAATTGTCCAAGCCGTCATCGTCAAAATCGCAAGGTTATGTGTAAACCCCCAAACTTATCCTAGACGTTATGGCCAAATTTTGAAAGCTACAACAGTCACGAATAAAAGATTTTCAAATCAATGGTGCTAAATTCGTTTTTCTGAAAAATATTGTTTAATTTTAATAGAAATATCACCATTGAAAAATCTTTATTAAATCAAGTTTAAATTAAATAAATTCTCGTAGTAATTAAAATTATTATTTTTTGATAGATTTGATAAGAAAGCTTGTTTTGCAAATTTTAAAACGTTATTTTGTAAACAATTCATATTTCAAAAATTCGCAGCGGTTTAGATAAAATTATGAAATCTACTTATTTTAAATTATTTTTGTTTGATAAAAACAATTTATATATTAAAACTGATGATTTAGAACATTTAAAATCCAAAGTTTATGCATGTATTGTACCTAGCATATCAAAGTACTCAAATCATCATTAAATACAATCCAAACTCCACAGCAGTCCCAAAAGAGTTTAAATAATTTAATTTAATTTAATCCAAGAACCTCCTCCAAATGTTGCATCCAAGTCCTATCCACGAGTATTATCTAAAAAGTTTTAAGAAAACTAAAGAGTGAATTAATAAGCTTAATGTAAGTTTTATATCAAGCTTAAAGACAAAAATTACTTAAAAAGGAACAAAAACATTGCAGAGCATATAATAATCTTTTATGCGCATGATTATGTCAATGCAATATTTTTATATGAAAAATATATATGCAAGTATTTCCAAAACATCCTACCCATCTCCACTAGACACCAAAAGGAGTTCCTAGAACTCATCCATCCAAAGCACACCAACAAATATGTTGACAAAGCCACCAAAAGTGTAGACAAGTTGCCTGAACAAATAATTGTGGTCAAGCAACCAAAATGCAAACAAGCTACCAAAACAAATATGCGGTTGAACCACCAAATATTGCAGATCATTAAACTACCACATCTTCATCCTTACCATATTTTCCCAACACCATGATGTGACATGACATGCAAACTTATTATCAAAACATTAAGCATGTTAAACATGCAATCATATACAAATAATAAATCGATAGACATGGTATTCCATGTTTTATAGAACAGACATTTCAATTTTTCAAATACTAACGAATGTCACAATGCCACATGCCATGAGAATTAAAACAAAAACACATATTAGTAACCATTAACATAACATATCAAAGAGATTTAATTTTAAATACATATCTTAAATCCACAAAATCACTCACCATACTACTTTTTTCTACTAAATTATATTTATATTAATAATTATTTAATCATATAAACATTGTAATCAAAATTATTAATTTCGCACAAAATACTTGAATAAAACATACACCTTAAATTGTCTAAATCGTAAATCCTAACTCGAAATCGAACACTTTGGATCAAAATGAGTAGAAACTTGATTTTTTTTCCTAATGAAATTATATTGAAAATTAGAATTCATTTGTAACGAATATAAGAAATCAACTTCAAACCAATTTTCCAACTTACTATTCATAGTTGTAACAAGCACTTACCCATAATCTTTTCAACCACAACTACCACTTGGAGTCACAAAAGGTTACTAATTCTCGAATCAAACCTTCAATCCAAAATGTCACTTGATTAAAATATCATTCAACTTTCCTCCATCAATCAAAACTTCATAAAATTGTAATAAACTTACACCACATTTATACTTACACCTTTATTTCCAAAAGTCGGAGAAGATTTGCTACAAATGTTGATGATCTAAATTAGTTTTAGGATCTAAACATCAAAAGAAAATAAGGAATAAATCAAAATAAGTAGAGATTAAAATGAAATAATAAGGTGAAAGAAAAGAGAAAAGAGAAATAATAGATAAAATACGGTGATTGACAGTGGTGGTAAAAAATGACGAATGATGGTGTGTGGTGGTTGTCTTTGGAGGAGATTCGTAATGATATTGAATAGAAGAAGAAGAAGAAGAAGAAGAAGAAGAAGAAGAAGAAGAAGAAGAAGAAGAAGAAGAACCAAGTAATTAAATCAAAAGAAGAGAAAAGAAAGAAAAATGAACAAGGGTGGTTATAGAAAAAGAAATATGAAGAAAAGTGGTGCCACAATGTGGTTTTGTGGTGGTGATATGGTGGTTATGGTCAGCCAAAGGTAGAGGAGAAGAGTTGAACAAAATACAATAATAGAAAATGAAACAAATATGGTGGAGAACTTCCAAAGGAATGTGGCTCACAGTGGTTGATAGGGAGGAGGAAATGAAAGAATTTGATGACAAACCAAAAATAATTTTTACCCAATTCAAAATCAAAATTCATACTCCCAACATCTCATTTATGAGGAGACAAGGGAGTTAGAATGAATTGATGATGAAATAAACATGGGAGTTTCAAAACATGATTTAAAAAAGATGTTACAAAATTGAAAAGGAGTTACATCCATGCATACATGCATGGACGGCTTGAATGGCTAAGTTGACCAACATTTAATCAAATTTAAAAAAAAAAATGAGAACATGGAAACTTGAACTTGGTTTACTAAGGAGTTACTTAAGGTACTTAACCACTACACCACTTCTCAAGCTTGTTAATGAACTAACAACAACATTTAAAATTTTGAGATGTAACAACTCTACCCTCTTTAAAATCAAAATTCGTCCTCAAAATTTACCTGGTTCAAAAAGATGAGGATATTACTGTGGAAAAGAATCTCCTAGTTCCCACGGGGCCTTCCCAGAATGATGATTCTGCCACAGAACCTTGAGCAAAGGAATTTACTTATTTCTCAGAACCTTAATCTCACAATCTAAAATTTTCATGGACTCCTCAAAAGACAAGTCTGGTCTTACTTCAAACTCTTCCACCCGAACCACGTGAGATGGATCTGAACGATACTTCCTCAACATAGAAACACGAAAGGCGTCATGGATACGATTCAACTCTGGTGGTAATTCCAACTTATAAGCCACTAGTCCAACTCTTTTCATAATCTGATAAGGCCGAATATACCTTGGACTCAGTTTGACTTTCTGTTCAAACCTTAATACCTTTCTCCATGGAGACATCTTTAAGGAAACCTGATCCTCTACACAGTACTCGATATCTTTCCTTTTTAGGTTTGCATAGGATTTTTGCCTGTCAAAAGTCGCTCCCAATCTATCTTGAATCAAATTAACTCTACCTTCAGTCTCTTAAACTAACTCAAGTCCCAAAATTTTCCTTTCATCTAACTCAAACCTACACAAAGGAGTTCAACACTTATGACCATACAAAGCCTCGTAAGGTGCCATCTGAATGCTTGACTGAAAACTGTTGTTATAAACAAATTCAACTAAAGGTAGATGACCCTCCCAACTTCCTTGAAAATCGATAACACAGCTACTTAACATATCCTTAAGAATTTGAATAACTCTTTCAGATTGCCCATCAGACTGCAGATGATAAGCTGTACTAAAATCCAAACGGGTACCAAGAGCTTCGTGCAACTTTTAGAATCGAGATGTAAACTTAGGATCCCGGTCTGAAATAATCAACACAGGTACCTCATGAAATCGTACAATCTCATAAATATACAACTTTAAAAGAGTCTAAAAAGAATAATTCATATTAAGGAATACTAATGGGATGTAACAAACTGAAAGGAAGTTGATATTCAGCCTTAACTTGTTGACAAGTCAAACACTTAGCCGCAAATTCAACCACCTCACGCGTCAAACCTGGCCACAAATACAACTACCTCAGATCACAGTACATTTTATTTCTTCCAAGGTTATATCATATGGACTATTATGTGCTTTCCAAAGAATAGACTACCTCAAATCTTTATCATTCAGTACACAATATCTTCCTCTAAAACATAGAACACCATTAGCATTAAACCCAAAATCATATGTAGAATCCTCATCAACTTGCTTGAAATGAGGTAATAAAGAAACATCCAAAGGTTGTTTTTCCTTTATTTGATCAATAAAAATGGCCTTCACTAGCAAATTTGTTAAAATACTACTATCCTCAAACAAACTCAATCTTGCAAACATTGCTCTAAGTTTAGTCATCGACTCCCGACTCATAGCATCGGCTACCATATTATCCTTGCAGGGTTGGTACTCAATGGTACAATCATAATTCTTAAGCAGTTCAATCCATCTATGTTGTCTTAAGTTCAACTCTTTTTTAGTGGGTAGATGCTTAAGACTCTCGTGATCCGTGTATATAATACATTTCTCACCATAAAGATAATGCCTCTAGATCTTGAACATAAAAAGCACAATTTCTAGCTCCAAGTCATGAGTCGGGTAATTACACTCATGTGGCTTAAGATACCTTGAGGCATAGGCTATCGCCATACCCTCCTACATGAACACACATCCAAGTCTAGTGTGAGACACATCACTATACACCACATAATCCTTTCCAAACTCATGTTGAATAAAAATAGGTGTTTGAATTAACTCACACTTAATTTTTTCACAATTGACTTGCTAATCGTCAATCCATCTAAATGGAGTATTCGTTCTTAGCAACTGCATTAAAGGAGCAACAATCAAAGAAAACCCTTCAACAAATCTCCGATAATAACCAGCCAACCCAAGTAAACTACGAATCTCGAACACATTCCTAGGTTTTTTCCACTCCACAATAGCCTCAATCTTCTTAGGATTCACATGAATACATTCAGTGGATGCCAAATGACCCAAAAATATAAATTCTTTCAACCAAAACTCACACTTACTAAATTTTGCAAAAAAATTCTTTTATTAGAGAATTTGTAGTACAACCCTCAGATGCTTGTCGTGCTCAGACTCGATTTTAGAGTAGATTAAAATTTTTTCGATAGCATGCTCTTATGTCCAGTTAATACAAATAAAGCTATAGCGATTAAGTTTTACATCTTTTACAATTTAGTCTTTTTCAATTAATTAACTATATAAACATTAAAATTTCTTAATCAAATTTTAATATGACCCTAATAACATTCCATAAATATTTAATCAAATATTTTTGAGATCGATTTATAGAAACGAGGTCCTAATACCTTATTTTCCAAAATCACTTGACTTTAGGGGCAAACCATGTGAACTTAATTATTCTTTCAATTAACAAAATTTAATAAACTAAAATTTCAATAATATTATACTTGACTCGCAAATATTAATTGATAATATTTTCAAACTCTCTAATCAAATTTTTGGTCCCAAAACCACTATTTTTGACACCACTGAAGAACGGGTTATTACACATAGGGTGTAAGTGGGTCTACAAGAAGAAGAGAAATACGGAAGGGAAAGTGGAAACACATAAAGCTAGACTTGTAGGGAAAGACTACACACAGAACGAATGAATCAATTACAGTGAGACCTTCCCTACGGTAGCCATGCTCAAGTTTATCCATATACTCTTATCCATTGTCGCTGCTCTTGATTACGAGATTTGGCAAATGGATATTAAGATAACATTCTTGAATGGCTATCTTGATGAGACCATTTATATGGTTCAACCCAATGGCTATGTTGTCAAGGGAAAGAAGTAGAAATTTTACAAATTGCTAAAATCTATTTATATACTTAAGCAGGCGTCATGCTCAAGGAATAAAAGATTTTATCAAATGATCAAGACTTTTGGGTTTGAGCAAAATGCTGACGAGCATTGTGTTTATAACAGTATAAAGAATAAAAAGGTGGTCTTCCTCATTTTATTTGTCGATGATATTCTACTTATCGAAAATGCTGTAGGAGAATTGTCATCTGTTAAACTGTGGTTAACTCAACAGTTTAGTGTGAAGGACTTGGTAAATCTAGTTATATTCTTGAAATTTGAATCCTTAAGGATCGAAAGAATAAAACAATAGTTCTACCACAAGTTTTATACATCGATAGGGAACTGAACATTTTGCTTGACCGAGATACAAGCCAGGCTTTCAACTGACCGCATCAGGTTTTCATATTTCTTTAGATGACTGTCCTAAGACAGTAGAAGAGAGAGAGCATATGAGTAATGTTTCATATGCTTTGGCAGTTGGAAGCCTTATGTATGTGATGCTTTACAGATGTCCAGATATATATTTCGCAGTAGGAATGGTTAGTCGATATCAGGTGAATCATGGTCGTAGGCATTAGCAAGTTTAAAGTATATATTAAGGCATCTTAAAAAAACTAGGTATTATGTACTTGTGTATTCTAAGGAGAACCTTACTCCTAGTTGATACAAAAACTCATACTTTCAAACCTGTAAAGATTCAAGGAAATCGACAACAAGAAATGTTTTTGTCCTAGGCGGTGGGGCTATAGTATGGAGAAGTGTAAACCAAACTTGCAATGTTGACTCTACTATGGAGGTCGAGTATGTGGCTGCTTCTGAGGCAACGAAAGAAGCAATATGACTTCAAAAATTCTTAACTGATCTTGAAGTCATTCCTGATATGGAAAAAGCTATAACATTGTATTGTAATAACAGTGCGGCAACAGTTAATACCAAGGAAATAAGAAGTCACAAGAGGATGAAACACACTGATCAGAAGTATCACTTGATACGAGAGGAAGTAGCCAAAAGAATTGTAGATGTGGTGAAATTAACTTTTAAAGATAACTTTGCGGATCCATTTACTAAGACTCTTGTAACTTGAAGTTTTAACAAACACGTTGAGGATATGAGAACATGAAACATGACAGATTTACTTCACTAGGGCAAGTGGGAGATTGTTGGGAAATGTGTCCATATTGTACTGAACATGTAATTATTTTCTATGTATTTGAACGATGAATAAATAAATTTCACATTTCATTATTATGTCTTTTGTATTTTTGTATTTTTGTATTTTTGTCTTTCATATTTTGCATCCATAATGAAATTGTGAGAAACAAGTATTAACTCATTGATTGTCTAAGTCAAACTGATAATAAGTGGCATTGTAAGAACGTTTACATTGTGAGAAAGACAACTTACTTCAGTGAGTCTGTAATCCCATAAAAGAATCAAAGTGAGCATTTGATTCAAATACTGAGAAGGATATTATGTCGTCTAAATTCCAATTAAGGAGATTACTAGTCTTGGCTATCGGAGTAGTTGATTGCATGGGTAGAGACATAGATGTATTCATTTACATAATGATACAATGGACTGGGCCTAAGATAAACTAATTCTGAATCTGTTTGTGAGCTAATTCATTTGTGACATTCTTGGTGTGATTTACCTAAATAATGAGTTAGTCACTGACTATGCGTATGTAACTCATATGCTTTGATATAAATGAAAGTGTATGCTCTAAAGATGATTGAGCTAATAGGTGGTATGTTGGGTACATGACTTGTGTATGGCATGGCTTTACTCGCTACAGTGGAATTCATAGCTCAATTAAAGAGTTAATGATATCCTTTCATTGGCATTGTATGGATTGATAAATATGGAACGTGGCCACGAGTTGCTTGTTCTCAAACGAGCAATTTATCACAGTCTTTTACTGACATTGATCATATTAATCATTAAAAAAACACAATAGTGACAATGAGATAAAATAGGATTGTATTGAGTGAAAGAATTTAACTCAAATAAATCAAGGATATCATATGAGGGTAACATACACATGACGAGGTCATTAGACAAAACAATTGGATGGATTGCTTCCGTAAAGAGTATACAATAAGGAATTTTCAATCATGGTACTTCTTGTGGATTGACTCAATGAGTAAGTAATTGTGAATTATCGGATCGATGCTTCTGGATATATTTGTAATTACTAGAGCCTAATTGTATATGTATGATTGGTCCTTCTACTATCTCAACAAAAGTTTAATCGAACTGCATTTGAATCAAAAGAAAATTCTTCAACTTTGGAAATTATTTAATTAAGTCGATTTATTCGATGTGGAATTAAATTGAACGGTCGTAATAAATGTTCAACAAGAGAATTTGATTAAAGAAGTTTCTTGAAATATTAATTTGGAAAATCTAAGTGATTTTTGGGAAAATTAATTTTGATCAAGTAAAATTAAATTCATTAAAAATTAATATGATATTTTCAGAAATTAATTTTCAAGTTAGAAAATTGTCCCAATGGATAATTGAACTTGAAGATTGGACTTGCAATCGTAAATTGGGCTTGGATTCAACTAGAGAATTTGATTAAAGAAGTTTCTTGAAATATTAATTTGGAAAATCTAAGTGATTTTTGGAAAAATTAATTTTTATCAAGTAAAATTAAATTCATTAAAATTAATATGATATTTTCAGAAATTAATTTTCAAGTTAGAAAATTGTCCCAATGGATAATTGAACTTGAAGATTGGACTTGCAATCGTAAATTGGGCTTGGAAGCCCAAAATCGAGACCAAGACCTAAAAACTGGTCAAGCCAAGCCTGGTATGTGAAACTAGGACTGTCAGCTGGATTGGACCGGTCAGGTCGTCATTGGCCCGGACCAAGCCAGTAGAAAACGAACTAGCTCAGGGTGCCGACTGCTGCGACGGTGGCATTCCGGTGGCCGGTAAATGGTTGGCAGCGGTGGTTCTCCAATAATTTAGCAATGGAAGAGTTACACTCCTACTGGGACTCTATTAGAGAATTTGATTTTAAATTAACTATTCCAAAAATAATATTTTTAATAGATTTAATATTAAATTAAATTTAACATTTATCTTAATAGTATTTTCTTAATTTAATGTTAAAGTAATTGTCTTAATATTAAATTTAATTTAATGTTTATCTTGTAGATAAATATTCTATTAATTTAATAATATTTTATATTAAATTTAATCTAATATTTATCTTGATAACTATTATATTAATTTAATATTAAAGTGATTAAGTTTAATCATATATGAACTCCCTAAACTCTCTCTATATAAAGAGAGCCTTGAGTCATTACTTTTCATACACTTGAATTCAAAAGAAAGTTATAAAGAGAAAATTCTCTAAAGAAATCATTTTAGAAAATTTCTACAGATATTTTTTTATTTACAACTTGGCCCAAAAGTTTAGAGAAATTATAAAATTACCCCAATGGTAATTTTTGTTAAACTTTTTCTGATTCGAAGCAAGTTCACACTCGGCAGACGTGAGCTTGAGGATAGTACAGAGACTACTTAGTCGAAGTGTTAATCCTAGACGAATTGAAAAGGTACAATTTTGATTAAGTGTTATTACTTTAGATATCGCACCCAATTTCTTGTTTTGGAAAATATTTTTAAAACTCTAGTTTTTCTCTAAATTTATTTTCCGCTGTGCTTTCCAAACACGATTTTTCAACAAATTTAACTTAATCATGGATGATGTTGAATAAAAATGGTGTAATGTATGTACACGAAAGAGGATCGAGTTGGTTAAACTGAGCCTCGACAAAAAATGGAGTTATAATGAAGAAGATGATATGCACAAGTACTTGGACGAACCACTGCACAAGCTGTATAAGGTTTGAAATACATGAATATTTCTAGAAAAATGAGTCTTTATCTCATTATAAAAGGTTTGAAATTCATCAAAAACAAAAGGCTTGTCTTTTAACAAATAAATCCAAGTTATTCGAGAATAATCATCCACATATGTAATAAAAATACTTATGACCACACAATGTAGGATAACGACAAGGCCTCCATACATCAGAGTGAACTAGATATAAAGCACTTAAACTTCAACTCTCTTTAGAAGGAAAAGACGCCCAGTGATGTTTTCCTAATTGACATGCATCACAATTTATTAAAGAAATAGACTCAGCAAAATGTACTATTTTTTTAGCTTGGGAAAACTAGGATGGCCTAAATGACAATGCCAATTATAAGGAGACACTCCACTAGCAATAGCAGCAACAAAAGAATTAAGATAATAAACACCTCATGATTCATAGTCGTGTCTAATCAATGTATTCGTCTGGAGATCCTGAAAAATCCAATGAGTAGGAAAGAAGGTTATAAAACAATTTAAATTTTTTGTGATTTAATTTACTAAAAGAAGATTAAATGATAATTTGGGAACATATACAACTTGATTAGTGTAAAAGAAGGGGTATGAATTGTACCAAAACCAGAGACATTGGAAACATACTCATCAGCAACAGTAATAGGTGACAAAGATTGACAAGGAGTAAAATTATCAATTTGGCGTGGTCACCAATCATTTGATATGATGCACCAGAATCTATTAACCAAGAATTACTAGAAAGAGTTGCTAGTGCAGTGATACTTGTTTGAGGAGTATGAGAGGCAAAAAAATTAGGTTGTGAGTGAATTAATCGCTCATACTCCACATTAGAAATTTGAATAATATCCTCATGTCATATTGAAGAAGCAGATCCATTAGAAGTTAAATTAACAATGACTAAATTAGAAGTTTTGTGCCTTTTGGTATGTTTGGTAGCCTAATTATGTTTACCATGTTTGTTCCAACATGCATCTTTAGTATGATTCTTTTTTGCCACCAAAAAAATCACATTTTCTATCACATCCTTTACTCTTGCCATTATTGTACCCATGTCCTTACGCAACTATATCAGAATGTTCAAGAGTAATATGTGGAGATGACAAAGCTAAAGAAGTTGTTTGCAAGCGAGAAAAAGCTCCTTAAAGAGTAAGCATAGTGCTTTCACCAAGTAATTGACTTCTAAGAGTATTAAACTATTCATTTAGTTTCATAAGAAATCCAAAAACAAATATATTTTTCCATTGACATTTTTGAGTTTCTAAATCTATAGAGAAGGGTTGCAATTCACGAAATTCATTAATAATTCCTCTCTAAGTAGCAAAAAAATTAGGAAGGGATTTTTCACCTTGCCTATTATCCACAAGTAATTGAAACAAAGAGAAAATACGTGAATTATTACCATCATTAGAGAACATTTCTTTGATAGATTCCCACATCTCCTTAGCAGTTGATATCAATCCAACGGAGTCAACAATCTCAAGCTCCAAGGAATTCAACAGCCAAGTTTTCACTGCACAATTAGATTGACACCAGGTTGCATATTTGGGATCCTGAGTGTCTTTCATTGTTTGAACTAGATCACGGCCTTGAAAACCTAGGTACAAAAAGCTCGATACCAAATGGCATAACTTCTACCATTAAATTTCACGGTAGTTCCAAGAGAAGCACGTAAACCAAAGTTAGACATGTTGTTTTTCATCTTGAATTATAGATTCCATTACCAGAAAAAGATACACAACCTTAAACACATAGGTACAACCTTAAATAGAGGTATAATAAATCAATCACACGAGAGGATTGATTAACCCTCATAAAGAAAAAGAAAAGAAATTCTTAAGATTAGAATAAACCTACTTTGATACCATGTAAACATGTAGAATTGTAGAAAAAAGAATATTGTTGTGTGCAATTCATCTCAGAAGTGAAGAATTTATACATGTTACAGAGAATAGAAAAAGAAAAGAAATTAGAAAATCAAATCCCTACTAATCGGTTCTATGATCCCTACAAAGCGACCCTATGAATCATCAAAAAATTATGTACAAACTATTACATAGAAGAAAAGGGTATGTCAATCTTAACCTTGGTAAATACTAGATATAGAAAGACAGCTAATAAATTCATTGTAGCCGTTCCCGAAACTGTATATTATACCGAAAATTTAAGGCATTACATGTACTTCCTTAGTGAAATTGCTACATTCTTTCTTTTTTTGCATGAATTAATCCCGGTGTAGCGGATGAGCTTCCTTTTTGAATTTTCTACACCATTTCTTCTTTTACATGGTTCACCCGATGTATCGGATGAACGTCCATAGTAAATTTGCTACATCGTTTCTTCTTTGGCATAGATTAATACCAATGTAACGAATGGGCTTCCTTAGTGAATTCACTATATCGTTTCTTTAACATGGATCACTCTAGTTTATCATATTAACTTCTTTAGTAAATTCGCTACATCACTTTTTTTTGGCATGGATTAATCCTGATGTAGCGGATGAACTTCCTTTGTGAATTCACTACACCATTTCTTGTTTGGTATGAATTAATCTTGGTGTAACGAATGAACTTCCCTAGTGAATTAGCCACACCATTTCTTTTTTAACATGGATCACTCCTAGTATAGCAGATGAAAATGACATCTTTTTAGGTCTTTGGGGGACCAATCATTTTTTGCTATTCGTGTAGTGTTTATGTATGAAGTGTCTCTTCATTTAGAGTCCTTCTTTCTTCCCTCATACTTGTTATATAATGTTCTCTCTTTTATTTTATTTTTCTCCTAAATAAGGTCTTCAAAAAGGTCTTCCATTATTCTTTTCTTTGACACTACCTATCCCCTCCATTTTGGATTAGATCCATTTGTTTATAATGCCATCCTTGAAGGGTAGTCTTTTGGTTAAGCACAGAAGATGTCAAAGAAGAGAATGCCGATACCCTCTTATCTTTGTTGCCTTATTCCTATTTGGACTTCCATTCTACTCTAGAGTTATTGTTATCTAGTCAATATCATGTTTCTCTACAGAGCATCAAATCTTTGGTGGCAAATGGTCCTATCGTGATCCCTCCATTGGTGAGGAGCTAGGGAGAAAAGTTGATCTAGATGCTTTAGTTATCCCTTCTCATTGGATCCCTCAGATCCATCAAGCTTTCAACTTTCCTTTTGAATGTTTACATAGGAAACCTTTAGGTATCGAATATATATCGCAAAACATATAAAAAGATTATCTCTTTATTTATATTAATGGTTTAAGGGTTGATGTTTTTTTTTCCTTTCCGCCGTTTTGAAGTTGATCTATTGAATGATCTCAACAACACCCTTAGTCAGTTAACGCCATCATCTTGGGTATTGTTTTTAGTCAGTTAACGCCATCATCTTGGGTATTGTTTTTGGCTTCGCTGTCTTGTGCAAGTTTATGGGCATGTCTCCTATAGTATAACGTTTTTCTTACGTTTACCATAGTAGGATAAACAAGAAGACATGCTTCTTGTTTCTCAACTCAGGCTCATCGCAAGATACTTGATGTTTTTACCTTCAATTTTAGAGATATAAAGGGGACTTTATAGCCATTTTTGCTAGCTCGATCGGGTGGCCGATCGGGGCCACTTGGGGAGACTACAAGCCTCTTATGTTTCTAGAATTATCTGAGATTGAGGAAAAAGATGCCTTGGAGTTGGATGAGCTTAGGAAGGTGGATGCTTAGAAGTTGTTACCAGTAGAACTTGGTGATTCGTTGGTGAGGGCTGACGATCTCAGTATGTTATCCTCTTCTTTACGATGTAAATATTAAACAATAAAAATAATGTTAATAATTATTGACAGTAAACTGATGTTAAAAATTTAACCTTTTCGAGAACAACACATGGCTTAATCACATTTATTAACATATTCACACATGTACTACTATATATACTCAAGCCATATAATTATATATACCACACCTTATATGAGAGGTGAACACATGCAATATGCATGGATCTTCATGCTAAGAATGAAAAGCATTGAGAGAGGTTGACTCATTCAGGATAAGCATTTAAAATGTTATCTCTCAGCTAGCCAATGGCCCTCATCAATAGTTGGGTATTGTTCTCATTCTAGGGTTTTATCTTCCACCTCTACCAAAAACTTTGAAGGTTTCACGTTGTGGGAGTACCTTACCTATCAAGAAAATATGAGCATTTTCTTTTGATGGGGATTTTAAATCATGCCTTCATACTACACTTTGACTACTTCTCCAAAAGGAGTCGACCCCTTCAATATACCTCAATAGAAATCTCAATACTCAACCCATTTTTAGATCTATATGACAATCTTAAGGCTTGACCCATTTTTAGAAAATGAATACAATTTTGAAAGCGAAATGTAGATAAATCTAAATAGAAAAGTATCAACAAAAGTAAAAAAAAATTCTAATAAGTAGAGGCTCAAAACATAAGGGAACTATAAACAAGAAGCTAGACCTAAGAGAAGTCCAAACATGCTAATGAGCAATTAAATTAGCCTCATAACAAAATTTAAAACCATTATTGTGTGATAAAAATAATTTTACAGTCACAATAATTATTAAAAATAGAGACTATTTCATATATTGTCACTTTTCCATAATTTTTCAATACCAATTTTAGCATTTCATTAGTGAGGAGTTGGTAGTGCCAAATTGATTTGGCCACTATAGTGATAAAGTAATTTAAATAGCACAATATTATAAAAAAAGTAAATTTTATAAAGATAAATAATTTTATCATTATAATAATAATTAATGATAATCACTACTTAATACGTTGTAATTGTGAAATTTCATAATAAAGAGTAAATTTTATAGTGATATATTTATTTGGTTACACTTAAATGGTCACAATTACATCATTATAAAAAAAAGGTAAATTTTATTGTGACAAATTATTTTATTGCGGTTTGTCTATTGAGAAGTAAATTGGAATGGCAACACTATTCTAGGACGAGTTATGCGAAAGAGGCAAAAGTTGGAACATCATGAGAGATTAACTTCGTGATTCTTGATTTCCAAATGTTCTTCACCTCATTTTTTGGTTTCGTAGTGCAACAAAGTTAAGGCGTATAATTGTGGGTTCAATCTTGCTATTAATTAGGTGCAAATATGTACTAAACGTCCATGTTTAGGTGTGTGTCCTATGTTCATATAAGTTACTTTCTTTTGTTTTTTTAGGTGTTTATTTGAGCTGGTTTAGATGTGTTCTTCAACTATTTTTGATGTCGATGTTTTATTAGTGGCATAATAATTTATTTGGACTTCGAACTTTACAAAAAAATTATTTTCACCTTTTATTTAATTTTTTTTTTCTTTTAGTCTTTGAACTTATATTGTTTATCAAATATCTCCAAAATAATTTGTTAACTTTGTTGTGCCCACATCAATAATTAATTAATTTTTAAAAATATTATTTTTATATTTTATATTTTTTTAATAATGTTAATAGCTTATTTAATTATTTTTTGAATTTTTGAATTTTTATAATTAATTACTAGCTAACGTGATATCCATATGGATGCCCACGTTAACAAAATTAACAAATGTTAATTTTTTTTCATTAATTTTGGGGTGATTTAGCAAACATGATAGGTTTAAGGGCTAAAATTGAAGAAAATTTAAATAGAGAACTAAAATAATTTTTTTTATAAAATTGAAGGGTCAAATAAATTATTATACCATTACTATTTGATCAATTATAAGACTACTGCAAATGCGCATGTGAGGAAGGGAATAGAGTCTGCTGATGGAAAAGCTTTATCGCCGACACAAGTATGCAAACTAGTTCAGGATGACTTAGATGGTGTGGTTGTGCCACGATTAATTCTAATGTAATTAAGAGTATTTTATTTCTTATAAAAAGTAATTTTAATGTGGCAATAATTATTAATAATATTGACTATTTGATATGTTGTTACTATTATATCATTTTTGGGAAAATATTTGATGCTGGTTTAAGCATTTAATTAGTAATAAATTTATTCATTATCACAACAATATCAAATTCTAAAATACAATAGTATAACTTTCAAAATCATAGAGAACTGTGAAGACTACATCAACAGACCATCATATAAGGTTCAACCATAATTTTTGATTATGTAAATTATTGCAGTGACATGTTAAGAAAAATACTAAACATACATATCTTTCGATTACATAAGATTAGAACCATAAAGATTAAAGACTACGAAACAACACTTTAATATGGTTTCTAATTTAATTTACTCAGCTCTAAAATAATGTATGATATTATAGTCTATGTTTCAGAATATAATTTATGAATTACAATTGGATGTAATATATGAAAGATATGATCGAAATGATAATGTCCAAAATATAGGAATAGGTACCCAACCATACATTTCTGTGAGAAATAAAAATTAAAACTTTCAACACCATACGAATAGCTATAACTAAATTAGAGATAATACTTTCTACCCACTAATTTATTCTAAGAATAAAATTAACCAAAGATCATCCATGAATGTCACTTGAAGTTGAAGTTTGGAGGAATACTTTGTTCATTCTTAAAGAAATTACTAGGATCCATCTCGGCTTTCACCATTGTCAACCTTTGGAAATTATCCTTGAAGTACTTGCTCCCATAGACTTGAGCATGGGTGAAATTAGTCTGGTCGCTTGGAGAGCTACCAATGTCAATATCTCTGTAATTAAGGAATGCTTCCCTAGGGTCTTTTGAGACAAATGGACCCATTCGATCGTACATGTCCCTCAACCTATCAATGTTATGGTTGCTCACGTTGAGCCCCTCTTCTGACCAAAACAACATACTGAATTAAGAATAGGTTCACAGATCTATGAGGAAATGCGGTGGAGGATTCTGGGATTTCACTCATTTTTCCTCCATAAGGATTCCATTGCATTGAGATGTTTGCAGCCGAAGTATTTCCCATCCCAATCAACATCTGCCATATCGTCTCCAAACCCTCCTTGGGGATTACAGTTTTGACATCAGATTTGACCTTGAAAATATTTGGTGCCCCTTGTGTCCTATTGAGTAGAACTTGGACAGGCGTTCCGACAGGAAAACCAGCCCAGTAAACAGTTGATTCAAGCCAACTCATTTCTTTGCAATCCTCTTTTGTAAGGTTCAACTCAGGGAAGCTTTGATTCACCAGTGGAACAAGTTTATCAGCTTCTCCAAGGAACAAACCCATGAAACTAACTAGTATCTTCTTCTCAAGAGGGCAGCTTCCATTTATAACAGATGCTATTTGTCTTATATAGAGGTCTTCAGGAAGTTTAGGTGCAACTTGCTGCCACTTGAAAGCAACATCAGTTGCACCTTGTTCCAGAGTGAACGGCACGGTGAATACTGTAACTTTCTCTGGAACCTGAACCAGCTTGATCTTCCATGAGACAATGACAGCAAAGCTTGCTCCACCTCCTCCCCTGATAGCCCAAAAAAGATCCTCACCCATGGAGGCCCGGTCCAGGATATTGCCGTCGGCACCAACAACTTGAGCATCGAGGATGTTATCCACTGAGAGCCCATATTTTCTCATCATGTTCCCATACCCACCGCCACTGAAATGACCGCCAGTGCCGAGACTAGGGCACACTCCCGCCGGGTAAGCATGACCCTTGCTTTCGTTAGCAATTTTGTAGTAAAGTTTGCCGATTGTTGCACCAGCCTGAACAAAGGCAACCTCATTATCAACATCAACATCGATGGACCGAAGATTGAACATATCGAGAATGACGAAGGTGACGTTAGATCTATACGAAAGGCCTTCATAATCATGGCCAACGCTTCGGACCCTGATTTGCACGCCATTATCCTTTGCACAAATAACGGTTGCTTGGACATGGGAGACATGATTAGGTGCCACTATAGCAACTGGTTTGGGTGTTTCAGGGGTCAAAAATCTGCGGTTTCGGATATATGCTTGAAGAGCATTTTCGAAAGAGGAATTACTTGGGGTGTAAATTGATTCAAGCATTAGAGCGGAATTATTAGCAAGGCATTGAAGAAATTTATCAACTTGAGAAGAAGAGTCCGAAGTTGCCCGCCATGATAACGATAAGAATAATACTATTGTAACTAATTGGAAGGTTGCAGAATTTGAGTCCTTCATTTTCTGATTGCCTCGGGATTAGTTTCTGCTTTTGGTACGTGGAGCTTCAATGTACTAACTAATTTATAGAGGGAATTATTGGTTTTAGAATTAATTATCCAGAACAAAAATGATGGGTTTTGGTGTACAGATTGCTGGCCTAATAACAGTAACACATGATTTTATGACACTACTAATCTTGAATTTACCTTCCATATGTTTTCCTGAAACGCATGTCCAAGGAAAGAAAATTTTCCTAAACTTATAAAAATTTGTGTTGAGTTTTAATTTAATTTCCATTCTTGTTTTTTTTTTTTCCAAAAAAAGAATTTGCATTATTGTTTGAGTTCAAGAATCTAACTTTAAAATTTGGGGAGTTTATGAATTATATACAAAATTATATAAATTTATGTAATTAGAAGAGTTTATAAAACATTTATATTTACCATACTAATAATTTATAAATTCACATAATCAACCATGAAATTATATTTGCTAAAACTATAGTTATTTATCCTTTTTAGTTTTTTTTTTAAATTGTTAAAACAATTTTGAATCTTTTAGATGGTAATCACATAGCGTAAACTTTCCTTAAACAAATTTTAATTTTGTAAAGTTTTGAAAATCTTTTGCTCCAAATATGGTAAAATGATTTTGTAAAAATACATCCATAATTTCAAATTTATCTTTTAATATTTATATCTTTTATCAATTTGATCTTTATATTTTTTAATTAAATTTGACACTCAATTTTTAAAAAAAGAGTCAAATCATTTTTTGAAGAGATATGTTCACCAAAACATTATTTTTTTAACGATGTTGATATGACAACTTACATGAAAATCCATATGCATTTTCATACGACATGACACTATTTGTTTTATATATAACGTCAACAAATAATTATAAAAATATAAAAAGAATATTTAAAATTCAAAAAATTTATAAAAAATTTATAAAAAGTTAAAAAAATAGTATGAAGTACATGTAAATTGTCATTCGAGTTGCCATGTTTAAAAATTCAATGTTTTAGTTGGTATTTCTACTAAAAAAATAATTTAATTTTTTTTGAAAGGTTGATGGTCAAATTCGACCATATTTAACTCTAAAAAAGAATAAAGGCTAAGTTCATAAAAGTAATGTATACATTATAGGCTAAATTTGACATTATGTCAAATACAAAATCTTAATACCTATCGTGAGCATATACCATACAGAACATTTTGTTGGCACTTAAAGACTTTTTTTTCTTTTATCTTTGTCCCCTGTACTTTTCTTTGGTCTATCTCGTTAACAAATCCATATTTCCATTAAAAAAAATTAAGTGAACAATGAAAACTTTTCAACTCTTAATGTGAGAAAAAAAATTTCAAACTAAAATAAATTAATTAAATGCTTATGACATTAAATTTTTTACCATAAATGCTTCATCTCCTAGGACCCTAAAAATTTTTCAACTTTTATTGTATTACATTTTATAATATTTTTTAAAAGAGGCACAATTTATATTTTGTCTTGAACCCAAAAATGTCAATAACATTTCATTATGAAAAGTTGCAATATGTCACATAAAAAAATTACTTACAATTTTAAAAATTCAGAAATATTTATAAAAAATATCTTAAAATCTAAAAACCTGTAAAAATCTAAAAACTGAACTTCATCATTTATTTTAAAAAAATTATATTTTTTATATGATAATTATGCCAAACTTCAAAAAAATTCAAAAAATTTCATTAAAAATGAAAAATCATAATTTATTTTCAAAAAAATTTAAAAAATATTTTTTTTAAATGATAATGATCCAAAAATTCAAAAAATTCCAAAAATAAAAAATAAAAAGTATAAATTTATTTTGAAATTACTATTTTTGGAATTAGAAATCTAGGTGCATTTTCTATTAGTGGCAACATTTATTGAGGGAATTTTTTAATCAAAATGGTAAACTGGGAGGCAGAAAGAAGGAAAATACAAGGGTGAAAGTGAAAAAAAAATTCTTGAACTACTAAATTAAGTATTTATATATGGTGCAAAGGTCAAAATTGGTATTTAGACAAATAGAATCTACTCAAAATGAGAAGAAGAAAAAAATTTTAGTTTTTCAAAATGATTGAGTTATTATAAAATAAAGAGAGATAGATAGAGTAAAGAATAATAAAAAAATATGGGAAGCAATAGAGAATGTATTTTAGTAACCAATGGGATGTTTACAATACTTCTCCAAAGTTTATTTATAGGCATAAAAAGTATAAATGAAGTAGAGACCTACTTCTAATCACTATTAGAATTTAAAGTACATCAAAATCTATCTTGATCTTGGTGGACATTCACTTAATAAGATACTCATAACCCTCCCCTTTGAATGTCCATTGGTAGATAATGTACCTCGTTAAAACCTCACAAAGATAAAAACTCTGTGAGAAAAAGTTTCTAGTGAAGGAAAAAGAGTACACATATCTATAATACGCATAATATGTTACCTCGTTAAAAACCTTACCAGGAAAACCCAATGGGACAAAACCTCAGTTAAGGGAAAAAGAGTATATCGCGTATTTACTCCCCCTCATAAAAACGTCACATACTTTCTCATATTCTACGTATTCAATCTTGAATACTAGTCTTTCAAATGTCTATTTGAATGTATTTTATAAGTGGGTGGGGGTTATTTTGATCGAAGGCAGTGTACTAAAAGACCTCGAGCCTAATTTACTGGTAGCTCAGTTGCAAAATTACTGTCTAGTGTCGCGTTCGGTACTTTTTGGAGTGCTGAAATAGGCTGAAGCCCAAACTGGTATTATCTCTGACACTGAATAGGGCTTAGGCCTAGACTGTGATTGCTTTCTATCTGTTTGCTTTATATGGTATTGCACATTGAGTTTTTGTACACTCATCCTTCTGATTTAACTATACAGATAATCCCTAAACATAGGCGAATTTGTGTGACGGAGGACTCAGCAGTGGCCACACGACCTATTTCATTCGACTTAGTACTTAATTATAATTTTGACTTTATTTTGGGAGTATTTTACTGTAATAATGGCCTCTTTGGATTTTTATTTTTTAATTTGAGATTTATATCGTTTTGGTTTATAACTGTTAGTGATAGGAATAATCGAGTTTTCAAAATGAATCAAACGTTTTAAAAAAATATACACAAATACGCAAACTATCTTAAAAGCTTCCGCATAGATTAAACGTTTTGAAAATTTTTGACTGATTAATTAACACGAATTTAGAATTAATAAGAAATTCTTAAAAGTTTCTAAGTGAAAATTGTTTTAGGCAAACTTACGGTTTTCCAACACAACCTATGGTTTTCAAACACACTACCATGTGACATCGCCAGATTCGGCCATAAAGTCCAGGCTGAGTTTGGGGTGTTACATTTAGAGGTATCAGAGCCAGGTTACAAAACTCAACTGTGGATTTAGGTTTTTGAGATTCTATTTTCTAAGAACTATTTTTTTAATGACGTGAAATGTTTTTACTAAATGTGTGGCACATCGAGTCTCCAGCGCCGATCCTGTAAGCCCTCTAAACTAATAACTGTTTAAAAACTGAAAGTGTTATAGATAGTATATACTGAGACTACTATAGATAGACTGTACTGAAAACACTTAGCTTAGTGTATACTGATACTGTAGTAAAATCGATAAACACTGGTAGACACTGCGTAGTACGAAAACAAACTTTAAACTACTGACATTGTTTCCATAAAACATCTGCTAATAATTATTGAACTGTAAACTGATTCATAAAACTTTTACTATAGATAAGTGCGATTAGATGATGAGCGCATGAGGTACTCGTAGACGGGGTACTAGAGGCAAAGGTAGAGGCTATAGAAGGGCTCGAGCTGAGTCCTCTTCACTGGGTAGTATGACAAATCTAGACACCGGTGTTGCCTGTCATTAAGACTGGGTCATAGGACCGAGCGGCTGGGGATGACGTACTGTCTCAAGCCATGTTAAGGATTTTAGAGAGGGTCACTGGGACCAATATTGGAGCTAGAGGCCGTGGGACGGTTACGGAATGACTCCGGTCTAACGGAGCTGAACTTTTCAGGGGTATTGCTGGAGTTGCCCCTAATGTGGTAGAATATTGGATAGAGGCCACAAAGAGAATTATGGACGACCTGGACTGCACCCCTGAGCAAAAATTAAAAGGTGTTGTATCGCTGCTACGAGATGAGGCTTATCAATGGTGGCTCACTGTTAAGGAGGGCACTCAGCCCGATCGACTGACTTGGGAGTTATTTAAGACTGCTTTTTAGGGGAAATATGTGGGGGGGCCAGCTATGTGGATGCCCGTAGGAGAGAGTTCTTGAATCTGACTCAAGGGACAGATCAATGGCCAAATATGAGGTCGAGTTTTTACGACTAAGCTGCTATGGTGGCGACTGAGTACGAGCGATGTGTTCACTTCGAGGATGGCCTCAAGGATAATTTGAGGGTTCTGATAGCTCCACTGAGTGAGCGACATTTTGCTGCACTGGTTGATAAGGTCAAGATCACCGATGAAGTGAAATGCACTGAGCACTAGAACCGTGACAGAGAGATGTAGGAATAAGAGGGATCCAGAGCCCTCGAGTTCTGTTCAAAGGCCTAAGAAAAAGGCTAGAGTTGGTAGGCCGATCAAAGTTGGGGCTCTCATTGCTGTTACTAGACAGCCGTTGTATATTGACTATTGGTAGACACCATCAGGGCGAGTGTTGGAAAAGAACTAAGGCATGTTTGAGGTGTGGTTCTCTAGAGCACCGTATTAGAGAGTGTCCATGGAGGTCCGATCAGATGCAAACTCTGGGTAATGATATTGCACAACCACCAAGAGTAGTTCATCAGCCACCAAGAAGCTAGAGACAGGCCAGATGTGGTAATGGTTATGGCCGTGGTCAGAGAACACCGGGCAGAGGTGCTAAACGTACTGAGGTGAAGCAGTTGGCTCTAGTTTATACTACTTATCACTGAGACGATAGAGATGCTCCAGACATCATTACGGATACGTTCTTTATTTATAATGTACCATATACTACACTGATAGATATAGGATCCACTCACTCCTACATAGCTTGTACCGTATCTGAAAACTTGGGTATACTGGTTGAGAGCACTACGAGTGAGGTCATTATACTGAGTCCTTTGGGCAGTCAATAAGGGTTAACAAACTGTTTAGAGATGTTCCTCTAGAGGTTCAAAGAGTTATCTTTTTGGCTGATCTGATGGAACTACCTTTTGGGGAATTTGATCTGATACTGTGAATGGACTGGTTGGTTAAACACCGAGTGAGCTTAGATTGTGCCATGAAAAGGGTTGTACTGAGAACTGTAAAAAATAGCGAGGTAGTCATAATTGGGGAGCGTCGAAACTACTTATCGAATGTGATTTCTACATTGAAGGCCGAAAGCTGGTTCGTAAGGGATGTGAGGCATATCTAGCTTACATCAGTGTTTCAGATTCTGGGGATTCTTCGGTTAAGGATATTAGGATGGTTAAGGAGTTTCCGGACATTTTTCCTGAAAAGCTACTTGGGTTACCTCTGAATCGTAAAGTAAAGTTTGGGATTGAGCTCCTTCCTAGTGCAGCTCCAGTGTCCATTGCCCCTTATAGAATGGCACCGAAAGAACTTGTGGAGCCTAAGGCCCAGATTCAAGAGTTACTAGATTGTGGGTTCATCCGTCTTAGTGTGTCTCCGTGGGGATCACCAGAATTGTTTGTGAAAAAGAAGAATGGATCCATGTGTATGTGTATTGACTACCGTCAACTAAACAAGTTGACCATCAATAATAAGTACCCTCTACCAAGGATAGATGATCTTTTTGACCAATTTCAAGGGGCTTCAGTTTTCTTTAAGATTGATCAACGATCAGGATATCATCAGTTGAGGGTTAAGGAGATTGATGTATACAAGATAGTATTTAGGACTCGATATAGTCACTACGAGTTCCTAGTGATGCCATTTGGACTGACGAATACACCGGCAGCTTTTATGGATCTAACGAATCGAGTGCTCCATCCCTATCTAGATTAGTTCGTAGTGGTATTTATTGATGATATACTGTTATATTCAAAAACTGAGGATGAACACGATGAACACCTCAGAGTAGTTCTACAAATTTTGTAAGAGAAACAACTGTACGCCAAGTTCAGTAAATGTGAGTTCTGGTTACAGGAAGTAACATTTTTAGACCATGTGGTTTCTGTTGAGGGGATTAGGGTCGATCTTCGAAAGAGTGAGTTGGTGTTGGATTGGAAACAGCCTAAGACTGTATCTGAGATTCATAGTTTTCTGGGACTGGCAGGGTATTATCAATGATTTGTGGAGGGGTTTTCTCTGATTGTCGCACCCTTGATAAAGCTGCTACGTAAGGGTGTGTCGTTTAACTAGACTTATGCGCAACAAGAGAGCTTTGAGAAGCTCAAGGCTATACTGACAGAGGCCCCTGTTCTAATACAGCCAAAGTGTAGAAAAAGTTTACTATGTACAGCGATGCATCACATGTCGGTTTGAGATGTGTATTGATACAAGAGAGTAAGGTGGTAGCGTACGCGTCTCGTCAGCTTAACACTCATGAGGCAAATTATCTGACACATGACTTGGAGTTGGCCACAGTGGTATTCGCATTGGAAATCTAGAGGCATTACTTGTCTGGTGAGAAGTGTATCATTTACACTAATCACAAGAGCCTCAAGTACCTCCTCACTCAGAAGAAGCTAAATCTTAGGTAGCATAGGTGGATTGAGCTGCTTAAGGACTACGACTGTACTATAGAAAACCACCCTGGTAAGGCTAATGTGGTGGCCGACGTACTGAGCCGTAGAGCCATGACTGATTGAGGGCAATGTTTGCTCGCTTCAGTTTATTTGATGATGGTAGTCTGTTGGCCAAACTTCAAGTTAAATCGACGTGGATAGAGCAAATTAAGAGTTAACAGATAGAGGATGATTTGTTGGGTTTTCATTTTCGACAGGTTAAGAATGGGAAAACTGAAGATTTTGGACTGAATAGCGAAGGGGTACTCTATTTCCATGTTAGAATCTGTGTACCGAAAGATACTGAATTAAGGTAGTCTATACTACAAGAGGCACATAGTAGCCCTTATGTTATGCATCCTGGCAGAAATAATATATTATATTGGTGGCCAGGTCTTAAGCGAGAGGTTACTGAATTTGTGGGTAACTATTTGACATGCCAGCAGGTTAAGGCTGAGCATCAGCTACCTTCGGGTTTGTTGCAGCCAGTCAAGATTCTATTTTGGAAATAGGAGAGAGTGACTATGGACTTCGTTAGCGGGTTACCCCTCACACCTACTAAGAAGGATTCTGTATGGGTCATCGTGGATCGATTGACCAAGTCTGCCCACTTCATACCGATTCGTATTGACTACCCTCTGCAGAAGCTGGCTAAATTATATGTGTTTGAGATAGTGATACTGAATGGGGTACCGATTTCAATCATATCTAATAGGGATCCTTGCTTCACGTCTTGGTTCTAGAAGAAGCTACATGAAGCTCTAGGTACAAGGTTGAACTTCAGTACTGCATTCCATCCTCAGACAAACGGTCAGTCAGAGAGGGTGATTCAGATACTAGATGACATGTTAAGGAGTTGCGTGATTGATTTACGAGGTAGTGGAAAGGATAACTTACTGCTAACAAAATTTGCTTATAATAACAGCTATCAATCTAGCATTCAGATGGCACCTTACGAGGCATTATATAGTCGTAGGTGTCACACACCTTCATGTTGGACTGAGTTGGACGAGCAGCGTGTTCTGGGCCCTGAGCTAGTTTTTGATACCGAGGATCAAGTTAGGTTAATTTGAGACCGACTGAAAGCGGCATCTGATAGACAGAAGTCCTACGCCGACTTGAAGCGTCGAGAGATTGAGCTTTCAGTGGACGACTTCATTTTTGTCAAGCTCTCGCCGTTGAAGAAGGTACTGAGATTTGGTCGCAAGGGCAAGTAGAGGCCTAGGTTTATTGGATCTTACCATGTGCTTGAGTGAGTAGGACCAGTTGCTTACTAGTTGGAATTACCTCCAGAATTGGATCAGATTCACGACGTGTTCCACATCTCTATGTTAAGGTGCTACCACTCTGATCTCATGCATATTGTTCCTGTTGAGGAGATCGAGGTTAGGCAAGATCTAACCTTTGAGGATGAGCCCGTTCAGATATTAGAGAGAGATGTAAAGGTTCTAAAAAAAATTCATCCCAATGGTTAAGGTTCTTTGGCGTAATCATAGCTCTGAGGAGGCCACGTGGAAGCTTGAGGATGCGATCCTCATCTGTTCTGATCAGGTAAAATTTTGTGGCCGAAATTTTGTTTTAGGGGGTAGACTTGTAACGCCTCAAAAATTCCTTTTATATATATTTTTTTGTAGGTTTGTGACACAAATATATATCTGCTTCAGCGGTTATCTGTTCTGGGAGTGTCTAAGAAGTCTTGAGTTCAAGCCTGGACTTGGACAAAAATTTTACTTTTAATTGAATAAAACCTCTATCTCCAACCAGTAGGCTTATAAATAAATGTTATTGAAATATGTGAGAATAGGCCTGCTAGTCTGGTGGATAAGTAAATTGGCAAAGTGCTGGTGGTCTTGAGTTCGAGTATTGGTGTGTGCCAGAAAGTGTTTTATTTTGCTACTAGTGTCGTGTGGGTGTTTAAGTCTAACCGAACTACTGAAGATTTAGAGTGGAATTTGAATCAGGTGGTTAAGGGAGGGGTGGACGGTTTTTGAGGAGTGGATTCAGGGATTTGGGGAGAAAGTAACGAGTGGAGGTGCTTGAGTTGGACTAGGATGCTGAGTGGTTGGAATGGATGTGGTTTAGTTGAGTAAATCAAGGAGCTTGGGGAGTTCGATTCCAAAAATCTCTGCAGAACTCTCCTCTACCATCTTTCATTTTTATTTTTATTCTCTAGCAGAGACGTGCCAAATTTTTTTCTTTTTCTTTTTCTTTTATTTTATGTTCAAATCCCCCATTTCTGTCGTTTTCCCCTTCCAAGTCTCTTTTTATTTTGTTTTGTTTTGTTACAGAAATTTCAAGTGTTTCCCCTTATCTTTCGTTTCGGTCTATCTGGCTCCTCGACTTTTGTTTCTGTACGATAACGGTAAGTAGCGTTGTTGTGTTTTTTTTAGTTTTGGTTTTAGAAGATTTTGATTCTGTTGCTTATATATAGGGGACAATCGTGAAGCGATTTTTCTTCCCAACGAATTGATTAGTGCGAGTAGTCGGGGTGATTGCGATAAGTGAGTGCATCTGGCTCATTTTGGTATTGATTAAATTGAGTTTTAGTTGTTAAATTTGAGATTGGGTATGCTGTTTGTAGGTTGCAGAAGGTTAGGAAGTGCATAAGCATCGAGAACGACCCAAATATGTAAACACAACTCTGAAATTGAAAATCGACGAAATGCCAAAAAATGTGATTGTCGACGCCGCACGGAGGTGTGGCCACCCGTGTGGTAGGCTGTGTGATCGAACATAGGTGTGTGATCGATAAGGCTGGCTATGTGCGAATCATGGGCCTGACCAAATTGGGCCGTGTGGGCCACACGGGCACGTGGGCCCCATATAAGTTAACCACACAGCATGTGGGAATATTGGACCAGACCATGTAAACCATACGGCCAAGGCCATTTTGGGCCATGTAGGCCACATGAGCGTGTGGGCCACCTAGGCTTGCAACATGGGCCTGTGGGCCCATTTTTACTGCTTGACTGCTAAGGTTGCACGGGTCGCCCAAGTCGATTGTGAGCCTACTGTAGGGTCGGTAAATTTACTTAGACCCCTAATTGACTGAAGTGATTGAAAGACTGTTATATGCCTATATGAGATAGATATGTATGTCTGTATGTTGAGCATGCTAAATACCCTATACTGATTATTACATGATGCCATGACATGTCTTTATGATGCATTGCATTGGATGGGGGTTATTTTGATCGAAGGAAGTGTACTGAAAGGCCAGGAGCCTAATTTACTGGCAGCTCAACTGTGAAATTACTGTCTAGTGCCGCGTTCGGTACTTTTTGGAGTGTAGGGATGGGTGGGTTGCTTATATCCCCATATGGAGTGTAGGGTTGGACGGAGATGGAGTGTAGAGGTTGGCTAGGTAGGACCTGTATACTGTACAATCTATTACTGTACTAATTATTGTTACTTTATTAGGCTAAGGCCCAAATACATGATTGCTTGTGTGCTGAGATGGGCTAAAGCCCAAACTGGTATTGTCTCTGACACTGAAGAGGGCTTAAGCCTAAACTGTGATTGCTTTCTGCCTGTTTGTTTTATATGGTATTGCACACGCAGTTTTCATTAACTCACCCCTCTAATTTGACTGTACAAGTAATCCCCAAACATAGGCAGATCGGTGCGACGGAGGATCCAGCGGTGGCCACAGGACCTATTTAATTTGACTTAGTACTTAATTATAATTTTGATTTTATTTTGGGGGTATTTTACTGTAATAATGGCCTCTTTGGATTTTTATTTTTAATTTGGGATTTATATCGTTTTGGTTTATAACTATTAGTGATAGGAATAATCGAGTTTTTAAAATGAATAAAACGTTTTAACAAAATACACACAAATACGCAAACTATCTTAAAAGCTTCCGCATAGATTAAACATTTTGAAAATTTTCGACAGATTAATTAACACGACTTTAGAATTAATAAGAAATTCTTAAAATTTTTAAGTGGAAATTATTTTAAGCAAAGTTATGGTTTTCCAACACAACCTACGGTTTTCAAACACACTACCATGTGAGATCGCCAGATTCGGCCGTAACGTCTAGGCCGGGTTTGGGGTGTTAAAAATTTATCCGGTACACATTGTACTAAATTTCAATACCACATATATGTCATAAAATCTTATGATGCTCTAATCAAAAATTTATAAATCTAATTTAAAAGATATAATACAATCATTCAACATTAGTTAGTTAATAAGACTCAATAGATGCTATCAAATTTCCCTTTAATCAACTATAGTAGGTTAATAACACTTTCCACCATAATTTTAACCAAATTAAAAGAATACTTAATAACAAGAATTTAATAATCAAATCTTTAAACATCTAAATATTATGCATACTATAATTTAATAAAAAAATCTTAGTTTAAAAGAAACCTTAAAGTAATAATATTTTCCCATAAAATAATTTTACCAAAAAATCAATCAATAAAGGAAAAAAATATTTAAGGATTACAAAAAATTCATAAAAAGGCATAAAAATTTAGAGATTTATGTGTACTTGGATGGTTAAAAGCTCGAATGATTACCCATAATGCACGGACCTCAATTGAAATATCAGCAACTCTAAGAGGCAATTGGCAATAGTAAATTTTGGGATATTTTTGTGACTTGTGGAGAAAATAATTAAAAGAGATTTATGTTGATAAAATATTACAAAATAAAGAGAGATATAGAGAGTACAGAACAAAGAAGTTATGGGAAGCAATAGAGAATGTATTTTATTTATCAATGGGATGTCTTCAATGCTTCTCCAAAATCTCTATTTATAGGCATAAGTATAAATGAAGTAGAGATATACTTCTAATCACTATTAGAACTTAAAGTACATCAAAACCTATCTTGATCTTGATGGATATTCACTTAATAATATATTCATAAAACATGTCATATTTTACAAATTATCATAATTGAGATAAGTTTTTCGATTTGCACGATTATATACGAATTTCAATGTAGTGTAATTATATATATACTAGTTTACATACTTTTTCAGTGCACCAACTATTTGTCCATATTAAAGTTATCTCTTTTTTATAACTTTGATTTTTATTTAAATTAATTAATGTTTCATAAAAATATTAAATGATATTTAAAAAATATAAAAAATTTTGTTTAATGATTGTTAGATTAAGAGTTAATTCAACGAGGAATGGCGGTGTTTTTTTTTGTGTTTATTGGCTTTTTTCCCTACATAGCATAAACTAAAAAAATACCAAAATGGTATGCCAATACCATTATTTACCAAAGTGTTATGTTTGAGGGGGTGAAGGGCATGGAAAAGGCGACACCAAAATTTTTTCTGACTTAATCATTGAAACATCATTACAAAATTATATGCTTTTTAAAAAAATATTTTTTAAGGGTGGAGGGTGTGAGAGAGGCGACACTATATAGGGTAAAAATACAGTTTAATGGGGTAGAGGGTGAAAGAGAGGCGACACCAGTGGAAGGTGAGAGAGAGGTGGCTCCCAACCTATTTAACTAGCATTTTCTTAACGTTTTTTGAAAGATAAGCATAGAAGAGGAAAAAATTTGGTTTTAGAAGAAGAAAAAACAGAGAAGAATTCGTAAGGTTAGTATATATGAATTTTATTTTTTCCAATATATATTTTTTTGAAATAAAAAATTTAGAAATTATTTTTATTTTTATAGATTTACTATTGAAGATGGATAATCAATTTTTCATATGTGTTTATTTCAATAGAGTAATTTTGACAGCAACAATTGTATGTATATTTGAATGTCACCAACAAATAGCAATGAGACTTAATAGAAATGTCTTGGTTGATGATATGAAAAAAATGATCAGTGAACAAATTGTTAGATGTTGTGGGAGGAGGATCTCGAGACTATTCTACAAATTTCCAATTTCGACAGATTCCATCATATTCACCGAGATGGAACTTGTAGACAATGAAGATGTAGAGAAAATGGTCGTATTTTATTGTCAAAATCGGAGTCACCAAACCAATCCGATTTAGTTGGTTGCTGAGTTAGTTGATGTGGAGCCAACTTAAGATTCTACTATATTAGGTGAAGAACGTGGAGTTCAAGATCTGTGTATGGTGGTTCTGAGAGCGTATGTTGATAGGCGATTGATTGTATGCGGTATCGACATCAATCTTAATGCTCCACTTGCATCTAAGAACATTAACCTAGGTCCTTGTTTAGAAATACATCCGTTGGTGATTGAGACCAATGTAGATGGTGATGATGGATATGACAATAATGGTTCTTCTAATCACCATGTTGAAGATTATAGTGATCCCGATCTAGATGAGGTCCTAGATGATATTGATGACGAAGGCGTGAATGACGATGGGACTAAGCTTCGGAACACCGATTATTAGTGGCTTGATTGTTTTAAATCCGATAGGTGTCCTGACCTCACCCTCATCATGTTTAATGACATTACTAAGGCTATCAGGTGGGCGATGAATACAAATATCAACCTTCCTCATGACATCTATTTGTCATGTAACAGCCTGTTTTTCAGTGGTGTCAGAAATAGTGGTTTCAGGGCCACCAAATTCGATGAGTAGGTTCGTAAATATTATTATTTAATATTTACAAGTCAAATGTGATTTTTTTAAAAAAATTTATTTGATAAATTATGTTATTTAAGAGATTTATTAATTCAAGTGGTAAGACCCTAAGGTTAAGTGGTTTTAGAAAATGAGGTATCGGGATCTCATTTGTATAAATTGAGCCGTAAATATTTTTATAAATATTTACGGAGTGTCATTCAGGTGGTTTTAAAGTTTCTTTGAAAAATTTTAACATTTCGATAGTTAATTAATTAAAAAAGACTAAATCGTAAAAGATATAAAATCTTATCACTATTTGGTTTGAGTGATTAAATGATTTTTTGAATAAAGGAAAATGAACTTAAATGGTAGGAGTTAGTGGACTTATATGGACATGACTTTGGTGTTTTATTTATTAACCAAGGTTAAAATGGTAATTTGATAATTAATTAAATTAAATAAAACATAAGTAAAAGTTAAAGGTTGTCATCTTCCTTTCTCTTTTTTTTCAACCAAAATCCATGGTTATGGAAGCTAGGTTTGGCCATGTTTCATTTTGTGCATATCAAGACTAGGTGGAAAATCTAAGAGAATGAAAAATTATCAAAATGCCCTTGTACTTTGACATTTATGTAATTTTGTCAGGTAAGTCCGTATGAACTATATTATGTGTAATGTTGATTAAATTGAATGCTAATATATGATTTTATTGAAAATAAATCAATATTTATGTTATTATACAATTTATCATGTTATGAAATGACGTAAATCTAACGACATACGATGACTATCGAGCCCCATTTGAACCTTAAGAATTCGTAGGATACAAATGACATGCCATTAGGGTTTACATGTTTTGGGTGATGGTCTTGAATGCCCTACCGGTGGCTGACGTCCGACATGTGTTGCGGATACTCCACAGCTCGTGTGAGCAACATCATGTAGCTTACATTCCGAACCAAAGCTCGTGTGAGCAGACTCATTTCACAGCTCGTGTAGGCATACTTATTCACAGCTCATGTGAGCATATATGAAAAGGAATTGACAAACTATGGTTATATGTTAGCACACTTCGTGTGAGCTATCCCGCACATCCAACGATATTCTATTCGATTAAACAAACATGAATTTACAATGATACGGTAAGTGTTCTATATGAACCAAGACTTGTATGTATGAAAGATTTTGAAATGTTGAGTTACATGGAAAATATGTTATGTTGAGATGGATGATAAATCTAATTTTATCATGCTCAAGTATAATGGTTATCCATGTCAAATTCATATGAATCGTATCTAAATGAAGTAACATGTTTTTTTTTATGTGCTTAGGCTTGTTCCAAGCCTGTGGATATGATTGATGTTTATGATTATGCTTGTACTATACATATGAAATGGGTAAGAAAAGAGAATGATATGGTAATTACATAATTGGGATGTATTATGATGTTATAGAAAGGTTTAATGAGATAAATGATGTATTCATATGTTATTAAATTGCTTAAGCTTTGAATGAATCTATCTATGTCATGGATAAATACATTGAATTGAGAATTAATAATGTTTTTTAGGCTTATGATAAGCATTTGGGAATAGAAAGGAAAGTAAATAAATAGAAATATATATAAACTTATAAAAATTTTGATGATTATATATTATGTCTCATGAAATCCTATCATATTATGAATGGTCAATAAATATATGAAATTATTGAACTTACTCATTTCTGAGTTGATGATTATGGTTTGATAAATCTTGATACATTAGTATAGGTTTACTTTTAACCTATAAATTTCATTATTGAAATGTAATATTATGCTTATGTTTTATACGAGCTTACTAAGCATTCATTGCTTACGTAGTTATCTTTCTCTTACTTTACAGATTATCAGAAGCTCAATCGGATTGGAAGCTCGTAAGATATCCATCACACTATCCATCGATTTTATTGGTAGATTTTGATGCTAGGTCGCGGTTATAATGGCATGTATAGGTGGACGTATGTCTAATGTTTAGTTAATGATATCGACATGTCCTATTATTTTGAATTTGTGAAACTTATGATATTTAATGCCTTGATGATTGGTGTGATTTTGGCACTTTGAAGTTTAAAGGTTGGTGTTTATAAGATCAAATTGATGCGTGGCTTTATGGCCAAAGTGGTAAGAGTTGGCATGTTTGCAAACTGATCATTTAGGGCATATTTTGATATGAAATTTAGTCAAGTATGTTTGTTTGAATGATGACCATTTGAACATAATTTGGTATGTATATATGTTGGTTATTGGAACCATTTGGAATTGCTTAGAATGGTGACATTTAAATGGTTTTGATGCATGTGAGAAGTAGTCCCAATGGTAAGGTCATTTTGATATGTTTGATATAGAAACAAGTTAATCAAAAAATGGTTAAATATACACATGTATAGGTGTTTTGTGCTTGATGATATAGCTATTGTGTTTGGCTTGTAATAATGGTATTTTGGATGATGCATTAGTTGTTATGTTGGTATGTATATGTGGTCTTATAATGGTTGATATTTTCGCATGTTGGTCCTTAATGGTTGGAAGTTAGAATGGTATACAAAAAAATGCATGCTATGAAATGTTGTTTTGATATGCTTGAATGTGATCGTTGAGGTACGGAAATTGATAGTGAACAATGAGTTAATAAATGGCTAGTTTGGTGTCTTTGGATGTGTCGACATATGATCAAGTTTGCTAAGGTAGTGATGATAGGTGTTGAATAGTCAAATTGGTGTTTTTGAGTATAATATTGGTATGTGAACATTGTGGTAAATGTTGGCATAAAATTAGTTATAAAGGTTAGTTGATTTGTGGTTAAACTTAGCAAATGTATAACCATGTTTGGTTGTTGTGATTGAGGTGCCTTTTAGAAATATTGGTTGTATGATTAAATACTATGATGATCTAGTTTGAATATGCATGTGTTAGGTACATTTTGAATGCTTGAATATAGGTGCAAATGACTTGTAAGGGTGTGCTTGAATTAGGTGAAAGAAGTAGCTTGAATTTAGCCTATTTCTTGTCCACACAGCCTAAGACATGGGCGTGTGTCTCAGCCGTGTGTCCCCTGTAGTGTTTTAAAGGTTTCATTTCAAGAGTTACACAGCCTGGCACACGGGTGTTTGACTTGGTCATGTGACTCAAGCCAAAGAGTTACACGGGCTACGACACGGTCGTATGTCCCTACTTCGAATGCCCACACGGCCTGAGACCCGGGCTTATGTCTGAGCCATGTGAGTCACACCCCTGACCACACGGCCGTGTGACCCATGTAGTATGAACTTTTCTATCTTTTTCCATGAAGTTCTAAATGTTTTTTATTTAGTCCTGAATCATTTCAAAAGTGTTTCTAAGGCCTCTAGGGCTCGAAAAAAGGTCGTTATGCATATGTTTAATGGAATATAATGTGTTTCATAAATGGTTGTAATAAAATTTTTTACGTTAAAAGTTTTTGGGAATGCTCTATAACCCTATTCGAGCGATAGATACGGGTTACGGGTGTTACATGTCATATCTCTTTTGGAAGTTAGGCATTAGCACTCATGGAGACTCCCCTGTTATGTTTGACTAACCTATTAGATATGGGGCCCTTCATCATGCGGGATATCATTATTATACCACCACCGGTACGTGGATTAAGAGTGAGCATTTGGTAGAAAATGAAGATGACGACATCGAGCTACTTTTGAAGACTTTCTGACATCCGAACATGTTCCTACTCCAGCTTCGTCCTCTCAAGACTTTCAACCTTCATCTGAGATCAATAGCGTCATCCTCGATGCTATCCGTTCTTTGAGCAATGATGTTCGAAGTCTTAGATGAGGTTCAATCTCATAGGGAATACGTTAAGTCTCGGCTATCCACATTAGAGATGCAAATGGAATCTCTCATTGCTCATTTTCCCTCAACTCCTCTTTATGATGATTAACATTTTTCATTTCCATTCATTTCATACTCATAACATTTTCACCTAAATTTTTTTAATGTCTATGTCTATGTTTTGTTGCACATTATTTCCTTATTGATATTTTGAGATGCACTAATGTTTTAGTACGTTGCTCATTCACTCTTATCTATGTATTATGTTGAACTAACCACTTCACTTCTTAAGCTTTATTTGACATTTTCTATAACAAAAAAGCAGAGAAGGAAAGGTAAATTTGATTGATTTATTACTTTTATGATATTATGCTAACCATATGCAATTTATGCAATTTATGTAACCATTTTCCTTAAAGTAAAAATGAATACCAATTTGTATGTCAATTTTTATTTTGGCCTTAAATTCAAAATGACTTTTATTAAATTTACCAAATGTTTTGTTATATAAAAAAGGAGAGATTGTTAAACCAAACTTTATTTGATAAAATATTTTGATATAACAAATTAAAGTGTTTTCCTATAAAACTTAAAATTGAATAAAATAGACAAAATGATTTTTCAAATTGAAGTCTAAGAGATAAAATTTTGAATATCTATTTTAAACTCTTAGAGAATTTTTATAACAATTTTAAAATCAAGTTAAAATTATGTTCACTAAGTAAGAAAGTCCTTTATTGTTTTATCAAGTCAAAATACCTTTCAAACAAGTCAAAATTGCTCCAGGCCAAAAGTATCGATATCTTTTTGGCCAAATATCGATAATTTTAAAATATTGATACCCTTCAAATAAACGATACCAAAATGGCATTTTTTTTTCACAAAATCAACAAAGTATCGATACTGTATCGGTACATTTTCCTAAAGTATCAACAAAAATTGTTCTGGTATCGATAGTTAAACTCCAACAGTCATTGAATTTAGCATTTATTGCAAAAAATATTGATACATTTTTATTTGGTATCGATACTCGTTGTTATAGGTGTATTAAATGTTATGGTTTTCACATCCTCTACAGCTTCATTAACTACCACAACAACCTCAATGACTAGAAATTAATTAAGGAGTATAAATATCAGTTCCTAAAGATCCCACAACAACAAGGAAGCATATTCAAGCAAAATCATCAATCAAACAACCTTTGTGCCCAATACTTCCATAATTTTCTTGTGTACACTTGAGATCCTTTACTTTCAGTCCTCGGTTGAAGTGAATTTGGCAAACACTTAGATCGTGTTAGGATTATTTCTTAGTTTGTTTCTTTGTAATTCTTTGAGGGGGTTTATCATAATATTTGGATAGACGTCTTAAGAGAGTTGTAAGATTAAACCTTGTCCTCAAAGGTTGAGCAAATTAGTAAATTTGGGAAAATCCTTAGTGGAGTAGGCAATAGGGCCAAACCACTTTAATTCTTTGTGTTCGTTGTTTCATTTTCTCTATTTGCTTCCACCAAAGTTGTAAAAGGCCAATTCACCCCTCCCCCTTTGGAAATTTCTATTTAATTAGTCAAACTAACATACTCATTCATGGTACATGATGTGATAGGTGTTCAATTGATGGTGATACACTCAAGATCTTTTAGTTAAGTAACTTCCCAGGAAGCTTTACTTAAGTTAAAATGATAGCCAAACATTGAACGATTATTAGTATTTATGAATACTTAAAGAATTAGGTTCATGTACTAATTTGATGAAAATTCATGTTTTTACTAGTTGATCAAGATTACCCCATGGTGACTTGAGTCAACAGGTGTAGGAATTATTGTTGCAATGGCTTACAAATGTTTCTCATGTTTAATGTAAGACGCATGCATCATCTTAATGCATATCGTAAAGTTTAAAAATATTTTCAAATATTTTCTTATAAATATATTAATGAATTAATAATTTATTTTCAATTTGAAAACGACACCAACTCTTTTAAAAATATATACTCATTGAGAACTAACTGAATGGGACACTCCTTCATAATAAATGTCCTTTAGCCACTCAAGTTAAGGCTAGAAAGTGCTAAGAGGAGTCTGATGAGATAGTTTATTGCTACATGAAAGCAAGCGTGACCACCACCCTTTATAAGCAATTAGAGAGTTTTAAAACTGACAAAGCAGTTCTAGACAAACTTGAAGACATGTTCAGAGGCCAAGTTGCCTTGGCTCGACAGTCAATTATTATTAGCTTGATAAGTGCCTAGCAAAACCTCGACACTCTGGTCAAAGACCATATGACCACTCTTATGGGATACTTTATTGAGGATGCAAATTACAAGGCCAATTTGGACTAGAACACACAAATTTAAATGGAATTCAAAAGCTTGTCCATGGGTTTTGCAAGCTTTCGGGCCGTACATACCATTGGTAATAAGAATCTGACGCTTACAAAACTCATGAAGAAATTACAATCCTATGAGTTGATGTTTAATGGCAATCAATCGGTCCAAAAAGAAGAAGCAAACTTAGTTGTTACTTCTTCCTCTAAAGGGAAGGGAAAGGAAGCTAAGAGAAACAAGACTAAGTTCTCTTGGCCACCTCAAGTTGAAAGGTAGAGAAATAAAAGACAAATACTTATCTAGGTTTAAGTGTTTATTCTTTAGTAGGAAATGACACTCCAAGACAAACTACAAAGAGTGGAAGGGTTACCAAACCACTAAAATCAAAGGTATAGAGCTCTTTATGATAAAAGTTTGCTTAACGGAAGATTCAATAGACAACTGGGTCATTGATTCTAGAGCCACTAATCATGTGTGTGTTTCTATACAAGGGTTCAAGGAGATGAAAGATCTTACAGATAAGAGTCTATCATTGCTAACCGAAAATGGGACAACTGTGACAGATGAAGCAATAAGAGATACACATATTTATTTTGATAATTTTAGGAATATTGTTTTGAAAGACATTTTATATGTATAAAGTTTCAAAAGAAACTTGATTTCTGTCTCATGTTTATATAAAAACGACTTGATCGTGACTTTTAACAGCAATATTGTAATATTTAAAAATCGTAATCATATCTGTAACGAATTGATGTCAAATAATCTCTATTATGTCAAACCAAACATGTACACATTACTTGAGGTTGAATTTTTGAATAAAAGACTTAAAACTTCTCACTCTAACGAGTCGTACCTTTGGCATTTTAGACTTGGTCATATTAACAAATAAAGAATCACTAGGCTTGTGAAAGATGACATTTTAAGTTCGCTTAAAGAACTTAATCTTTCACAATTTGAATCTTACTTGGAAGGTAAGATGACTAAGTGATATTTTAATGCAAAAGGGACGAAAGTTGTGAAACCTTTAGAACTTGTGCACATTGACCTATATGGCCCCATGAACTTTAGTGCAAAAGGTGGTTACAAGTATTATGTAACCTTTACTGATGATTATTCCAGATATTGGTATGTGTACCTAATGCACCACAATAGTGAAACCTTTGATAAATTCAAAGAGTTTCGTGTGGAAGTGTAGAAACCAGTTTACCCATAAAGACACTTCAGTTTGGTCGAGGTGGAGAACATTTATTAGATGAGTTATTAGGGTATCTCATAAAGAATGAGATTCTTTCCCAGTTAACCGATTTGGGCACTCCACAACAAAATGGCATGGTAGATAAAAGAAGTTGAACATTGTTAAACATGGTTCGTTCGATGTTAAGTTATTCGAAGTTGTCCATCTCCTTTTGCAGATATGCATTGCAAACAGCTTGTTATAGTCTGAATGATGTTTTAACAAATGGAGCATCTAAAATTCCATAGAAATTGTGGCATTGTAGGAAGCAAAGTCTAAATCATTTAAAGATTTGGGGATGTCGGGCTCACATTTTGGATAATGATGCGAGGAAGTGAGATTTGCGAACAGAATTTTGTATATTTGTTTGATATCCAAAAAGAACAAAGGGTGGGTTGTTTTATAATCCGAAAGAGCAAATCGTTAGAGTGTCAACTCATGCTACTTTCCTTGGGGAAAGTTATATATGATGAAGCAATGTAGAGTGTTGATTCCAGGCTTTGGGAAATAGCTATGAAAGCTGAGATGGATTCTATGTATTCCAACTCAATGTGGGAACTTGTAGACTTACCAGAAAGGATAAAACCAATAGGGTGAAAGTGGATCTACAGTAAGAAAAGAAAAGTGGAAACTTACAAGACCAAACTTGTAGTAAAAAGTTATACTAAAAAAGAAAGTATCGGTTACGAAGAAAATTTCTCTCTAATTTTGATGCTCAAGTCAATCCGCATATTGTTATCCATTGGGTGGCTCTTGATTACGAGATCTGGCAAATGGATGTCAAGACAACGTTTTTGAACAACTATCTTGAAGAGAGCATCTATATGATGTAAACCACCGGATATAGAGCTAAAGGAAACGAGCATAAAGTTTGCAAACTGCTTAGATCCATATATGGACTTAAGAAATCATCTCGGTCATGGAATCAAAGATTTAATCAAGTGATAAAGACATTTGGATTTGATCGAAACATAGATGAACCTTGTGTTTATAAAGATTTTGGAGATTGAAAGGTGGTATTTCTCGTTCTACATGTCGATGACATTCTACTCATTGAGAATAATAAAGGGACATTATTATGAGTTAAACTATGGTTAACCTAGTAGTTTAGCATGAAAGACTCGGGAGAAGGGTAATTTTATTTTAGGAATTTGAATCCTAAGGGATCGAAAGAACAAAGTGATGGCACTATTGCAAGCTTCATACATAGATAAGATATTGAAATGTTATGCATTGATCGATTCAAAGACTGGAAATCAACCTTCTGTATGTTAAGACATCAGAAGAAAGAGAAAACATGATTCTGTAGTGGGAAATCTAATGTATGCTATGTTGAGCAGAAGTCCAGATGTCTATTTGCAGTAGGGTTGGTGAGTCGATATCAGACAAATCCAGGACCAAGACACTAGCAAACAATTAAGCATATACTTAAGTATTTAGGGAGAACGAGGGATTATATTCTTGTATATTCCAGAGAAGATCTTACTGCTATTGGATATATTGATTCTAACTTCCAAATATGTCGGCATTCTAGGAAATCGACATTTGGTTGTGTTTTTGTCCTAAGCTGCGGGTTCATTGTATGGATAAGTTTAAAGAAAATTTGTATTGTTGACTCCTCTATGGAGGCCGAATATGTGGTTGATTTAGAGGCTACAAAAGAAGCAATATGGCTTCCAAAGTTCCTTACGGATCTTAAATTCATTCTTCGTATGTGATTTTTGCATGCAAAGCAAAATAGAAACAAATATTGGTTCACTAGTTATCTAATGTTTAAACTAATACTAAATAATTTGAGTGGTCAGATCATAACCGAAACACAACTTATATTAGTAGACGAACCTAAACATGTCCTTAGTCTAATCGAAACTGAGCTACTCGATTGAAAGACTAATATGATGGCTACCAAGTCCAATTAGGGAGATGTCTTATCCTGGGCATCGAAATGGAAGACTCCTAGAAGATAGAGGCATAGTGTGACTGACTAGACTGATAGTACATCAAACAAGACCCAAGAAGAATAGATCATAAATTTGTTTATAGATTTATTCACTTGTGACGTTCAAAGTGTGGTATACCTTAATCCTGAGTGGGTGATGGACTATGTATGCATGACTTGTGTACTTTGACGTAAGTAAAAGCCTGAGTTCAAAAAGATAAGGAATCGAAAGCTGGTGCGTTAGGTATACGACTTCTATTGTATGTAACATCATTCACATTAGTGGAATTCATAGCCCGTGATATGGGTAAATGATATCTCCTTATTGGCATTACATGATAGATGAACAGTAAACATGGCCACATGTTGTTCGTCTTTGTTATAAATGATTTGAGATAAAATAGGATCATATTGGGAGAGCAGATTTATCCCAAAGAGATTAAAGATATCCTATGAAGGTAACACACTTATGACAAGGTCATCGACCTAGCACTGATCGAGTTGCTTTCGTAATGGTATGTTATTAGGGAGAGTTTAGTAACGATACTATAGTGTAATGACTTCGTGGCTAAATGAGTTTATAATTAATGGGAAAAGGCTGGAACTTAGTTATAAATCATTTGAATTGTAATCACAAATGTCCAATCAATCCCTCCACTAGCTTGTTGAAATAAAAAATGAATTGCACATTGAATCAAATCAATAGAAATGAATAGAAATATTAAAGTTGGAGAAATGGGAAACATTCAAAAATGAATGTCGTTTTTTTACTAAATGGAAATGACCTAAAAATTTGATTTATGGGTTTTCAATTTATTATTTAATTAGTTAAATAATTGATGTTCTAAAATAGAATTAAATTAATTGGTCATAGTGAACTCGTTGAATGTAGAAATATTAAATAGATTTTTTCATAAATTCTTTTAAGGTAAAGTTGCAATAATTTTAACAGAATTTGAATTGGGCTGAGAAAATTATTTAATTGGAAAATTAATTTCTTCATTTAAAAAAATTGTTTTTATTTTGGAAAATAGAAAAACATATTTTGAGTTGGATAGAATTATGAAGTATTGGTTTAAAGTTTAGGAAGTATTTATAATTGGACCCAATACGAGAGAGGCCCAAAAGCCCCTCACCTTCAAGTTATTACATGGGACAACAAACCCTACTATATTTAACTAGGGTTGTCTCCTCTTTCTCTCTTAGTTAAACTAAGATTTTATTTTTCTATTGAAGTAAACTTCTACTAATTCAACGAGGGTTTCACTTCTTCTCCTTATAAATAGGTAGCACCGGTAGGGCTAAATCACAACTTTGAGATATTGTTATTCTGCCCAACCAAGTGAGAATTTATTTTCTAAGTATATATATTCTATTTTTTGAAATAACAGTTCTATTGGTTTCTATTGAAGAAAGATTACTTTTCCCACTGAAAGTAAAATAAATAAATTATGGTTCTCCGTTTGATTCGAATTTGTTCAAGCCCTGTAACAAACCATTTTCAGTGGTGTCGAAAATAGTGGTTTTGGGATCACTAATCCAATGAGAGAGTTCGTAAATTTTATTAGTTAATATTTATGATTCAAGTATAATATTATTGAAATTTTGATTAAATAAATTTCGTTGATTGGTAGTGCAGCTAAAAATGGTAAATTTGCAAGTTTTGGATTTAGGGACAATTGTAAAAAAGTTAAAATGTTGGAGGTAAATTTCTAGATTGATAATGGAAGGGTTTAATTGCATAACACTACTTGTTAGAATGCTGGAAATGTATTAATTAGGCTGAATTATTATTTAGATCAAGAACCATCATAATTGAATTTAACTCGAGGAAAAGCTAGAGTTTCGGACTAGTTGTCAACTCTGTTTTAGTAATCGTTTCAGTTGGGGTAAGTTCGTATAATGGTAAAATGATTAGTTTCCAATTTGAATGAATGATTAGTTAATGTTATACTTTGTTTAATTATTATTGAATTTACACATCTTAATTAGTGATTTGGATTAATTTGTAATGTTTATGCAATTGATGAATATTTCTGAAAAATGTGAGTTGTATGAATGTATATAATTGAAATGATATAAATGACAGAAGTTAAAGGATTGATATATAAAAGTGTCTCGTTTGAATCTTAAGAATTTTTAGGATACAAATGAATTGTCAATAGGCACTACACGGTTTCAGGTGCTGATCTTGGATGTCCTACCGATGGCTGAGGTCCTGCATTTGTTGTAGATTCTTCACAACTCATGTGAGCAGCATTGCGTAGCTAACATCCTGACCTACAGCTCTTGTGAGCATTATAGAGACGGTTACAGTTACATGTAAAGTCACACTTTGTATGAGCATTTCCCGAGTATCCGATATTATTCTATTTGGTTCAACGGGTAATTAAAGTTTAAAACAAAAAGGCACGTATATGAAATGAGCTATGTTGTTGAGAATATGGAGTGGAAATATAATATATGTAATTGAATGAAAATTAAGGCATAAAATGGAAAGGTGTATGTACGCATTGGTTCATGTTAATAAACATATGAAAAGGAAAAGTATGGATTGAAAAGGGAACTAATTCATTTCATGATATGTACCATGTTTCATAGGTTGATATATTTTTAAGTATATCTACTAACCTTGTGGAATGTTGTGAATAGAAAAGGAAAGTATCCATATGATTTGTGATCAATTATTGAATGGTTTGATCATTTTATGTTCGGTAAGTTTAAGTTCCTTTTGTACGAGCTTATTAAGCATTAGTTGCTTATGTAGTTATATTTCTGTATTTTGTAGATCATCGAAGAGCTCGATAATTGAAATCTCGTCAGAGCATCATCACATTATCCATTCGTTATTCTGGTAGTTTTGGTTAATGGTTATAAATGGCATGTAATAAGAGTTTATTTTATGCTATTTTCCAATGTAATGTGGTTTAAGTTTATTTGCCTATATGCCTTGATGTTGGCTTATAAATGAATTTATGTAAGTATGGTTTTTGGTTACTTGTGAACGTCTTGTGATTTAGATGGCTTTTGGTTCATTGAACTATGAATGAAGTGGTTAAATGGTAGATGTATGATGTAAGTTTTGAAGTATGAATTTTCGGCATTGAGTTTGACTTGATTTGGATGTTAACTTGTGGTACCAATGAGGGTACATTGGATAGACATTTAAATTAAATGATATATGTCTGTGTTTTGGCATGTAATAAGGCTTGATTGTAGTTTGGCAAATTTGTATGTTTTTGTGTGGTGCCAAGCTTATGTATGCCTTAATGTTTATAGTTAATGGATTGTAATTAATGGTATAAATTGATAGGTTGTTAAATACTCATGCATGCTTTGTGATGATAGGTAAACCATGGTTGATTGACATGTATGTTTGAAATGGCTTTGGTATATTTGATATATGCTTAGTTAATGAACTTGAGATGTGGTTGGATTGATTTTTGGTGTATGAATTATGGTGCCTTTTGGTGGCATATTAGTAAGGTTTATAGAATGGTTGATTTGGTATGTTTTAAAGTGTTTCGGTCATGTAAAAATGATGGAAAATGGTATGGTTTGTTTTGTAAGAAAAGGTCAATGTTTTTGCTTGTTTTAGCAGCAACTTATGCTGCACATAGCCTAGAACACAAGCTGTCACACGACCATGTGCCACACACAACCACACCACACGGTCATGTGCCATTATTATTTTATGTACAGGTTTCACACAGTCTAAGACACTACTTGTGACACAGCTGTGTGGCCCTATTTTGAATACTTACACGGGCGAGCACACAAGCTGGGACACAGTCGTGTGTCCAGACTTCGAATGTTCACACAGTCTGGGTTATGTCAGACGACCGTGTAACCCCTGTTTCCCAAATTTTCAAGTTTTTCAAATTTTTTTTATTTTGTCTCAAATTTATCCCTGATTGTTCCTAAATCATTTTTAGGGCCCCGAAGGCTTGGTTTAAAGCACAAAAGTGTATTTTTACTATGATTATATTGAGTTGTTAGAAGTTGATATTAAGTTACATAATTGTTTCTTTTTGATGTTAAATGTTTTTATTTGTACGGTAATGCTCCGTAACACTATTCTGGCAATAGAGACGGGTTAAGGGTGTGAGAAGCCCACACTCAAAGTAGTTCGTGGTACGAGAATAGTAGAGAAGGTTGTTTGATTGAAAGCCAAAAACGACAAGGATTCGTGTAACCAAAAACATAGGTACGATTTTGAGTAAAATTTATTGTTATAAATATCACAAACCAGCTCAGTTTTTATAATTTTCATTTTTCGCTGTGCAGAAAACCATTTTCAATCTAGATATTTTCCAACATATTCATGCCCACATTGAACACTAGGTTAACCTTGAGTATTCCAAACAACTCCAATTCGTAAGTCCCTCAGCTTACCCGCTTTAGAACTCTAAAAAGGTCTCTGTGTCTTTGCTAAGCCAACAGTAACTAAAAATGAAAAACACTAAAGTGTTTGAGATGAACCTCTCCCATTGTAGTTACTCTCTCCTTAACACTCCGATCTACTGACTCAATTTTCTTTCCACCTTGAACATCCCCGACTAGTTGAATTTTCGATAATACCCATATTTCTCACCACAACTCATCGACACCACGCATTGTTGTTGACGAATATCCAAGATACATATGCAATTGAAAAAAGGAATCAAAAGAGCATTAATTCGATCAAGTAAATTCAAGCAAAGAACGAAGTCACAATCACCCAACTGAATTACCTCAAAATATTCCTTGCCTTTCCACTCGGCGATTTGTAGCTTAACTCCTTGTGCTACTCCCACAGTTGGGACGTCCTTGAAATTTACCGTCTTGATCTTCTTAGTCGATTTTCTAATCAAAAGACCAATTTTACCTACGACTTTCTCTGATATGAACAAATCAAAAGCCTCTGTATCAATAAGAGAACTTCTCCTTCGACATGTGATTTTGATGTCTACAAACATCAACCCTTTCTAATTATGATTGATCTGTTGTAATTTCATATGTCAAATTAGGCTCTCAATTACACTCGAGGATTTTATTCTCAGGTAATTTAAGTGTCTTTTATATTTTTTTAATAATTTTCAGTTTCAAGCCTTAATAAATGTTTTGCTAAGTTTTGTCCCTTTTCGAGACCCAAATTGACAAAACGTTGTATGAGAGACCTAATGATATGGCTGTGTGCTGTAGGAAGTCGATAATGGACGGAACTTCAAGAAATCATCATTCAGAGGTGGGGTATCACGACAGTAAGGCATGGAAGTCGTGATACCCACAATAGTGTTGAAGTGAAGAACATTGAGACCAAAATGGTATTCTGTCAAACACCTAAAAATTATCGATACCATGATTTCGATAGTGATACTTTTCGAAAATAATCAATACCTTACTTAAAAATTATACCAAACTTGTATTTTGTTTCTCAAAAACTCTACCAGGTATTGATTCGGTATCGATACCTCTTTCAAGAAGTATCAATGAAAGATTTTTGAAGTAACGATTTTTTTCATTCCAACGGTCACTGAATTAGCATTTATGACAAAAATATCGATACCCTTTCTAAGGTATCAATACTTGAAGTTACAGGTCAAATAAATGCTCTGATTTTACATCCCCAACGACCATATTTACTTCTCCAACATCCTCAACGGCTAGAAATCTATTAGGGGGTATAAATACCATCTTTTAAATTCCTACAACATCCAAGCAAAGTATTTCAAGAAAAAAAATCATTAATTAAACAATTTTAGAGCTTAAATTTTCATATTCTTCTTACATACACTTGTGAGTCTTATCTCATTTATTTTTTGCTCAAGTGTATTTCATTGTATTTGTGCTTTAATTTGCAAACAAATTTATCTTGTAAGTATTATTTCTTTATTTGCTCATTTGCATCTCTTTGAGAGGTTTTGAAACTTAAGATTCGGGGTAGAAATCTTAAGGAGTTGTAAGGTTAAACCTTATCTTCAAAGGTTGAACAAATTATTGAATTTGGGAAAAATCCTTATTGATGGAAAGCTAAGATAGTGGAGTAGGCAATTGGGACTGAAGCACTCTAAATTCTTTATGTTCTTTATTTCTTTCTTGCCTTTGCTTTCACCAAAATTTTTAAAGGCCAATTCACCCGCCTCTTGGCATTTTCGGTTTGCTTCATCAAGCTTTTAATTGGTATCAGAGTTAGATCTCTAGAGACGATTTTACCACCAAGAGAGAAGATCCTCAAGGGTTTCTAGTTAGAAGCTCAAGTCAATAATTCTCTTACATGGCATCGGAGCAAAATTCCACTATATTAAGAGAAGGGCATTCCACCATGAGGCCTCCTCTATTCAATGGCACCAACTACTCATATTGGAGAATAAGAATGAAGCTATTCATCCAAGCCAACGACTATGAAGTTTGGAGGATAGTTACTAATGGGCCATCCATCCCAATAAAGAGGGTCGAAGGTGTTGTTGTCCCTAAAGAAGAAAATGAATGGGATGAAAATGACATCAAAAAGGTGCAATTAAATGCAAAGGATATGCACACTCTATTTTTTGCTCTTGGTCCCAATGGGTACAATAAAGTCTCCTTGTGTGACAATGAAAAAGAAATATAGGACAAGCTTGAAGTCACCCATGAAGGGACAAGTAGAGCCAAGGAGTCCAAGATAAGTCTTCTCACCCTTGATTATGAATTATTTAAAACAAAATTGGAAGAAAAAATTAAGGAGATGTCCGATCGCTTCACTCATATCATCAATGGTCTCAAAGCTCTTGGGAAGACATATCCCAAAAAGGATATGGTAAAGAAGATGTTAAATAGTATCCCAACATCTTAGGAACCTAAAGTGATGGCAACAGAAGAGTCAAAGGATCTCAACTCACTCTCCCTTGATGAGCTCATTGGTTCTTTGTTGACATATGAAATGAAGATCAACTACAATGCAAAGGAAATCAAAGAAGTTCCAAAGAAGGCAGGAGTTGCTTTGAAATCAACAACTTGTGAGAAGAATGAAGACTCTGGCAATGATGATGATGATGAAATGACAATGTTTGCAAAAAGATTCGTGAGGTTCATGAGGTCTAACAAAGGAAGACAATTCCGAAAGAAGGAATGACTTAAAAATGAATCTACTAAAGATAAGGACCCTATCATATGCTATGAGTATAAGAAGCCGGGACAAATAAAATTTGAGTGTCCTTAATGGAAAAAAGATGGTTAAGCGAAAAAAAGCTTAAGGCTCATATTGCTACTTGGAATGATGAGGATTCATCGGACAATGAAGATCAAGAAGTAGCCAATCTTTGCCTTATGGCCATCGATGATATTAAGGTAACTTCTAACTCGTCTAATTTAAATGATTATTCTTTTGATGAGTTGAAAGATGCCTATGATGAAATAGGTTTAGAATTTGAAGTCATGATGTCAAAACATAAGAAAAATGTATCAAAATTGAAAAATAAAAATGACTTATTTTCTAAAACCAATCATGAACTTGAAGAGAAAGTAAATAAAATACAAGAAATTATCAATTACTTTGAAAATAAAAATTTAGACTTACATAATTACTTTCAAAAGCTCATGAGGATCATCAAAAGCAACTTGAGTTGCTTAAGAGCGAAAAAGCTCACTCTAACAAAGTTTTAGAAAAATGAGAAAATTCAAAACAAAAATTTGTTACAAATAGCTTTAATTTCTATAAACATAGAGGTCCCCAAAATTTTTACAAGAGAAAAATCATTAAAAGTGTATAGGTCCCTAAAGGACTCATAACTTCTCAAGATAAGAGCTTGATTTCAAAATGGATTTCCAAAGGGACTAAAATTATAGGAACTAATGCTTATGGACCCAAAATAATTTGGGTACCAAAAATCAAATCTTAATTCTATGTTTATAGGAACATGAGCATTGCTTTGAAGTGGGTTACTCAAAGAAAAAAATTATGGTACCTCGATAGTGGATGCTCAAGACACATGACCGGTGAGAAGAGTCACTTTTTTTAATTTGAAGCCAAAAGGTGGAAGAGAAGTTACATTTGGTGACAAATCTACAAAACAAATTGAAGGAATAGACTCCATTGGTAAAAGCTCTTCTATCATTATTGAAATTGTCCTGTATGTCAACGGTCTTAAGCATAATCTTTTAAGTATTAGTCAATTATATGATAGAGGTTTCAATGGCATATTTGAGTCTAAAGGTTGGAAAGTTATTGACATTGCATCTAATAAGATTATGCTTGTAGGACATAGGATATAAAATATATATATGGTACATTTAGATGATATGCATAACTCTAGCTTATGTCTTATTGCTAAAAATAAAAATAGCTCTTTGTTATGGCATAGAAAACTAGGACATGCTAGCATGAGCATATTGCATAAATTAGTTAAAAATGACTTAGTAAAAAGATTACCAAAACTGACTTTAATGTGAATAATGTTTGTGATGCCTGTATTAAGTGTAAACATAAAAGAGTTTCTTTTAAATCTATTAATGATGTATCAACTAGTAGAGTTCTTCAACTAATTCATATGGACTTGTTTAGTCCAATTAAGACATCTAGCTTGGGTGTAAACAATATGCTTTTGTGCTTGTTGATGACTATTCTAGATTTACTTGAGTTCTTTTCTTAAGTACTAAAGATGAAGCTTTAGAAAAATTCATCACATTTTCAAAAATGAACCAAAATGAAAAAAGGTTACTCTATCACTAGTATTAGAAGTGATCATGGAACCGAATTTCAAAATCTTGTGTTCGAAATTAACCATAATTTTTCTACACCTAGAACCCCTCAACAAAATGGAGTTGTTGAGAGAAAAAATAGAACATTAGAAGAAATGGCTGGAACCATGCTTTGTGAAAATAATTTACCAAAATATTTTTGGGCGGAAACAAAAAACACGGCTTGCTATGTGATTAATAAAGTAATGATTAAGCCTATTTTAAAGAAAACTCAATATGAACTTTTCAAAAACAAAAAGCCTAGCATTAGCTATTTTCTTCCTTTTGGATGCAACTGTTTTGTCTTAAAAAATGAGAAAGATAATCTTGGTAAATTTGAAACAAAAAGTGATGAAGGAATTTCTCTTGGTTATTCTTTAAATTCTAAAGCTTATCGAGTCTTTAACAAAATAAATTTAGTAGTAGAAGAGTCTATACATGTTATCTTTAATGACTCTAATCCTCCCTCTAGAAAGGATTTTTTTGTTGATGATGATGATGCAGAATTTTTTAATAAAGAGGATCAATCATCAAATGATAAAATTTAAGAACAAATACAATATACTCTAGAAGAACTTTTAATTGAGGAAAGAGAAATCACTCATCCAAGAGAGTTCAACTATGTGAAGGATGGTATGATTTGGGGAGATCCTTCTCAATGGGTAATTACTAGATCTTCTCTTAGAAATACCTGTAAGTATATTGCATTTATCTCATGCATTGAGCTTAAAAATATCAACGAAGCATTAAATGATGAATATTGGATATTGGTTATGCAAGAAGAGTTAAATCAATTTAAGAGAAGTGAAGTTTGGACCCTAGTTGATAGACCTAATGATAAATCTACTATAGGTACTAAATGGATTTTTAGGAACAAACTAGATGAGAATGGTAACATAGTGAAGAACAAGGCTAGACTTTTTCCTCAAGGTTACACCCTAGAGGAAGGAATAGATTATAATGAAACATATGCTCCCGTAGCTAGGATGGAAGCCATTACAATGCTCTTAGCTTTTGCATGCTTTAACAATTTTAAATTACATCAAATGAATGTAAAAAGTTCTTTTCTAAATGGTTTTGTAAATGAAGAAGTGTATGTTAAACTACTACCCAGTTTTGAAGATCCAAAATTTCCAAACCATGTTTTTAAACTTTTAAAAGCTTTGTATGGTTTGAAACAAGCTCCTAGAGCTTGGTATGAAATATTATCAAATTTTCTTATTGAATAAGATTTTTGTAAAGGGAAGGTTGATACAACACTTTTTATTAAAAGAAAAGATAAAGAGTTATTAATAGTTCCAATCTATGTTGATGATATTATTTTTTATTCTACTAATGATATTCTTTGTCAAAAATTTTCTAAGCTAATGCAAGGTGAGTTTGAGATGAGCATGATGGGAGAACTAAATTTCTTCTTGGGTCTCCAAATCAAGCAAAGAAAGGATGGTATCTTCATCAATCAAGCTAAATACATAAGGGAAATGCTCAAAAAGTTTGGGATGGACACTCTCAAATCACAAGCTACTCCAATGAGCTCGTCTACAAAGCTTGGCAAAGATGAGGAAGGTAAATATGTTGATTTAAAATCATATAGGTCAATGATTGGTTCTTTGCTTTATCTTACAGCAAGTATACCCGACATTATGTTTAGTGTATGCTTGTGTGCTAAATATCAATCTTGCCCTAAGGAATCACATTTACAAGCCATTAAGAGAATCTTTAGATACCTTAGAGATACTCAAAATTTAGGTCTTTGGTACTCTAAAAACTCAACCTTTAGCTTGCATGCTTACTCAGATGCTGACTTAGGAGGTTGCAAATTAGATAGGAAAAGTAATTTCTAGGCAACATGCTAATTTAATGGTTTTCAAAGAAAGAAAATAGTGTTGCATTGTCCATCACCGAAGCGGAATATATTTCTACCAGTAATTGTTGTGCTCAAATTTAATGGATGAAACAACAACTTAAGGACTATAGAATTGATATAGATATCGTTCCTATCAAGCGTGACAATACTAATGCTATTTGTCTCACTAAAAATCCCATCCAACATTCTAGAGCTAAAAACATTGAAATTAGACATCATTTCATTAGAGATCATGTCCAAAAGGGTGAAATATTTCTAGAGTATATTGACACATTAAACCAATTAGCTAACATTTTCACAAAACCATTAGACAAAGAAAGATTTTGGACACTTAGGGGAAAATTAGGTTTAACAACCTTGCCTTAAATTTGTGTTACAATCTTCTTGTACCATATTTGATTATTTTATTCCCACAAGCTTGTTAAGCATGGATTTGATGGCTTTTATATGCAAAAAGGTAGGGGGAGTTTTCTGTGAAAAATTGTTCTATTTTTATTTACATTTTAAAGACTTGGTATTAACTTAGTTTTTTTTCTTCTACATATTCTTGCTTCATGCATTTCATGCATTTCACTCACATTACATATCTTTATGCATATGAAATGTTTAGCAATTGTTTTGGTGTCATTTTAGGACACTTAAGAAACAATACAACCTAAAAATCTTGTTTTTGTCGTTTTACTGCACTTAGAAAACAGAATACTAATTTGGTATCGATACCAACTAAAAAATATCGGTACTTTTGTAAAAATATCGATACTCGTGTAAAATATCGATACCATGGGGCTTTTAAAGGTGTTGCAGCTATTTTTAAACATAAAGAACCCTAAGTTGTTTTTTTCCCTCCACTGAAAAATCCTCTCTTCTCCTCTCAAAATTTTTTCAAATTTCTTCATTTTTTCCATAAATTTTGGTTCTTTTCCATCTTCAAACTTCTTTATCACAAGATTTGACCCTCCTTGCTTGAAGATTTCTCCTTTTTCAACAATTTTGAGGTAAATTTCTAAAAATTTGTTGTTGATTTTGAAAAATGTAGGTTGAAATCTTGTTTGTTGATGGTTATAGGGATGTTTTTTAACATATATATGTCATGTTTCTTTACAGGAGGTCACATATTCTTAAAGATATTTTTTAAACTCTTTTTCAAACCCTAACCCACCAAGTGTTTGACAAAATTCTGCAAAGAGTTTTTTTTGGTTTTAGTGTTTCTCTAAGTTGTTTCTAGCTATTATGGCCCCAAAGAAGCATTTTAGGACTAGTGCATTGTCTTCTAATCCGTCTAGTGAGTTGGAGTCATCATTTAGCACTTGTTTTCAAGACACACATTAGGTATATTTTTAACTCGTATTTTGCATCAAAACGTGTATGGGAGGCTAGAAAAATTGATATAGCCATGTTAGAAGTCATTATCTTTGCTTATCTCCCTATTTTACAAAATTGGGGGTGGATGGATTTTTTAAATATTTCTTCACAAACTTGTTTAAATCTTGTTTGAGCTTTCTTTTCCAATGCCAAACTAGAACACAATGAGTCTAGTAACTCTGTTACTACCATCACCTCATTCTTAAAGGGAACTCCCATTCGTCTCACTCTCGAAGAGTTTGGCGACTATCTTCACTTACCTTCTAGAGGTTCTTTCGATGAAAAAGGGAATTTTGATCCCTCCCCTTTTATCCAGTCCGAATCGGCATCTGAACTAAATCTCCATGATCGTGTCCTCCATTTAATTCTTACTTGGAATCTAAGACCTATCAAAAACATGTCAAGCTTCGAAACACTGATTATTGGTGGCTTGATTGTTTTAAATCTGATATGCGCCCTGATCTTGCACTTATCTTGTTTAATGACATTATAAAAGCTATTGGAAGAGGGATGAACACAAATATCACTCTTCCTCATGGTACGTATTTGTCATACATTGTTATGCAATTAGGTATTAGCACTCATTGAGACACCCCCGTTTCTTCTAATTAGCCTATTAGTTATGAGACTCTACATCATGCGGGATACCATTTCAATGCTACCTCCAACACTTGGATGAAACATGATCAACAGGGGGAAAATGAAGATGACGATGTCGACGCTGCCTTTGATGATATTTCGGCTCCAGACCTTGTTCCTCCACCACCTTCTTCGTCGCATACTACTCAACCCTCCTCCAAGGTTAATAGTGCTATCCTCGATGCTATCCATTCCTTAAGCAACGACATTCGAGGTCTTAAGGAAGATGTTAACTCTCGTCTCTCGACCTTGGAGACGCAATTAACCCATTTCCCTTCGATGCCTCATTTCTCTCCTCATCATGATGTTTAAATTAGCTCTAAACCATACAATTCTTTTTCATAACATTTGCATATTATTTTTTATGCCTATAACTTGTTCTTGCACATTATTGCTTTATTTTTATCCTAAGCTATTTTTTATGCTCGTTTCACTTCTTCTATAATTTGATGAGCTAACTTCTCTCTTTAAGCTTTATTTGTCTTTTGAAATAACAAAAAGGGGGAGAAGGAAAAGGTAAATTGATGATTGAGATTACTCTTTGTTGATAACTAAATGCAAATTTTTCTGACCAAAATTTTTTAAGTACGAATGAATGCCAACTTGTTTGACAAATCTTATTTCGGCCTCAAATTTAAAATGTCCTTTATTAAGGGGGAGCAATTATTCAAAACTAAATTTACCAAATGTTTTGTTATATCAAAAAAGGGGAGATTGTTAAATTAAGCTTTATTTGATAAAAAATTTTGATATAACAAATTAAAAGTGTTTTTGAATATAAGTTGAATTTGACAAAATAATTTTAAATTTGAATTCTAAGAAATAAAATTATTAATACTTACTATAAACTCTTAGAAAATTTTGAAACAATATTAAAATCAATTCAAATTATTTTTAACCAAGTCAAAATGATCCCATTTAAGTTAAAATCATTTTAACACATCAAAATGATTTTCAAACAAGTCAAAATTGCTCCAGGCCAAAAAGTATCGATACCATTTGGCTCGGTATCGTTAATTTTTTAAAATAATCGATACCATTAGCAAAATTGAGACCAATAAGGCACTATGTCAAAAACCTAAAAATTATCAGTACCATGATTTCAGTATCGATACTTTTTCAAAAATAATCGATACCTTACTTAAAAATGATACCAAACATGTGTTATGTTTCTTAAAAACCCTACTAGGTATCGATTCAGTATCGATACCGCTTTCAAGAAGTATCGATAAAATATTTTTAAAGTATCAATTTTTTCATTCCAACGATCACTGAATTAGCATTTATGACAAAATATTGATACCCTTTTTAAAGGTGAACTCGAAGTTGCAGGTGAAATAAATGCTCTGGTTTTACATCCCCAACAGCCATATTTACTTCTCCAACATCTTCAATGGCTGGAAATCTATTAAGGGGTATAAATACCATCTTTTAAAGTCCTACAACATCCAAGAAAAGTATTTCAAGCAAAAATCATCAATTAAACAATTTTAAAGCTTAAATTTTCACATTCTTCTTACATACACTTGTGAGCCTTATCTCCTTTATTTTTTACTCAAGTGTATTTCATTGTATTTGTGTTTCAATTTGCAAACAAATTTATCTTGTAAGGGTTGTTTTTTTGTTTGCTCATTTGTATCTCTTTGAGAGGTTTTGAAACTTAAGATTTGGGGTAGAAATCTTAAGAAGTTGTAAGATTAGAAATCTTAAGAAGTTGTAAGATTAAACCTTGTCCTCAAAGGGTGAACAAATTAGTAAATTTGAGAAAAATCCTTAGTGGTGGAAAGCTAAGGTAGTGGAGTAGGCAATTGGGTTCGAACCACTCTAAATTCTTTGTATTCTTTATTTCTTTCTTACCTTTACTTTCACCAAAATTTTTAAAGGCCAACTCACCCCCTCTTGGCATTTTCGATTTGCTTCATTAAGCTTTCATAAATTTTAGTAGATTACAAATACTAATTTATAAGCTTTTAATTTTAGATTTTCTTGATTGAACATTTCTTTTTAATTTTTCTCAATTTTAGGTTACGTTTTATTTTCTTTTCATTTTTAGATTAGGTTTAGAATATATATGTTTTTTTTTTCTATTTCTTATTTTATTGTTGAAGACTATGCAAAAGAAATATGATCAAACTCATGTGCTTCATTGGATTTTCATCAATTGAATGAGCATTTTCTTAAACTTTGTACCTGTATTTAATACTTACCATGTGTTTGATAAAATGTTTGTTTGAAATTTAAGTCTGATTTTGTGTTAAATTGGTTGATGGTTGGTTGATTAGTTATTTTTTAGTTTAGGTTAATGTTTATTCTTGAATAACTGATTGTTTAGTTATATCAAAATGTTTAATACACTAGAATTGATGCCTAGTGAAAAATCTAGATAAACGAGACTGAGAGGAGAGTTTGTCATTAGATAGTTTGATATAATTGTGCCGAATAGAGAGATCGAGAGGAGAACCTACGTGGTATATTTTAGTTTAGGATGAGATCAGAAGGAGATTCTTAGCTAAGAGTGTCAAACAATATAATCGGTATAAGTTTATTAGCTTAGTTAGTGAGTAACAAATCAACCAACCATCGTTTTATCATTTTCATTGTCTAAAACAATAGGGAAGAAAATTAGATTAGTTAGTTTAATTGATAAATTAAATTTAGTTTATAAATAATTAATTTTGGAATTTTCACTAACAATTTTTTACTCGATTAAATTAGTAATTGCTGAACTTGTAATTAACTTGATAAACACATTTTCCATTTGACAATATCTAGGGTTCGATCCTTGGAATACTCAGGTGTTCCATTGTAACACCATAAATATTACAACTGACCTGTCATACTTGCAATTAAGCCGCTAAATATTTAAGTATAGTAGTGTTGATTCTTAGCCCCGGTGCACGCACACCAAGGTGCGGTCAACGATCCCTCTTCACTTTAGCAAATTTGACTATCATTGATCCAAGTTTCAATGGCTTATCCTCAACAGGCTTCGCTTCTTCTTTCTTGATTGTGGAGATCTTGGATCACTCTAAACAATCTCGCATCATATACGAACTACTACATAAGAAGCACTCCACTTGTTTCTTTTGCTCTCTCTGACCCTCTTGGCTTCGAAAAAATGCACTACCGAGCCAAGCCTCATCATTGCTTTTTCTGGTTCATCGTCCCCTTTAATGGTAGAAAATACAGATCGTTTCGAACAACCCCTTACCATATGCAGACCACCACATAAGAAACATTGTATCGCAGCCTTCTTTTCCACCATTACTGCTGCATTCAACTTGTCCTTCTTCATCTTCCCTACCATTATCCTTCTCTTTGGGCTGGGAAAACTCAAAGTTGTACTTCCTCGGAACAAGCTCGATCAAGGACTCTACACAATCATGGTTATGGACAAGTCTTTGACCATTCAACATTCCAATTCATGCTTAACCCACGACTTCAACTCATTCATGAAATAAAAGAATGTTTCTTTCTCACTCAAATTAGTGATATAAAGTATCAGTTCACTAAACTCCACATATTCCCTAATTGTGCCTTGTTTCGAGAACCAACCAACTTAGACCGAGCTCAGATTATTAGGGGTAAAACTACTCGTCAAACTCTTTCTGAAACTTCTCCCAAGTCTCAACTGTGGCCTAACCACGCATTTTTCTGTGGACCTTCATCCCCACCATAAAAGAGCGAAATTAGTAAAATATCTAACAACAATATTTACCTTAGCATCATCATTCTTGATGCCCATGACATGGAAGCATTGTTCCATCTCCCACAAGAAGTTGTCCACTTCCCTTGCGAATTTTTGCCCCTTAAACTTCTCTAGTTTGGGGACATCTACTCTCGTGGCTTAGTGTTGCACTCAAAACCCCTTACCCATGGCAGCTCAACACACAACAACCTCACCCTCAAGCTCATCAATTCTTGTGCTCAAAGCCCACATTGTAGCCTTAGTTTCTTCCTTCAAAGCCATCATCAAGGCCTCGAGACAATTTCCCTCACTATCAGCTTATCCGTGGTGGAATTAAGAATCCCTTGCATCGCTTCCACATTGGAACCGAGAGACTCCAACACAAACTCCCTAAGTTGCTCTTCCATCAAGTCCAACTCTGTAGTGCATCCCTCGACTACCTCGAGTGTCTGCCTCACATCCCTCATAGATTCCTTGAGATTGGCCACTTGACCTTTCAAAGCCCATCATTTCCCTCGATCAAATAGCTTTCCTGGCCCTCCCACAGATCTCCGTTGGCTCTATCTGATCTTCTACTCCTTTTGTCATCTCGCTCTACGCCTTCAAAACCATAGCTCAGATATCAACTGTCACGAGGCTAAAACTTTAGTCTCGCAATACATGCGACCTTAGGAAATTTAGTTCAAATCCACCTAAGTCTGCCTAACTCTCACAAAATGATAATTCTCAATATAAATTCTTTAAGGCACCGAAAATAAAGTGAAAGCAACTCAAAGAAAAAAAACAATGAAAGAACAAAAAATGTCACAAGAAAATAAAGCACAAAAATTGTTTGAGTAAATGCTTTCAAAGTATATCTATTACTTTGAATAATTATAATTGAGTAATTACAGATGAGGGAGAAAACATCTATTTATAGTTAAGCTCCTCTAGATCCAATAATACAAATTACTTTACATCAATGGACGAGATTAAGCTAATCTACAATTTGAGATTCTTAATGGATTGGTACAATCCTTTACGACTATAAAATTAGATCTTATCAAATTACAAATCTTTTAATATTACTTTTCATATTTACCAAGGTAGTCCTAATTTTCCTTAAGTGCTTCACCGAGCCACCAAGGCTTCAAGTAGATGAGTTTCTCCACATATTCCACAAACCAAGCCAATTCAGGTGGGTCGAATGAATCTCATTTAACCAATTGACCTCCATAGAACGTTCTTGGTGCGTTAGTCACGAGCTTCGATTCATAGTCCATGACACAAGTACGTATGTAAGAACACCCACCATCACTCAACTACTAACTTCCCTTAGACACTTGTCTAAAATACCTACATCAAGTTCATTGGCTTTCTAAGCTTCTCCACCAACCAAATAACTCCAAGACACCATTTTACATATCAAAACTTTATTAATTTTTTTTTAAAACCTTCTCTATTGAGTTTAAAACCTTCTATCCCTCTCCAAGCTCACCGAAACAACCTCAAATGGCTCTTAACATTCTCATATGAACCATCATCCGCCTCAATTACGAAAATCCTACATCAATAATTCTTTTTAAGAAGTAACTACTACTAAAAATATTATTAGCTTAAAACCCAATTTTAATGTTTTACCTTCTATTAAAAATCTAATATTTTTAATTTACATTCACTCACAAGGTGAGTGATAAATCCTATAATCAAAAAATATTTTTATGATATTTTATTTATAAGAAAAAAATTATTCATAAACTGTACATCTAATTCACATTCATGAAATTAACAACTAAAATCTATGAACCACTCATACTCCAACAAAATAAATAAATAAAACCGCCAAGCTCTAAAAAAATTGGTCCTAATATCACATAAATCTCTCCATGAATCAGATTGCAACCCCAATCCTTTTATCTTTCTTGACTAAACATTTTTTTTTGCTAGGCCTCGTTATTCATTCATTATTAAAAAATAAAAATTACTTTCATACTAATATTTGTATATGTGTATAGTTTAATTTAAATATAATTATTTAATTTGTATCAAACCAACCCTAATTATCAAAAACCTTGCCCAAAGCTAAGTCTAAACTTAACGATTGGGCATTAAGGTTTGTTTTTTTTTTTTTTGGGGGGGGGGGGGGAGGAATTAAAATAACAAAACAGACAGTGCAAAAGTGTTTTGCAAACATGTGGCATTTTGTATGGTATATTTTCCCTGTTTAATTTTTTTACATACAAGGATGAACAAAAGTCGCGTCTCTAGAAATGAAAACAGAAAAATGATCATATATTTCTGTGGGAAGCCTAAATCCCTTCCAATATACATCCCTAACTCATTAAATCAATAATCTAATCCCTAATAATCCAAGCTATGATGAAAAAGACATGACCCCCACATGCTTACGTCTTTCGTCTGGAAGCTTCTCCATCTCTAGGCCACCCTGGTACGAGGCAGACTCATCGTCCACCTCAGTCTCTCGGTTACCAAGATCGTTTAAAGCTCTCTTTGCATATACTGTAAAAGCAATTGTGGTAACAATTGCTATGATGAAGGAAACAATGTTGTATATAATTTCCACAGGGGTCAAGTGATAGTTGCCATATTTGACGTTGGCTAATGTCCTTATTAACCGACCGCTGCACCAAGATGCAAACAGTTAGTCTACAGAGATGATACCCACCGGCAGCATATAACATCAAACTAAATGTGAAATAATTTATATTTTTCAAGACTGTGACATAAAATCCAGAGCTTTATAGGAACTGATTAGTAGAATTAGTTTGAATTTGGTAGAAGCTTAACTTCATTAAGTTCCCTTTTAGATTGTTTTCTTCTCTAACTCCTGGACCTGCAAAACTGGTCAATGACACAAAGTCAATATTGACTTCATTACATGCTGCTAGGGTTAGATGACATGGCAGCATTACGAATTTGCCAAAGAATTGCATTGATTGGGCCACTTATTTTCTCTTTCTTCTCATTTTTCTCTCCCTCCTGCGGAACATAAAGCAACTCTTCCTCAACCTCCGATCATTTGCCTTCAAATCCAACTCCCAAATGCTAGCAAAGGTAATGTCTCCTTTCTTCTTTCCTTCTCCCTCACTCACTACATTTGGTTTGGTCCGAACAACTCCCTCCCTCATTTTCTTGTCTCATCTTTCCCAATTTCCTCAAGTTTTTATTTGTGTTCACTTTGATTTAGCCTCAAAATTAACCCGACCCCATCTCTTTTCGCCTCTCTTTCCATTTCTCAACTTCTAATTTCCACTGCTGATAGTTATGGGAGATAGGGCTTCCAGTTGAACTGGCATTAACAATTTCTGGAGCTGGTGGCATCAGAGTGTCGGCAAGGAATGGTGAATTTTATTCTTTTGACTTCAAGACAGCAATAATGGGCAAGGGATTTAGCTTTTGATAGCTTTCTTACCGTAGGAGATAGCAGAAAGGTTGGAAGCAGGTGGGGAAGCAGTGGTCTGGCATTGTGTTTGATGACTTAATGGTGTTTGGCTGTTGTTACTGTCACGAGTTACGGATCGAATCACCGAACAATTCATAGGAAAATCATTTGGCCTAGCAGGGCTTTCCCCTTGTTTCAATTTCTTCTAGGTGAATACTTTATGGCTTATCTTAGACACGTTAGAGATATTCTTAAGCCTCTTAAAATTAAATTAATTTACAGTAAACTTTATTTCCCCCTAATTAGCCCCTTAAATAGAGATTACATAGTTCAAATAAGACGCTTAATAAAGTAATTTAAAGCAAATACTCCAACTAAGGAAAGACTCCTAATGATATACTCCTAATAAGATAATAATAAACTGAACTCCTAATAATAATTAATGAATTGACGTCTAACATTACTCTACTTCTAGAAAAAGAGCTTGTCCGCAAGCTCAAGATTTAATAGCTCATACATTTTTTGGCCCATTATTGAATGCAAGGATATTTCAGTTTCTCTACACTCCGCTTGATTCTGCACAACATCGTTAGAATCTTTTATCTCCATATCTCCAACCAAAATATTTTTTTACATTAGTGTCAGCACGAGTACGGTTTGTCACAATTATAGCAAAAACCCTTGTCTCTTCGTTCTTACATCCATGCACAAGTCAATTTTTTTTTTTAAAAAAAAAAAAAAGGGTTGCACCACTTACACTTGAACTTACTATCGACATCCCATCATGCCCAGAGTTGTTTTTAACAAGAAGAGGGACATGTCACTGCCATATTGGTATCTTTAGTACTCAAGCTCGTCTATTGCCATGGTTCTCTTCTTGTTAGTCGTTCTTGTTAGTTGTTGCTTCTTTCCAAATGCCCGTGCCAAATTAATTGCCTGAACAAGGTTTGGGGGACATCACATCTCCATTTCAAGCCTAAGTAACTGTTTCAGTCTGTTTCAAGTTAACTAGATCACCTAAAAGGTTACTGTGCAATGGTGCCCTGTGCCCTAAAATTCTGATCGTATCATACTTCTTGAAGCCAATCTCCTTTTCCATTTAGCAAAACCACAACTGCACTTCTCCTGTCATGTGAAATGCTGTCAATCCCACTTTATCTACCTTAGTTGTTTTTTGGTTCGAGAAAAACTTCTCACCCCTATGTAGCCAAATCAAGGGATCTTCCGTACCATCAAAGGTTGGAAAATCTAACTTTGCAAATCATAGTACTCCTGACTCACCTGTTGACTCTATCCTGTTCTCTTGCCTATTCTGTCAACTACGAATTTGGTTGACATTGTTGTCTCCTCCGTCAAACCCTTTTAGCTTTCACGATTTTGGTAGGAAGCCATAAATTCTTGTATTTGCAACAACAGTTGTTGCAATAGCATATTTCCCAACTTATCGATGCTTTTAGCCATCGTAACTCTAATTTGCGTCAAATTCCTCTCTGATGTTGGAGTCACCCATAATGTCTAGCTCTGGTGCCAAGTTGTTACAGTTCCAAGTTACGAATTGAATCAGTGAATGATTTGTACGAAAATCATTTGGCTTTGTGGGGTTTTCCCCTTGTTTCTATTTCTTCCAAGCGAATACCCTACGGTGAATGTGTGGAACTCTTCAAAGGAAGTCCTTACCTTAGACTTGTTAGATAGTCTTAAACCTCTTAAAATTGAATTAATTTTCCATAAGCTCATTTCTCCAAAATTTGGCTCTTAAATAGACATTACATAGTTCAAATAAAACACTTACTAAAGTAATTTAAAGCAAATACTCCAACTAAGACTCCTATGATATAAAATGCTCATAAATAAAAGATGAAAACATATGTCGGTCCCTCTGTTATAGAGACCGGATCAAATTAGTCCCTCCATTATTAAATAGATCAATTTAGTCTCTATATTATTAAAAAGAATCAATAAGGTCAAATTTTAATGAAGTTACCATTAACTTTATAAAAAAGTATATGAAAATTATTTTTTTCATTTGCAATTTAACTCCTAACAAAAGGTTCATTTGTAGAACCATAAAAGCTTTTAAAATATTAATTTTGTTAAACAATAAATAATACTTCTTTAAAACAATAAACGTTAACTCTGTTAAAATTCGACCTTATTTTATTCTTTTTAATGATATAGGGACTAATTGATCCATATAATAGTAGAGGGACTAATTTGATTCGATCTCTATAATAAAGGGAACTACCAGATACTTTCACCCATAAATAAAATCTCCTAAGACTTCTCCTAATAAATTATAATCTGATCTCCTAATAAGGATTAAATTAATTGACGCCTAAAAGTTGTGGTATTAAGGTGGTATAGGGTGATGGCAAAACTAGAATAATCAGTATTTGAGGGTGTGTTTTCAAAGTTGCAATGTGCAATCGTAGTTAGTAATAATGTCATAATTTTAAGCGCATCAGCAAATTACAATAAAGCACACCACCTGCTTAACTTAGCACCCTAAAAGGAACAAGTTTTATGTTCACTTGATTGACAATTGCAAGCCCAAATTCTATATTAGAACTCATTTGTAGGTACGAGGAGTCAAGGACAGCAGGCTCATTTCAACAAATTAAGAAATAAATTTCAAGGGCTCCTAAAGAGCTTAAACCTAGAACCAGAGTACTAAAAATTTAACATGAGTTGATCACATTGCATACCTGTAGATATAAATAAAAGCTTCTGGAATCATTCCAGCAATTGATCCACATAAATAGGGCCAAAACTTCATGTTGGTTACCACAACTGCATAGTTGAAAATTGTGTAAGGAAACGGTGAAACTCTAAAGAGAGCGACCACTTTAAATTGATGGAACCAGCTTCCTTCTCCTGCAAGTCGAACCATTGCAGCTGTCTGGGGCCATTTCTTTAACCATTGCTGTCCATCCAAGAGAAGAAAAAATCATAGACAGCAGGAATGAAGATCAAATTTCCAAAATAACTATTTAAAATTAGCTGAAACCAAGTAGAAGTCTTACATGGATACGCTCACGGAAAAGCAGTCCAATCAAATATGGTAGGACCATTCCGATGGTTGTTCCGACCATAATTATGAGGAACCCCAGACCATAGCCAAAAATCATCCCAGCCAACCACATGGAGGGACCCGAAGGTATAAAGAGGACAGGAAACAAGGCAAGAGAAGTAACAAGCACAACTGCAAGAACTGGGCGACCAAAGGCCGTTGCTTCCCATTGCATGATTGGGAAAAGAATCTACAGTTAAATTGAAAATTCATCAAATGCTAAAGTTTCAGTTATCACATGATGAGTACGCTTAAGGATGCAATCTTAAACAGCATCCAAATCATGAAAAATATAATCATATAAAGAGAGTTGTATACATCCAAAACTCCCATGCAAATTAAACTGGCAAATGAAAACCATCATTTCCTCTGAGAAGTATCAATAAATATCCCTTTCTTAGCTTAGTTCATAGTCCATCTAATATTAATTATTGTTTGAAATGTCACAGATGCTGGTCTTTAGTTTCCAACAGATCACTTGACGTTGACTCTTCCAAACAGATTTCATTGCAATGTTCGTAGTGTAGTTCCAAATATTAAAAATTTTAACGCCCAATTAGTTTTGGATATTGTTTTAGAATTTTTCAACTATATTTTAGCTCTAGATATAATTAAGGAAAACAGATAAAAGACATTATTTGAGAAACCTTGTTTTCCGATTTCTAAAATTCTAGACAACTTTAAATTTTCCATAGAAATTGAATTTTAATAAAGGATTTTCACTTTCAAAATACATTGATGACTTATGTACCTCTTTGAATCATATATTGAGAGTGAAAGTGTAGACAAAACTCAGCTGGTTTTTAGAGCTCATTTTTTTGGTTAAAATCTGGCCTTTCGGATAATTATGGTACCACAATTAAGCAACAAAATTTAACTTTTGTCCACTTCAGTTTAGCTAAAATAATTATAGTACTACAGTTACGCAACAAGATTTAACTTGTGTGCACTCAATCACAATGTAGCTTCTTCAATGCAAATTTTAACATGTCTATGACAAAGAATGTTAAAGTTACCAGGTGATCAGATGTGTAAGCAAACGGTAAATTCATTCAATAAGACACCTAGAAAAAACTAACAACCAAGTACATATTTTCATTTTGCAGGAATTAGTCAAACAACTCAAAGACATGAATTACAAACACAAAAACAACGAACAAAAGTTGTGTAATAAGCAAAACTCTAAGAGATAGAGGACATAGAGAGACAGAAAGCGAAGAGAGCTATGGGTAATCAGTAAGTACCTTCTCGAAAAGAAACGGAACTCCCCATTTCAAAAAAACAAGAATCAATATAACAGCAAAAATGCAGAAGATGAAGGCTTTGATCCACCAGCTAAAAGTTTCACTCCTTGTGGGTGGTTGAGGTTGTAAGATGTCCACTCCAGCTGCGGTAGGTTCATTAGAAATAACCAGCCTATCGTATTCACTATCTTCTCTCGGATGATGCCCAGAGTCAGTGTCATGTTTTTCTATTTCCTTAGACAAGTTTGGCATCTGAACCGAAAAGAAGTTGTACTCAGCAACGTGTTCATACACATCAAACCACGCAAACTAGAAATCATGTCTTGAAAACTAATCAATATCATAAAATTAATCCCTGTCGATTGCCAACTAGACATTAAAAACAGAAGAATCGGACATAAAACTAACACTATATCAGAACAGAACAATTAATGCCGCAAAAATAAAAACATAACTGAATATAGGAACATGAAAGAGATACAAGAAGAAAGTATGATTTCAGAATTAATTAGGGCAGAAGGAATGAAACCCAATAACAGCTAAGTAAATATTATAAAGTCATAATCAGCAGCATATCCAACTCCAATTTATAACATATTTTGAAAAGAACTTCAATTTAGTTTTCGGGTAAGAAGTGAAAACCCTAACTCTAATCCATGGAGATGATCTACGTAGCTTAACAAGGATCCAAATTCAGCCTATCAACCCATATATCTTGATTTTTTTATGATTCTGGTAGGTAACTCTCTTTCGCATATACAACTTTTTCCTTCATAAGAATCTAAGGAAAAAGAGAAAAGAATATAAACTTAAGGCTAATTCACCTCTCTCTTCGTCTTTATTGTTAAAGGTTAACAAGTTCCAGTTCCAAAGACGTCGGAGGAGGAGGAGGAGAAGCGACACTCAAGACTAGCTCCTCGGCCGGCGGTAGGTCTGTAGGTGTGACGATCAGGCGGCTGGTCGCAGATTTGTTGGTTTGGCTTTTACTTTGAACGAGAAAGCGTGAAGGTTTGAAATAAGGAATTTTCCAAACACGCCTTTCATAGTGTGTAACAAAAATTCAAAAACTCAACTTTTTCTTTATTCTAAATTTGAAAACCAAAAAATAAATTAAAAAATTCTTTTTTCTCTTCCTTTAGTCCTAAGCTTTTCTCACACATAGAATATATTACCAGAATTTGAATGTCTGCCACGTGGGCTGGTAAATTTTCAAGGAAATCTAACTTATTTAATTTAAATTAAAAAAGAAGTTGATGCTTTAATAATTGTATTATAAGGTATAGTACAAATTTGAAATATATAACTATATGTGATAACTTTCTTACTCTTAATTACAAGAGTTATATCAAATAATTAATTATAAAATTTATATTTTCGTAATTTTATTTAAATTAAAAATCGTTAAACAAAATTTAATATCATCATTTTATAATTATTATAATTTAAAAATAATAATATTAATAAGTGGTTAAAAAAATTGAAATTAAATTTTTTATTAAATATTTACACTAAATTTAAATCCTAAAATCAATATTATTGCTACGAAGGATTAAGATACTTATGGTTATACCAAAAAACATCATACTTTTATTCTAAGCTTTTAGAACAAATCTCAAAGTTCACCAAGCTTCCACCTTGTTAAGCTGTAATTTTATTTAAAAAAATAATTGATAAAGTTCAATTTGACTATTAATCTTTCAAAAAGAGTTTTATGCTATCATGAAATTTTTTGTCTTATATGTCATGCCGGTAAATTAATTTAAAATTTATAAAAATTTTCAAAAAATAAAACATTCAAAAAATTATAATGGGTGAGCTGTCATGTTTAAAAATTTAATGTTTTATCCGGTATTTCTATTAATTTAAAATACCAATGATCAAATTTAACTATTTTTAAAAGGTTAATGGTCAATTTTAACCAAAAAAATCAGTCAAATTGATAAAAGATGTAAATATTAAGAGTTAATTTATCGTTATATTTTCATAATAAAAACTCAAGTTATATTCTTCTAGTACCTTACCTAGGTAGAATTTTTAAGCAATCATAAGATATTATTAGTGTATACTATTATTTAATCTTTTAATTAAAGTATTGTTGGATAAATTAAAAAAATTAAGTATAGAATTCTTTAAGTGATAGATTTACATTATAAAACTGTTTGTTATTGTTAAGCTCGATAATCACCAAGAGAAAGGTGAATTAGTGTTTTAAAAACTATAAAGAAATATGACAAACAAAGAAGACTTAAGAATGTATAGTGGTTCGTCCCCAATTGTCTACCTCCATTACCTAAGTTTACCACAACTAAGGATATTCCAAGTTCACTATATTTGAACCTTTCAAGGACAATGTTTAACATTTACAAAACCCTATCTTTTCACTAAGCAAGATAAAGTCATTTCCTTTCAGATTTTCTACCCAAAAACCTTAAACAATCCCTTACAAAAATGAAAAGTAAGAACAATGATTAAAGACACCTCTCAAAGGAAGAAATTACAATGATAAAACTAACTTAATAGCAATACAACACTTGAAAAGAATAAAAGAAATGGTTGCTCAAGTATGTGTATGAAGAACAAAGAGAATATCAATGAAAAGATTACATTTTTGTGTAATTAACTTTACAAACTTTTTTCTTGAATTCAATGTGGAGCTATTGACTTGTATTTACGTCTTCTAACAATTTAGTAGTCATTTGGAGACATTGGGATTCAATTATAATCGTTGTTGCAACTAATTTGTGTATGCTTCTATTTCAATTCATTAACATGAAAAGACAATAGAAACTGTTACGAATTTTCTTATAGTGTGCAAGTGTACACAATCGCTAGCAAGTAATATAGTAGTAAATACTAAAGTTATCGTCTCTACAGGGACTGATTTTAAAACATAAATTTTGAAGTTAACAAATGGCAACTTGGAAAGGAAATACAAAATTTAATTGAATGCAAAAAAAAAAGAAGAAGATGTAAAGCAATTGAAAAGAAAAACACAAATTAAGTAATGAATTGAAAAACCAGAATAATTATTTCCCCTAATATGCAACTACTAGTAGTGGTGTTGTAGCAATGTTGCAACATTATGACGATTTATTAATCCGAAATTAACAGTTTATAAGCTTCTTTCAAAGCCACTATGTTCAATCCTTAATAACATATGTTTATTCCAAATTAATGTCAAGATTACAATTGCAAGCACCATTTCTACAAGATCATGCACGGTAACAATATATGTCTATATCATTACACATTTAAAATCAAAGAAATTAAACATGCACCATTCAAGTTTTACATCCATTAATCACAACCTTTTTAGATTAACAAGCATCTTTAACAAAGTACCAATAATCTCATATTATGGGCTAAAGCCCATAATCATCAAATTAACAACAATCAAGCAAAACTGAGCCATGGTTCAAAATAGCAAAGGAAAAGAAATAAAAGTCACAGAGAAAGGTGAAGAGATGATGAGCCGAATGAGGTGGTTCTCCTCCAGACATTTTTATCGCTTTCTTCCTCTTTGGATCTTTTTCTTCTCTAACTTGCTTCCTTCTGAAAACTGATATTACGTTATGTACCAGACGGCTCTCCTCTTTTTTTTTCTCAAAGTATGATATTTATATCTCCCCAAAAGATTGTGGACTAGGTCAACTCCCTTTCCTATTCTATTTTTTTGTCCTCTTGGGAGTGTTTTGGGCCTTTACATTTTCACATAGCCTATTCTTTTTTATTCTTGGTCATTATCAACACTTGATTAAAAGATGGGTTAAGCCCAAAAGTTGATGTTGTATTCTTTAAGTGTGAGCTTCTCAATCTATTCCCGTTAGCCTCAGACTCGATGCTGCGATAAAAGCATTGAGGCTTCAGATGTTGAAATTCAGCATATTCTTTTCTCCACCTTTCTGATGTTCTATTAGCCGCCTTCAAGAATAAAATTTCATATTTTTAGTGTCTAATTTGGTAAAAAAATATTATTAAAATAAAAACTTTAAAAGTTAACTACTTAACATAAACATAACTAAAACAATTACAAAAATACTTTATATCATTCTTAACTTGATTGAAATATAAGCTTAAGAATAACAAAATAACTCTATATCCTAGAGTTGTCACACCCCAAAACTTAATTCATTACTCGTCTTGAGTGATGACATTATTTAACCTAAGAGACACGACCCAAATAACCAATGACACATAAAAGAACATGCTAAGACTCAAAATCAAAACGAGCAAGAGTAGCCAATCGAAATCAACTTTCTCAAATGGTCATGCAATAATGATATAATGCTCTTAATTCAATTTCCAAAATATCTAACTTATGTGCACTTATGATCCTAATTCCTCAAGTATTAAAATGCTAACAAAGCCAAGATTTGAATGCATTCCCTGTAAGTGTAACACCTTATACCTAACCTAATCGACGGATCCAAACTATAGGGTGGTACGCTCCATATCCGAATTTAATTAACACATCTATAAATATATTCTACAATTCATATTCACGTAATACAAAAATTATTCAGCATAGTTAGCTAATTGACTTCGCCAATTCAAGAATTTAGTCCAATTATATACCTTTAATTTAATATACAAAATTTTTACAAGGTAACTATACTATATTAAATTATTTACTTAGTCTCGGAAATGATATTTTGTTACATAAATACAAATTTGACTTTGACCCTAAAGCTCCGCCTCTAGGTCGCCCCATTATATGCATATTACACTTGAGTAGTAAGTCTGCTTGAGCATGGTAGATTCTGGCCTAGTCCTTCCTTGAATCCTTGAATTTCCCTATTTACTTGCAATAAATTATAACACATAAGTAAGTACAAATGAACTTAGTGAGTTTTCCATACCTTGTATCAGTACAACGCTAGCAAGCTTAAACTTCATGGTTCAAAATTCAAGTTTGACTTTATCTGCACTAGGATGATTTGTTGATCTTATTGGCGTAGTATTGACACTGCATAATTGGCTCAACTTGTACTTAGTACGTCATCTTTAATGATACCACCGCATAATTTACTTGTGCATCTTGGAGAATGATTCAGCTTGTTTGACCACATTGGTGTTGGAAAAATGTGATTTGAAAACGGTTTTCTTGCACAAGACAATTGTGGCAACTAAAGCAGTGAGAAATGTATATCTTTACTTTGATAATTTTAGGAAGACTATTTCGAAAGATGTTTTCTATGTACCAAGTTTCAAAAGAAACTTAATTTCAGTTGCATGTTTATATAAAGATGGTTTGTCGGTGACTTTAAATAATGGAATTGCAATATTTAGAAATCACAATCTTATTTGTAATGGATGAATGCCAAATAATCTCTATTTTATCAAACCAAAGATGTACACACTGCTTGAGACTGAAATATCGAATAAGAAACTTAAAACTTCTCACTCTAATGAAGCGTACCTTTGGCATGTAACCTTCCTATCTCGACCTAGAAGTTATGGCCAAATACTGAAGGCTACATTGGCCACTAGAATGGCATAGAAACACTTCCATAATTTCAACAATATTCTAAAACCATTTTCCGTTTTATTCAAATCTAGTGAACTTGGTTATTGGTCTTTATTTCGAGAAAACATGTTAATTTCAAAAATCAAGTGTCTTTGGAATTTCATTTGTAAAGATTAGTTATTTCAAAAACTAAGTTGTATTTTATCAAAAACTTATTTTCAATATTGCAGTGGAAACAAGTGATATTACCAGATCTTTGTTTAAAAACCAATTTTTCATACATGATCATTTAAATACCAAATAAGCAGTTTAAAACTTAAATTCATGCAAATCAAAATAAAAATCCACAAAATAAAGTCTCATGCCATAGTCCATATAAAAATAATTACAGTCTCAAAATAATTATTAAAATAAAGTTTAAAGTACTTAAAAATGAAAACAGTCGATAAGCTCATCCGGTAGGCGTATCCAAGTCCCAACCTCGAGGGAAATCTATAAAATCAAAAAACAAAGGAGTGAGCTAATAAGCTTAGTATGAGTCTTAACTCTAGAAAATAGTAATAAACAATAATTATAACACTCAAGCCAGTAAATATACATATGTCATAAACAATATAAAATTCACGGTTTGTGCCATGTATGATCATGTCAATTTAAAATTTTCTGAAGGGCTCCTACCCAACTCCGTTACACACTATAATAAGAGTTCCCTGAAACTTATCCAACCAATAACACACTATTTTGCGAACAAGCCACCAGTAATGGAGATAAACTGCCAAAAATGTGGACAAACCACCAGAATTGCAGACAAGCTGCTAATAATGTGGACAAGCCACCAGTAATGTAGATAAACCGCCAGAAATGTGGACAAGCCACTAGTAATGGAGATAAACTGCCAATATTGTGGACAAGTCACCAGATTTGCAGACAAGTTGCTTGTACTTCCTCCTTACATAATCGTCCCAACCCCAATCAGTGATAGAATCTGTGGCATGGATTAACATGCATTCAATACTTTAGTTTCAATAAACATGGTTTCATCATGTAATTGATTTAAACAGAAAACAATGGACATGTATTTAACATGTATTCAGATTTGTTAATTTTAGTAAACATGATTTATCATGCTATTAATGACAAAAAAACAAACAATGGCAATATCATAAATCAGTAAACATGTCTTAAGCATGTAATCAATTTAAACATCACAAAACATAGAAATATTACCTAATCATACAATGATGTTTCAACCACTTTCGGCAACACAGTTACTTTAGTTTAGGGGTACCTACTTGTAGACAATCCTGTTAAAGAATTTATAGTCATCGTTTACTTCATCAATAATGCTTATATATTTGTATAGTCATGGATTTATCAAATATTTGAACAAATATTGATAAACATACACTTATAATACTTTAAGGATAATACATCCATGTTAATCCGATTGGAACGTACACCTTCAATTGAAATTCTGATTTCAGTAACTCCGATCTTCAACACTCCTTTAACGAAGATCCTGGATTTAAAATATATGAAATCACACCTATATGTTAGTTTCGATTTTTATAGTTTAAAATAATCCTCTTATGAAATCGAATGAATAATAACTTATTCTAACACCCTTTCAACGGAGATTCGAATAATCCTTTTATGCTATCGTAATTCTAAGCGCTCTAGATGGAATCCTTCAATGAAAACATAATATACATATGATATATATAGATAAGTTTTGGCTTAACAAAGAAAAAAAGAATTGTGATTAGATTATCTAATCTTTACTTATATTATATTATGCTAAAAAAGACATTTTACAATTTCAACAGAAAACTCGAGTGGATAGAGGAAGAATGGCTATGAAAAAATCAAAATAAATAAAGGGTGAGTATGAATATTATTTAATAAATTGAAAAGAATAGAAGAAAGAGTGATAAGAATTTAGATATGACTAAAGAAATGAAAAAATGAGAAAAAATAAAGAAAAATGAATGACGGTGATGGCGGTCTAACAATGGTGTGGTGGTGACAAGGAGAGGAAGAGGGGGAAAGAATGGGGTGTAGTAGTGGTGGTTTGATGCTGCAACGATGGTTAATGATGGTGGTGTGGTGGCAAAAATGTGAAAGGTGGTGGCACAAGTGGAGGAGGAGAGAAAAACATGAGAGGAGAGGAAGAAATGAAGGAGAAAATAAAATAATTATTTTCTTTAGTTGCTAGAGACAACTAACAAGTCAAAGGGAGAGGGAAAATGGTAAGGAGTAAAATAAGGGGAAGAAAAGGAACAAAAAAAGGGAATAATGGGGGTGAAAAGGGGGATAAGAAATGAATAAAGAAGAAGAAAAAGAAGGAAAGAATCTCCTGTGCATGGCAATAAAAATGAGCGGCAGAGAGGTTGACTAAGGGTGGAGGACTGAAATTAAAAATAAAAGTAGGAGAGGGGACTCAAACTTAGGTCTCAAGGAAAACTATGCATGTTCTTAATCACTAGGCTAGCACATGATCTTATTCATACACTAACAATATCTAAATAAAAATGGAGTGTGACATGGCATTTGAGACTTGGTCTTATTAACCAAGAAAGAATCACTAGACTTGTGAAAGATGACATCTGAAGTTCGCTTAAAGAAATCGATCTTCTGTAATGTGAATCTTGCTAGGAAGGTAAGATGACCAATCGATCTTTAAATGCAAAAGGAATGAGGGCCATAATGTGAAACCAGCAGACAGGCTTGGAAGTTTTGACCATGCGAAGAGAAGGTTTGCTAGTGTTCCGGTGAATTAAGGCAAGCAACAACGTTTACCAATGAAGTCTCAACAGGGGTGATCACTGAGCAGTAGGGTTCGCCAAATGAAGTGGTAAGGGGTTCACTAGTTTCACTACAAGTTAGGTTCGTTAATGTGTAGGTGAGCTAGGGGTCGCTAGTCTGTATGGCGAATTGGGTTCACCAGGTAAAGTGCGAACAAGGTTTGCTGGTCAAAGATACATTTAGACTCAAGTTAGGAAAAAAGTGATTAAGTGTATCTAGGAATACTTTACGTACAAGTAACAACTTTCCTAGGTCAAGTAGGGTATCCAAAGATTATCAAGACTCTTAGGTCTATAAATACAATCCTTAATTCTATGAAATCTTCACTGAATATTCTGCCATCAAAGTCTCTGTTCTAGATTCTGTTCGTAGCAATTCAGGGATCATTTATATTAGGATTTAGTTTTATTTAAATTTTTTAAAGTAGGATATGTATGTACTGGATACTTTTGAAATTCAAGAGGAGGGGCCAAAACAGAGTCGGGGTTGCAACACGAAATCTCTGTACCGTAACACCGATCACTGATTCAAGGAATCGAGCAACTCAACTCGATGTCGCGACAAAACACCTCTGTGTCGCAACAAAGTAATCAGTTTACCCCAGAATCCAAAAAATTTAAAAGTGTGTCGCAACATCGGTAACCTGCCAAGGGTGTCGCGATATGGAACCCATATGCAGCAACACCACTGCAAATTTCTGCAAGGGTTAACCTGAGCCGTCACGCAGTCCATCAATTTTAACCTTATTTAACTTAATTTTTAACCTAAAAATACCAAAATTTTAAACCCAAAACACTTTTAACTTATTTTTAAACACTCCTGAACCTTAAACTCTTTCTAAAACCTCCTAAACCCTTAAAATCCTTAAAATCCTTAAAAAACCCTATTTTCTCTTTCATCTTCTTTTTCTTTTTTTCTTGTATTTTCACTTGGTGCAAGAAAAATGCTTCACGTCAACAAGGAATTACAATGAATCTTCACATGGAATCACGAGATTTTCGATAAGGTTAAGGGTTCCAACTAGAATTTTATTGTTCCATTGCATCGGTTTTTGTTTACCTTGAAACATATTGCTTGATCTAGAAGAAACATGTATGCATAGGAACGTGGATCCACTACTACATAAAAAGATATATTAGCGACCAGAAAGAGGGAGTTTTCTTTCCCCACTTAGAGACAGCCTTGTGTAAAAGAGCCGGAGTTCTAACGACAACTACTGAACAGTTCATGAAGCCATCCAAAAGTATCATCGAGGATACACTATACACGCAATATATAGAGCTTCAACGAAAACAAATAAGGGATTGGAACAAACACCGAAATAGAAAAGATGGACGTCCTAGCCTCATTCAAACAAAAATTAAAATTGAGATAATAAAAAAGAAAGAAAGAAATTGGCGAGAGTAGCATTCCACAAATGGAATGGATAATAAAATGGATGCAAGAAACGAGCCCAGTTCTTCAGAAATTGCGCTACAGAACAATATGAAAGAATCAAAGTATTCGCCAGACATGTTTAGTCCAAGGCATTCCCATCATGAAGCAGAACAGCAAAGACGCGAGGAAAGGTAGGATAGTGAAGATGACAAAGGTGAAAAGGAAAGGTATGAGATGGATTTCAAAGAGGAGGATGATTGACCAAAATTTTTATATTTATTTTTGGATTGTAATTAATCTTAGACAATTTTTATTTCTGAAGAGTAGGTTAACAGTAGATTTATATATATTCTTCGTTGTTCCAAGTTTTCTTTGTAGCAACTGGAAACACAAAAATATAGATTTTGTCAGCCCTTTTTTAGCTCTAATTCATGCAATTACTTAGTAAATTTTGTCAAAAATTATATTTTAATTATAAAATAATTAATTTGCACTCAAATTATGAACATATTGAATTTTAATTATTTTTATAATAAACTTACACAAATTTTTTTTATTTTCGACAGTTTTGCACAAAGGGTAAAAATCAGCTTGGCAATCACCTCGAAAAGCATGAACCGTTGTGATAATTTTTGTATCAAGTGACCCAAAGGTATGGCCGATTATTTTTTCCAGTCATGGACGGTCCAATAATAATTATTGAACAATTTTATAATTAATTTTGATCAAACATAAATTGGGTTAAAAATTAATTATAAGCCCAATGAAGAAAAATGGGTCTAATTGTGTTGAATGAAGAGGACTGATCCATCAAGAAATTTGGTAGCCCAAACCGTCCCATATAACTGAACCAATCAACTTATTTTATCTAATTTGCAAATCAACCCTTGAACTTGCCTTTAATTTCGTTCAAACCCCTCCCATTTTTAAGCTTGATATTTATAACCACAAGTTAAAAATAGCAAATTCAAGTCAAACCATCCCTCCTACCATGCATGGTCAGCCAAGGGAAGAGGGAGTGGCTGATATTTTTTTCTATTTTTAGTAGCCATCTCCACCTATAAACCCCCATTCACTCCCTCACTTTTCATGCCTCAATTCACACATCTTTCTCTCATTCATTTTCTCTCTTTTTCCTTTCTAGTTTCCTTTCATTTTCCTTTCTTCCGTGGTCTAATTCCTCTCTTTAAAAAATAGCTTGAACGCCTCTTGGAGTAGCAGCAATTGAGTGTTTTTGAAGGCCTTGTATTAGCACAACGAGCAAAGAAGAGAGGAGTACACTAGTCTGGCTTCAGAAAACCACCAAATTTGTTCTTCTAGTTTCCTTCTCTTAATCTTTTTTTTTTAGTTTTTGCTTTTTATCATGAATATGAATATTTGTGTTGTTGTTCTTCAATTAATTAAAATGACTTAAATTTCATTCTATCCGCTTAGACTATTAAAAATGTGTTTGTGTTGTTATTAGGCCTCGGTAAATTGTTCAATTAAATAAAATCATGCCTACGTTATACTTGCATTTTAATTGTCAGGTAACAATTGGATTAATTATTAATCAGATTGAAATTGTAATTAATTGACCCAATATTTAATTGGTGTCTATTTAATCTTCTAAAGTAGTTGAGGGTTAAATTAGCGATGGTAGTAAACGGTACATTAGCCTTGCACAACTTGTAAGATTATTGTGATTAAATTGTTTCAATATAGCGATATATTATTACCTCACTTAATCTTATACTTTTTTATTAAATTTTGATTAACTGTTTGTATTGACATAGAAATATGTTCAAGAGATTAATGGGTTTTAATAGGTAAGTATGTGCATTAGTTAGCAATTTGCCGAATTGCCGTAAAATTATTTGTAACAACATGAACATAGTTTTAATAATTCTAAGTGAAAGAATAAAATTGATCTAACACATTTATGTCATATAGATTAAACTTATTTTTTAGAAATCGTGCATTGGAATATCTTTTACTTTTTATTTTCCTTAGTTAAATTACTTAGCTAAATTCTTACTTTTTATGACACCTCTTCAAATCAACATATTTTTCTTCACCAAATTGTTTTAATTTGCATCTCATAAATAATCACTTGCACAGTCCTTGTGGGTACAATAACATGAAATTACTTGTCACTTTATTACTTGATACAATTGTGTACACTTGGACATTTTCATCATTCCAAGTTTTTGGCGTCATTGCCGGGGACTGTTACTTTAGCCAATTATTTGTGAAATTAATTATCTTGCAATTTGGTTCAATTTTTTTTTACTTTAATAGTTTCATTATTATTAGGTGATAATGGATCCTCTACAACAAGTTCAAGGAGGAGCATTTGATTATAATGCTTACAATTTTATCATTATTGCCAATGAAAAAAACTAAACCATTCAACAATATGTCATTCCTCTCTTCAATGAGCTCAAACTAGGTATTGCGAGACCCAAAATTGAGGCACCGCAATTCGAACTAAAGCCAATCATGTTACAAATGTTGCAAAATATGGGTCAATTTAGAGGGATGCCTGTTGAAGATCCACATCTTCATCTTCGACTATTCATGGAAGTGAGCGACTCATTCAAAATGACGAGGGTGACCGAAGACACCTTGAGAATGAAATTATTTCTATACTCTTTAAGAGATAGCGCACGAGTGTCGTTGAACTCCCTACCGTCCTATTTCATAACTACTTGGCAGGAGTTGGTTGAATGTTTCTTAATGAAATACTTCCCTCCATTCCTGACTACCAAGCTCCTAAATGAAATCACTTCATTTCAGCAACTTGACGAAGAATCTTTATATGAGGCAAGTGAGCGGTTCAAGGAGTTATTACGAAAGTGCCCTCACCATGGTATCCCTTATTGCGTTCAAATGGAGACTTTCTATATTGGTCTCAATGTTCATATTAGAATGATGGTGGATGCTTTCACAAATGGAGCCCTCCTTTTCAAGTCTTACAATGAGGCTTACGAGATTATTGAAAGAATTTCCAACAATAACTATCAACGGTCAACCAGCCAGCCTCAGGAAGACAAGTAGCAGGAATAATTGAAGTTGACGCACTTATTTCTTTGGCAACCCGGTATCCTTTATGTCTTTTATGCTTCAGAACATAATTGTTAATGGTTTTAATGGTAATCTAACAGGTCAGTAGTCAAATTAGTTCGAAAATATTTCCTGCAAATACTATGGAGATGGTCATTTCTTTGAAAATTTCCCATCGAATCCAGAGTCAAAATATTACATGGGAAATCATAATTGGAATGGTCCACAATCAAATACTTATAACCTTTTATGGTAAAATCATCAAAATTTTCCATGGAGTAATCAATGGATGGACCCTATCAACTCTTCTATACCATCTTGACTAAATTATACTCCGGAATATTCTCAAAAAGTGCAACAACCGCCACCAACTTAATCTTCAAGTGATCTTGAGAATCTACTGAGGGCATACATAGCGAAGAATAATGCCATTTTAAGAAATTTGGAGAATCAAATGGGTCAGCCAACCAATGAACTTTAAAATGGACCCTAAGGAGATTTTCCTTAAGATACTGGAAATCCAAGAATTTCGGGCAAAGAAAATTACAAAATGGTCACTTTGTGAAGTGGAAAGACATTGGAGCCTAAGGTGGTTGAGGTTAAGGAAGGGTATGCTGATAAAGGGGAAATTGAATCGCTTGTTGAAACTCCTATTTCACAGAATTGAAATTCAATGATCCTTGATGAGGAAAACTTTAAACCAGTCAGTTCTGATAATCTAATACATTTTTCAAATGCAGAAAAATTTCCATAGAAGAGTTGTCCGATTAAAGTTATGATTTTGCCACTGCCATATCCTCAACGATTCTAGAAGCAACAACATGATACTCAATTTAAGGAAATTTTAGATTAAAATGTGACTTTTAAAGGCTCCAATGCTATAAAATCCTTAGATGTAGTTGATGATTGCTCTGCTATTTCCCAGATAGAACCGTTGGCTTCTACAAAATTGGCATTCAATTCTCTAGACGATTCATTAGAATGTATTCTACTAACGGATTCATCAAGTGATTATAAAGATGAGGAATGTTCGGCCTCTTTAGAAGCTAAAACAAAGGGATACACTTAGGAAGATCCACATGCATCATTAGAGTTATTATTGTGGGAGTACAAAAAATCAAAAGCGTTGATTGAAGAGCCAGATGAATTGGAACTGAATATTTTTCCTGCTCATTTGAAATATGATTATTTGGGTCTATCTTCAACTTTGCCTATGATTATTTTAGTTGAGTTCACCAAAAATCGAGAAGAAGATTGATGGAGTGAGACTAGAAATGCATGGCCATGCTCGAATAAGTTGATATGATATATCACACTTATTTGTTTATTGTAGTTTACTTAGAAAATCAAGAACTATGATATTGGACTATACAAGTGTGACTATTCTAAGACCTGTGTCCAATCTAGATATTAAGGATAAAATGATATAATACATGAAAAATTTATCACATAAAGGTTATGTCAAATCACAACTTCTTCTAATTTTGGTGGCAATGATGCATTTCTAGATGCCACTCGTTGCTTGTAATGTTAGAAACGTTCTAGTATTACTACCAACGTTACCAGAGCCTACAGGGTCACACCCTATAATTGAAATGAACAGAATCCAAATACTTTTGGTAATGTATTTAGTTGTCACATGAATTAAATTAATTGTTGAATTAATTTAATTTAATTGTTTAATGTCAAACACATTATATGTACAAACTTGTTGTACACAAATAAAGAACATATATATAATTAATATATAAATTTAATTCATACAAAATATTAATTGTATTTATTTTACCGAATTTATCAATATAAAGAATTATATTAATTAATTTTGGTCAAAATATAAAAGACAAGGAAATTAATATTCTTTTGGAAAGAATATAATTCCTTTTCTAACTTTCCATTTGCCTTCTCTATTAATAAGGGAATAATCTTGATTTTCCTTTTTAATATGTGATATCAAAGAGGATAAAAGGATGATAATCCCTTACTGTGTTAAGGTTACCAACTTAATAATTTAAAAGGTCTAGCAACTTATTTTAATTTTCTCTGAAAAGTTCAAGAAAAAGTGGTTGTTTGTTTTTTTATGGGGTGGACTACATAGAGGCCAAGACGTTTTCGTTGTGGCTTGGAATCGACATCGAATCAACAACATCCTTTCAACATTTTCAGTAAAGAAAGTATATTTTCAACCTTATTTCAACCTGATTAGTTCCTCGTACATGGATCCTTGGTTGTGGATCGCTGGAATAATTTTTCCACTACACCACAAGGTGTACCGGTGGCCCTAATAGTGGTATCAAAGCCACTTGTACTATAAAATTTTTAGATTATTGGTTGATGCGATTGTATGGGATACATGTTGTACACTATGTTTGATATGCACGGTGTTTGGAAATGCATGGTTATAGCCCTATAACCCATTTAATTAATTATTTACAAAAGTTGTAATTTTATAAATACGACATGCATGTCGTGCCTTTCTATATTTCTCTTATACTTCTCTTATCATCTTGCTCCCTCGTATGTAAAACGTGTTTCTATGATTGTAAATTGTACGAATTGAATCAAACTAGAGGAAAAGAAGGTTGGGCTACCTAAAGTGTAAAAGAAGCTTAAGAAATGGCATAAACCCTTAGGATTCCTTACAGTTTTCCCATTGGCTTGGGAGGAACCACCTTGTTTTATGGGCTATAACCATTGCATATATTTTAATACTTTATATTTTTCTTATATATGGTAAATTTGATGATATGTTAGCATGCATGTTATAGGATATTGATAAGATCAATTAAAGGATTAAATAGACAAATGTTGACCATTAATAGTGAGATTAATTTGATTTTAAAAACCCTCAATAAAATATTAAGTTAAGATTGCCTTCTAATATTTACCCGTATTAAAGCCTCGATCGATACAATCTAGGTTCTTCTAAAGTAAAGTACATGTATCTATCTTGGTCAAACACGAAGAATAAGCAAGTGATATTTGCCGGTTATTATATTGGTTAATAGGTTAACTAGGTTACTATAATAGGATCAGATACTTAAAGACAAGAGATTTGGATAAATCATGAGATGATTGGAACAAAATAGAGGAGTTACATGTGATGTAATTGGAAAGTATTGCTTACCTAAATAACCATAATATTGATAGAAAGCCAAAGCTTACTTAAAAAGAGGTGAAATATGGATCCTTACCCACTATAAAACTTCAGAGAAAGTCTTTTTGAAATTAAAATATAATGGTTATTAATTTTGAATAAAATAGTGGGAGCATCATTTAATAAAGTTCTTATCATGATTATAATAAACTTGGTAAATGTACTCATTAGCATATTTTATTATTGTACATTAATTATCGCAAACAACACAAGTTCTTTATCATTGCAATTGGCCTTTGAGAAGGATAGGTTGAATGGCATGAGCTTCCTTGACTGGTTCTATAACTTGAGGATTGTCATCAAAGAAGAACGAAAATTATATGTCATTGAAGAACTCATTCCTTATGAACCAACAGCTAATGCTTCTAGAGTTGATAAGGATGGTTATAAGAAGCATCTTGATGACACGTTAGACATAGGATGTGTAATGCTTATCACTATGACTCTTGAGCTTCAAAAGTAACATGAATATATGGTTGCCTACGATATGATCCAACACCTCAAGGAATTATTTGAGGGGCAAGTGGGTCAAGAGAGTACGAGACCTCTAAACCTTTGTTTCAATGCAAAATGGAGGAGGGAACTCCAGTGGGAACTCATATTCTCAAGATAATAGGTTATATTGAAAGCCTTAAAAAACTAGAATACCCTTTGGGTATGAAGTTAGCCACCGATGTCATCCTACAATCGTTGCCAGATAGTTGCTCAACATGTTACAAACTACTGAAAGTAACATAAAAAAGTTTGGACCTAAGCCCATTTTAATGGTCTACAAGGATAAGGGTAAAGGAAAGGCTAAGGCTAAGACAAAGCCTAAGGACAATGGCAAGGCCAAGCCTAACAAAGGAAAAGCTACATTGAAACCTAAAGGATGAATTGCTAAGGAAGGAAAATGTTTCGATTGTGGTAAGACCAGACACTAGAAAAGGAACTGCTCCTCCTATCTTGAAGATTCAAGAAGGCAAAGGAAAATGGAGCGTCTACTTCAGGTATTTATGTTATTGATATTAATTTATCAACATTTGCTTCTTGGGTATTAGATATCGGATGTGGTTCTCATATTTTTACCTCTGTACAAACATTGGAAAGGAGTGGGAATCTGTTTAAAGGATATGTGGACCTGCAAGTTAGGAATGCAGCAAGAGTTGTTGCATTAGTTGTAGGAACACATATTTTATCATTGCCTAGTGAACTTGATTTAATTTTCAATGATTGTTAGTTTGTGTCCAGTTTGATTAGAAACATTATTTCAATTCCTTGTTTAGACAAAATATGTTTTGAGATAATTATTAAGAATAATTGTTGTTCATTTTATCTCAACAATGTTTTCTATGGTTCGACACAATTAGTAAATGTTCTCTACATTTTAGATGAAGATGGACCCATTTATAACATAAATACTAAAAGATCAAAAATAAATGGCTCTAATCAAACTTATCTTTGGCATTGTCGTTTGAGACATATAAGTGAAAAGCGCATATAAAAGCTCCATAAAGATGGAATTTTGGATTCTTTTGTTTTCGAACAATTGGATATATGAGAGTCTTACTTGTTGGGTAAAATGACTAAAACTCCTTTTAATAGTAAAAGTGAGTGAGCTAGTGATTTATTGAGCTTAATACATAATGATGTATGTGGACCAATGAACACATAAGCCAGAGGAGGTTTTCAATACTTCATTATTTTCACTAACAACTTCAGTTAGATATGGGTATATTTATCTTATGCACTATAAATCTGAAGCCCTTGAAAATTTCAAGGAATTTAAAAATGAAGTACAAAACCTATTAGGTAAAAGTATTAAGGCACTTCTATCAGATCGAGGAGGAGAATACTTAAGCTTAGATTTTGATGAATTTTTTGAAGGAATGTGGGATTGTCTCACAACTTACACCTTTTGGTACTCCACAATGGAATGGAGTTTCTAAAAGGAGAAATCAAACACTGTTAGACATGATTCGATCAATGATGAGTCAGGTTGATCTTTCTACTTTTTTTTGGGGACATGGACTTGAAATAGCTACTTTCACACTAAATCGTGTTCCATCTAAATCAGTTTAACAGACACCATATAAGATGTGGATTGAGAAGTATCCTAGTATGTATTTCATAAAGATTTGGGGTTGTAAAGCTTCTGTTAAACGTTAGACGTCTACTAAGCTCGAACCTAAATCTCAAAAGTTCATCTTTGTGGGATATCCTAAGGAAACTAAAAGATATTATTTCTTCAATCCTATCGAGAACAAAGTTTTTATTGCTCGAACATGATTCTTCCTTGAAAGAGGGTTTGTCTATAGAAAAGTAAGTGGTAAAAGAATAGAACTCAGAGAAATTCGAGAACAACAACAAATCATTGAACCAGAGATTGAACAACAAAGGGCTCCACAAGTTGTTGCGAAATAATCAACTATTTTGGAAACACAACTACTGCAAAAATCTTTAAAAGAATGCCATGTACCTAAGAGATATGGATTTCTCATTACAACACTTGGTGATATTCTACTTATGGATCAAGATATGCCTAGGACTAATCAAAAAGCTGTGGCAAGCCTAAATTCTGAGAAATGGCTTGAGGCTATGAGGTTTGAAAAGGATTCCATGTCAAAAAACCAAGTATGGGTCTTGGTTGACCCACTTGAAGGCGTTAAACCCATAGGGTGCAAGTGGGTTTTCAAAAAGAAAACTAACATGAATGGTAATGTATAAACATAAAAAGAGTGATTAGTTCCTAAAGGTTTTCACCAAGTTCATGGTATTGACTATGATGAAACTTTTTCTCCTGTTGCTATGTTTAATTCCATCCAGATCTTACTTGCAATAGCTGCATTTCATAATTATGAAATCTGGCAAATGGATGTCAAAACAACTTTCCTTAATTGGAAACTGGAAAAGGATGTGTACATGACACAACCTGAAGGTTTTGTAGATCCAAAAAGTGCTGGTAAGATATGCAAGCTACAAAGATCCATTTATGGATTAAAGTAAGCTTCTCGAAGTTGGAATCTTCATTTTAATGATGCAATCAAAGAGTTTGGTTTTATCAAAAATGAAGATGAGTCTTGTGTTTATAATAAAATTAGTGGGAGCACTATTGTATTCTTGGTACTATATGTAGATAACATACTTATCGCACGAAATGACATACCTATCATATAGTCTATTAAGGCTTAGTTAGGAAGTTGTTTTTCTATAAAGGACTTGGGCGATGCTACATACATATTAGGAGTCAAAATCTATAGAGATAGATCAAGACGACTCTTAGGTCTAAACCAAAGTACATACATAAATAAAGTACTGAAAAGGTTCAGCATAGAAAAATCCAATAGAGGATTTCTACCTATGAGACATGATATTTTACTCTCAAAGGAAATGTGTCATTTAACTTCATAAGAGAGAGAACGTTTGAGTAAGATTTCGTATGCTTTGGCTATTGGATCTATCATGTATGTCATGCTATGTACTCGTCCAGATGTATCGTATGCTTTAAACTTGACGAGTCGGTACCAAGTAGATCCCGATGAAAGTCATTGGGTCACAGTTAAAAATATCCTTAAGTACTTGAAAAGGACTAAAGATACATTCCTTATATATGAAGGTAAGGAAGAATTGAGTGTAAAAGGTTACACTGATGCTAGTTTCCAAACCGACAAGGATGATTCATGATTGCAATCGAGTTTTGTGTTTTGCCTAAATGGTGGTGCTGTGAGCTAGAAAAGTTCAAAGCAAGATATAGTAGTTGATTCTACAACTGAGGCCAAGTATATTGCAGCTAGTGAGGTTGCAAAAGAGGTTGTTAGGATTAAGAAGTTCATATCTAAAATAGGGGTTGTGCCAAGCATATCAAATGCTATAAAACTTCGTTGTGACAACAACGAAGCTATTACACAAGCAAAGGAACCTAAATCTCACCAAGCGATCCAAACATATACTTAGTCGCTTTCATCTCATTCGAGAAATCATTGATCGAAGAGATGTGGAAATATGCAGAGTACCAACATGTGAAAATGTCGTTGATCCACTGAAATTGCCTCTGACACAGTAGAAGCATGATCGTCACACTAAGTCTCTCGGTATTAGATATATGATTGATTGATCTTAGTGCTAGTGGGAGATTGTTAGAGTATGCCCAAAGACTGATCATGAGATTATTGTAATCACATACTCATTTTACCTTGTTTCTTAATATAAGGCATTGCCATTATTATTTGAGTTTCTTTTCCTGTGTATATAAATAAATTGAATTGTAATAAAGTCCTAAGAAAGTATGATTATTCCTTAAAAGGTCTTTATTCAAGTATTATTGCGGGCTTGGACAACAATAATGCATTGAGACTAATGTGTAGTTGATTGATGGCAAAGAATTCTTATTGACATAGGGATGTCAAAATAAATACATAAGTATGTATTAGAGAACAACATATTGGACTGACCCGCTATGAGTATGTTTCTTGAATTATTAAGTAATAGTCACAATATTACTCATTGTGATAACTATATATATGATCCTCAAACTTGATATCAACATTGTCCCAACATCTTGAGTCGTATATTTTGATATAGTCAAATCATCTATCGTAACAAGTTGTACTATAAAGACTGATGTTGGATATAGCACAATCCATGTACTAGGATATGGTTGATCAAGAAAGGATTTATCCCTCCTACATAATGGGAGCATTATCTTAAGCCTCTTGATGGAGTGAGACTAAAAATGCATGGCCTTGCTCGAATAAGTAGATATGAGATATCATAGTTATTTGTTTATTACTCGAATAAGTAATATCTTAGGTTGGGACATTTTCGTTGCCTGGAGTCAACATCGAATCAACAAAATCCTTTCAACGTTTTCAATAAAGAAAGTATATTTTCAACCTTATTTCAACTTGATTCATTCCTCGTACATGGATCCTTAATTTTGGGTCACCAAAATAATTTTTTTGTTGCACTACGGGGCATAGTGGTGGTCCCAACAAAACCTCAAAGGGTGTCCCCACCCAAACAATGCTTCAATCAAGCCCACCAACAAATTCGTTGAATGAGGGAACTACCTTACTTTGTATTTTCCTTTGTAAGACGTTTCTTATTAATGAATTTATCATTTGCCTTTCTTTTGCCCCTTTATCATTATATTCATTTCAATTAACCATTAGTTCTATATTGACTTCAAAGAAAATTTTTAACGCACCTGAAGGATTAAGCCATGCTTGGCACTCTATGCATACAGGGCTTCTTTCTTTTTCATAGTCCAAGAAACACCTAAACCTAGGCTTTGATACCAAAACTTGTAACGCCCTCGACCCAACCCAATTGATTGGATCCAAATCTCAGGTGTTACTACTCGATTTCAGACTCGTACCTATTTCGTACTTACTAACACATCTTATATTGAATAATACCTCTCTTTTATTACTACTTATTGACTCAAGTCCAAGTAAACCATGAGAACTTACAGATATTTAACACACCTTTACAGTTGGCAGAGTCTTACAACATGAATGTATATATAATTATTCAACTTAACTCTTCTCAAATTATTTTAAGTCTATGACATTACCTATCGTTGCATAGTTGAACCATCCTATATATTTTACAAGGGTTCACAACATAATCCTCGTTATTTAGTTGGGTGACTCCTAAGACTTGATCACGCTCATACGAATCTGCGTTGTATGCATGAGTGCCCTACTTCACCATTTCCTTGGCGCAGCCATGGTGTCGTCCCTCCAAGCATCAACCATACCTATGAAACAAAACACAAAAGGGTAAGTTAAACTACACTTGGTGAGAAAATCCCCTTTTTACCTGAATTCATGTCTCAGGCTTTATTCTTTGGTTTCCTTCATCCACATCCTTATTTTGACAGTTGCGAGAAATCTATCATAATGTTTAGGTTTAACTTCTTTAGAGTCTGAAAAATCTTCGTGTTTTTGAATTATTACTATGAAGGTGTACATACTTTAGGTGGCGACTACAGAAGTCTTTCCTTTTGACATAGATAGCCACATAGTCATCCTTGAATAATAGATAGTCATAAAGGTGTCCAAAAGCAAAGATAGCCAAAAATTTACTTTTTTAATATTCGCCACAATGCTGTCCTTTAACAAAGATAGTCATAAAGGCATCAAATTTAGATTCAGCCACAAAGGCTCTCATATAACAGAATCAACCACAAAGGCTCTTTTTTGGCAAATGGTGTTTTCGACGATAGGGATTTGCCTAAACTCAGCATCGTGAAGTTTGCCTCTCATCACCTAGTACTCATCCAACCGTCCTTTTCCATCTTTTTCCACACGATGCCATAGCCACAATGATTAGATCTTACACTATGTGGTCTTCATTTCCCCATATGACACCATATCCATCTGGACTAGGTCTTACACTATATGGTCTTCAACTGCCAAGGCCATGGACTGTTCATGATAGAGATTTGTGTTTATTATCCCAACAAAACCTTTAGACATACATAAACTCATCTTGCAAACTCATGTTTTACAGGCTTACTCTTTCAAACTTCATCATACCAGATGTATTCACGTTTCCAGACATGCAACACACTTTCTTTTAACATCACACACACTCTTTTCATGCAGAGGCTTACTCATGACAGGCACAACATACGTTTGCATACATTCATCAAGCACATACTTTATTTCATAATAGATGCATATCATCAAGTAACATATTCAAGTTCATCAGATCTCCACAGAATTAGCATTTCACACTTGTATAGCCTATGCTTCCATTTCACAAATTAGTCATTTGGTACAAAAGAGATTAACATACAAACATACACGTAAAAGTCAATTTAGAGACTCACAAAAATCTCACAATTTTCTTACAAGGTACTCACAAAGAGTTCACGAGGCACTCACCTTTAACAGCTTCGAACACTAGATCCAGGCTTCTGTCGAGTAGATCAATAGCCCTGTAACATCTCGCTCGACAGAAACTCAATATCTGAATATTGTTCGAAAGAGTAAGACGGGTAGAATGAGTCTAGAAGCGAATAAAGCCAAAGCTAGTCTAAAAGATAAGAAACATGTGGGTACGCCTATAGCGCTTTGGTGTTGGTGGACCTTAGGTTGGCACATGGAAATTAAGTGTCATGGCTAATGAGGAAGGATTCACCCAAAATGTCTTTGATTAGAGTAAATAGTATTGGTAAAATCTGTTATAAGTAATGAGGAAATAAACCTTGTGCTGGGAAGTCTATGCCAGCAATAAATGCACTTAGTAACGATGGCCTTGAGTCAGTTAAGATTTAAGGAAACAACAGTTAAATCTTAATTGAATATGAACTAAAATAGTTAAGAACCAAAGGAAAGCACTTGATTAGTATTCTTGAAATTTGTAAGATTTAGATAAGACCACCAATTTATTGATGTGACGTATGTTTGGTTCCAATATAGACTTGGGGTTAAGTTAGAGGCATGAAATAGGTTAAGAAGAAATATATTCTCTCTCTTCCTCTCATTGGTGGAGTAAGGATAAGAGAAAATGAATAGACTCTAAAAAAGATCTAAGGCTGACAATTAGGCAAGTTAGAAGTAGGGTAACATTGGGTGTATGGGCAAGCCCTGAGTAATAAAATGTTATCTACCCCACTAATGCTCTTAACGTATGCATAGATGCATGACCAATATAGGAAAGAACGCCTAGTGAAGCAGTGAAGAGGCTTAGATAATAGGGTCGCTTCCAAGAAGGCGTGATACGCCAAAGTGTGAATTGTTATGCCACGAGATACGCTCTGATGAAATGACTAAAGATAACGGATGAGTTGAAACCCAAGGTTAAGTCACATATGTGTTTTCATACGCAAGTCTTTACAGTTGTCGTGCATCTAACTAGTGATCATATGGATTAATACCCATGTCATATATCCACTAAAATAAAGGAAAATATTTAGTTGATCGGGTAAGTGAACTAAGGGGAAAATTGTCTCATCCTTTACGATGAGCCTGGAATGAGAAGATCAGCCTTGAGAAGTCCTTGTAAGGTAAGTCTCCCAACCTTGCATGCTAAGTTGACAGAGAGCAGTTCTGTTTAACTTGGTAGAGCTTTGTTATGAAATTTTAGTGTCTGAAGTAGAAGGAAAAATAAGTTAGATGAGCAGACCTTGATGTGTTTTCTATGGATTAATGTTTAGGGGCTACTGATCTACTTAAAGGAAACCTATATCTAATGTCTGAAGTTGCAAAAGGTGAGGATCTTGTGAGGTTCCGTAAGGATCTTATGAGGGTTTTGTGAGGGTTCTATTAGCACCCCATGAACTCTTTGAGTGTTCTAACTGTCTGTTGTATGTATGTTTATATGCTTATTTCTTCTATGCTAAATGGTCTTTTGTGTGATGGAAATGTGAACTATGCATGTGTGATATGTTGATTCTGTGAACATGTGTATTTGATAAGCTTGCATGTATGGCTTGATGCCTAAGTGACAATGCGCATCTACTATGAAAAGAAAGAATGAACATGATGTATATGCCAGAAAGCATGAGCTGAATGATAAGTCTTTGTTCTGTTGAAAGGTATATGCATGCATGAGTGTGCTCGAAGCATGATTGTCTTTGCATAAGGAGTCTGAGTTGTATGTCTAGAAATGTAAATGCATCTGCATGTTGAAGCCTATTGTAAATAGTCAATTAAGTACGAGTCTGCTTGCATGTGTGGATCTCTTGAGACAATAAACACAAATTCTGATATGGAAGTTCATGGCCATGGAAAGGGAAGACCATATAATGTAAGACCTAGCCGGATAGCTATGGCATCATATGGGGAAATAAAGACCCACATAGTGTGAGACCTAGTCATGGGGGCTAAGGCGTTATGTGGAAAAGAATATAATTAAATGGCTGGTTGGGTGAGTACCAGGTGATGATGGGAAAATCTCATGATGATGAGTATAGGTGAATCTCTATCGTAGAAAACACCAAGTTATCAATATGTAAAAGCCTTTGTGGTTGTTCTTTGATTTGTGAAAGCCTTTATGGCTGTTCTTTGTTACATGTGAGCCCTTGTGGTGAAAATAGTCAAGTGAAGCTTTTGTGGCTAATTTTGTTATGATAAGAGCATTTGTGACTAATTCTGTTAAAAGCATCTTTGTGACACCCCAAACTTAACCGGGACAGATTGGCCTAAATTCAAAGCATTACATTAGCCACCTAAGTGACTCTCTGGCTAACAACCTCCCACGACACACCCCCAACCTTATAACACCTCAATCTTATACATTTATTAGTTATTTATTAATGCGGAAGCAGTTTGTGAACCAATTTTAAACTTTTTCTAAGTAATTTAACCTAAGGGCATTTTTGTCATTTTATCACCTACGGTTAAACTAACCTGAATTTAGATCTATACATTTATCAACCCTCTTTTAGTCAATTTATGCAAGCCATAAAAATTTTAGCTTAATCCGAGTTTATTTTCTATGTCTAATTCAAGTTTTTTCATTAAGGACTAAATCGTAACAATTTCAAACTATCAATACTATACCCAAATATTAAATTGAGCATATTTCTAACAAATTTTATCAATTACAAGTCTAATCTTAAAATTTTATCAAGCTTCCTTATCATTTAAGGCTCTAATTAGACTTATCAAGTTACAGGACTAATTTGTAATTTAAACGAACCAAAGAACCAATTTAAAAAGACTAGAATTCAAACCCCCAACAGCCCACTACAGTTTTTTGTGTGAACAATTCGATTTTAAACCCAATTTTGAGTTTTAAATGGCCAATTAAACCCGATTTAGCTACAATTAAATATTATACATATTCATACACCTTCAATTGAATTTATTAGCACCAATTAAGCCTCAATTAAATAGAATTAAACATTTAATTTCATGCATATCACCAACCGGTTAATTCAAATAAGTGGCGTACCTTAGTCGCTAGTAAACCACTCCATGGATGCTTCATTTAAACAATGGTTAGTGTAAACATCATGCCTCACACACCGTGTTATTAATCACCGTGTTGTCAAGCAACAATACACCATAAATTATTCAATAATCAAACTCAAACATGCATATATGCTATTATAAAACCATCCAAAATTAGAAATGTCAAATGTCCAAGTCCAATTACAACAAAAATTAAACAAAGCCCTGGAAGTTCCATAATGCCCGATTAACATCTCTAAAACGTGTAACTAAATCTCTATCGAGCCTTAATCTCTTGGAATTCTCTTGCTCGACTCCTCAGCTCCTCAATCCCGTCAGTTAACTGCATGAATGTGAGGGTGTGAGCTTAAAAGCTCAGCGAATGTTAATTAAACGACGAGTAAATTAGCACCCAAATCATGCTTAAATTGAAACCAATCAAATACAAATTTTCAATCACAATATCAATCCATAATAGTTCAATGTCATATGCTCAACCATGTATCAAAAATCATAATTAATCATGGCATATAATCATCAATTTAGCATATAACATTTCGTACATTTATATTGGCATATACAATCATGGCTTAATCGGGTGATCATACATCGAATAAATGGATCTCCTTACTCCTAATTAGAATCAGAATAAATTCCGGATTGAGCGGGCCAAGGCCACATGCTCCCTTATATCGCCTCAAATCAGTCCCGTTGAATGGAGACACAAGCTCAACACTCATTTATCTACTCCAAATCAGTCCACCTAGAGCCTCATTTCTCATAAATAACATATCAATATGGTGAGTACTCAAATCCTAAGGCATGCCAACTAAATCCAATGGATCCACCATGTTATAATGCCAATATAATCAATCAATCATAAAATAATTTTAGTCAATAATGTGCTCAATTTAAAGTGTCAAAATGCATATGTGAATCATGTAACATAGCCATTTTAACATCAAATTAAATCTAGCATACCAATTACCTATTATAAATGTTCATTTATCAATTAAAATATCAACATACCATGAACCAAAAAAATCCAACATACTTGCTTAGTTCACCATTATAATCAATCAAATTAAGCACATAAAATCACTAGATGCTCACTTACCAACACTTAACAAAAATTTCATCACTTAAACATATATCAATAATCTTGCAAAATTAACCAACCAAAACTTAATTAAATATTTGCAATCAGTAATTAATCATCCAATTAAGCATAAGTGAGGGAAATTTACCAAATCGCCCTTTAATAACACTCACCACACAACTAACTCAACCACAACCAAGTGATCAACCAAGCAAATCCAAGCTTCAATTTCAATTAGCTCAATCCTCTTCAAGATTCGAAGCTTACCAGATTTGTATCATCAAGTCAAATACTTGATTCTTCACAAAAATCGATCACTCCAGCTCTCCTTCGATTCGTTCTAAATCCTTTGATTGAAAATCTTGATTCAACAATCTTGAGAAAATTCAAAATATTTTTGGCTACTTTTGTAAATAATTTTGGGTGAAAAGAGAGTATTTTGATAAGGAAATTTGTTGAATCTATTCTCTAATGATAGATCTTTAAAACCATGCAAATAAAATGAATTTTATAGCTTTCTAATATGATGTAAATCGTGTGAAAAGTAGGCTAGATGCATTGTGTTTAAAACTGAAATGACCCACCAGAAATTTAAAAATTGGGAAATTTGTCCAATGGCCACTCCACAATTCCCTTACTTTATCAATTGATCATTTCCCTCCAAAATTCTGAATTTAAAGGTTTATTTTTTAAAATAAATACTCTAAAATTTTCCTTATTTTAAAATCAAATCCAATTTAATTAATATTTAAATTCAACTTAAATTAACTCCTAATAAAAATTATTTTAAAATTCTTTTTCGACCCAAATTAATTATCTTCACTAATAATTATTTAATTACTTTAAAATTAATTTTCCAAAAATATTTTTTTTCTTTTTCCAGATTATTGTTTAATCGATTTTAGATGAAATTGACCTCCTAAGTTAAATTAAAAAAAAATTACTATTAACCCGATAAATTCCTAAATCCACCCTCGAAACCCAAAAAATATACTCGAAACTACTAGACCCGGTTTAGGGATATTACAACCTTCATGGCGAAGTCTATTGAATGTACCTGGACGCCTTTGTGGCTATCTAATGATGTGTGGATGCCTCTGTCGCTATTTAAGTTAAGTGGACGCCTTCGTGGCTATCTATTGATCAAGCATGTGTTTGTAGCTTCCAAAGATAAAGGAAGACATCTGAAGTAAAGAATACGCCTTAGTGGCACTGTCTGTGAAATGACCTTAGGACAAAGATCCAATGGCAACACCGAAGTGGCAGATGTTGAAGAGAATCGTAACTATCCAGCTTGAGACAACGAAAGAATGATAAGAAATGCATGATGATGAGAAGCGGACGAAATCTGCCTTGACCACCAGTAGGAAGGTGAAATGGAAAGTGAGTTTCCAGTACAAACTTGTAAGTCAAATGATACCAACTAAGGTAAGAATGTTTATAGAATATGGAGTACAAGGTATATAGAGATTTAATACATGTTTTGCTGAGTTAGATGAGTATCTGACTGGTTCCATAAAGTGAAGTGCAATGTTTATACTTAATATGGAATGATGAATAAATGTATGATAATGCCTCACAAGTTCTCATGAATTTATTATAGTTGTCTCTGATTGTAGGATCTGTTAGAAATAAGGGAGATGAGAGACGATTCTAAGGCTACGCAATAGGAGCGACGGTCTGTTCTAATATACATACAGAGAAGAAAAAGTTATGGTAGAGTTACGGTCTATGCCAAAGAAAAAGCTAAGAGAGTCATACGATTAGTTATAAGTAACGATAACACATAAGTTTATAAGAAAAGCCTTATGGCGAAGTTAAAGTCTGCGCATAAAATGTAATACTCTATATAATGATAAAAGTAAGGTGAAAGCAATAGTTATATTATCCAGATTGTAAATGTGATTTTACACTGTACAAGAGTTATACACAATAAGTGAAATGAGGTATTTCAGTTATAAAGACTTAGAACTTTTATTAGTCAAATAGTTACATAGGAAAGTAAAGTAAGAGTCTAAGTATGTCAGTCTTTAGGTGTAACACCCAATACTCGGATCCGGTTGATCAGGTCAGGTGGAGGCCGTTACAAGCCCCTAAATGATAAATCAAAACTCATCAAGATCAGTACATTTAGGTCATTCTTCTTTCCACTTTGAATACCAAAATCTCATAACAAAACTTTACCATGCTTACTTTATCAAGCTAAACAGATATGGTCTTTGGCAGCATAGCATGTAAGGTTGTGAACCTTACCTTAACAGGGACATCTCTAAGCTCAAATCTAGCTCCTACCTTCAACTTAAAGGATCTATTTTGGTTCTCCATAGACCTAAGCCGAAATACTTATTGAAGAAGGATAACGATAACCCTGCTAACCTAGATTTATACAACCATTGCCCTTATGATAACTTGACACTTGTCACAATCCTAACCATTCAGCCGTACATGACAATCTATCCACACGCATATTTAGGTGCATGTGAACTCATTTCATGGTTTGTTCCTAACCACTTATTGGAATGTAACTAAGTTCGTAGCCTAGACAAACTTGGCGCATACCGCCTAACAAAAGTTTCTTGCTTTCTAAAGCATGATTTTCCATCATTGCTACATGAGTTGTTCCTCTTACGGCTCTGCCAAAACATCATTTAGGTGGGTAGAACCTTACCAATTCGTTTTCTACCGACCAGTTCATGTAGAAAAGGCTTCGTCTTCGGGAGTGCCTACAGACTTCGAACATTTAGCCAAATCTAACACTTTACTCTGTTAGGGCCTATTCCCTGACCTTCTCTTCTTTAGGCTAAATTTGGTTATCAGGAGGGTGTTATAAGTACACTCTATTGACTTGAACACTCTCACCAAACAAATTAATGACAATCATACCTACATCTATGATTCCTACTGTAACACCCCGAACCCGAGACCGACACCGGAGTCGAACACGAGGTGTTAACAGACTTTAAACCCCTTATAAAAATATTTCCCAGACACTACCAATCTGCATACTATTCGCTTTAAAAATCATATCTTGAGTTTCACAACTCGAAAATCAGTTTCGTGATTTTTCCCCGAAACTAGACTCATATTCCCATCTACATATTTTTTTCTAGAATTTTTGGTCAGGCCAATTAGTACAGTTTATTAGTCAAAGTCTCCAATGTTACAGGGATCGACTACCCTGACCTTTGCGCATTACGACTTGGATATCTCCTTGTACAGGGCTCCAATACTGATGCCGTTTGTTTCTATAGAAACTAGACTCAGAGAGGAATCTATCCATATATGGTATGACTCCTAATTATCTCTGGTTAATTTATAATGAATTTCCAAAGTCGGAACAGGAAATCCAGAAACCGTTCTGGCCCTGTCTTACGAGAACCTGAATATCTCTTAACATACTGTCCGTATGATTGTTTCGTTACTTTCCTATGAAAGTAGATTCATCAAGGTTTGTTTACATAATTTATTCACTATTTAATTCCCTTCCTACTATTTTTAGTGATTTTCCAAATCTACATCACTGCTGCTGTCAGCATCTGCCTTTAAGGTAGACTTTACCTATTTCATGGTTTCCATGATTCAACTAGCCCTTTTTGCATAAATAGCACAATTTATGATAGTGATTAACCATTCCCATGGCTAATCCTTTTCAAGCATATCCACACCGAATGATTATAACATTATACTCAAACACATATAAGCCATTTTCGCATGGCTATCCAAAATTATACAAGTCCAAAGGGTCCACGACCCACAACAAACGGGTAGTCCTATACATGCCATTTCGAAGTTCAACCAAAATTGTACCAAAAAGGGGCTTTGATAGTGTGGGCGACTTTGACTTCAAGATCCCGAGTCCGATAGCTGGAGAACCAAATCTATAAAACAGAGGAGCAATGAAACGGAGTAAGCAATTTATGCTTAGTAAGTTTTGAGCAAGGAATTCCAGCACAACAAAGTATAGCATTCATATAGCTAAACGGATAATTTCATATGCACAAATTTTCGATATCATACTTGCTTCACATTACCAACCCTTATGTACATACACAAAAGATCAACTTAGCCAAAGGCCGGTAGCTCGTTTATCAACTGAGCGAATACTTATTTGTAAGGGCTCAACTAAATTCAAGCACATACGAAACATACCTCAATGTTGGGATGTTTCTAGAGCATTAACTGAAATTTTTACAGCAAGACCATTCACTCCCAAATCACGTACCTTCGGAATTTAACCGGATATAGCTCCTCGTTCAAATGCCTTCGGGACATAGCCGGTTATAGTAACTCGCACAAATGCCTTCGGGACTTAACCCAAATTTAGTAACTCGCACAAATGCCTCCGGGACTTAACCCGGATTTAGTAACTCGCACAAATGCCTTCGGGCTTAGCCCGGAATTAGTATCTCGCACAAATGCCTTCGGATCTTAGTCCGGATATGGTCACTTAGCACAAAGCCTTCGGGACTTAGCCCAGACATCATTCAAATAACCATGCACATTTAACAATAAATCATGGCACATTCGTATTTCGTTTTCATTAGCAAAACTCAAACACAAGACATTTATCATTCTTGCAATTTCGGCTCAATAGCCACACACAAAGAGCATGATTTTGTTTGCTTAAAACATGATCTAATCAAATCTTAATTTAAGCTCTCTTACTCAAGAACTTACCTCGGATGTTGTCGAACGATTCCGATGGCTATTTGACCACTTTTTCCTTCCCTTTATCGGATTTATTTCCCCTTTGCTCTTGAGCTTAATTAAACAAATAAATTGATTTAATCATTTGAGCATCGAAAAGAGGAACACAAGGTACTTAGCCCATATTTATACATTAGACATTAAAGTCACATATGTACGGAATCATGAATCAAACTCAACATTAGCCAATTTTTCCCCCTTGGCCGAATATGCATGTCCATTTTGGGGCCGATTTCAACACTTAATACATTCTACAAGTATGGTCACTTGTATTGACTAAACACCCTTTTGTTTCAAGTTCAAAACTTGGCTAATACGCACATATATACACTAGTAAAGCATCCTCTCCCTTTCCATCAATTTAACACATGCATTGCTCATTAACATACAAAAGTTATATTCGGCCTTAGCACACAACTTGCTAGCCGATTCTTCCCCATCTAGCAACTAATGCAAATATGTGCTCACTCAAAATGCTAAAAAGGAGAGTCAAGAATCATCAATCCACCATCACATGCATCATTAACAAGCTTCATATTTAGCATGCAATGGCATTAACACAAATCCACCTAGGCCGAATCTTAACTCATCTTCATGCCTCATCACCACAACATCAAACATCAACCAAGAATGATGCATCCATGGCCGAGTGTCCTTTCCATCACATAGCAAGATTTAGACCATGGGCTAGGTAGACTCAAGCTAACAACTAAAATATACATGCATCTCATGGAACATCATCAAACATACCTTAGCCTAGCTACATGCATGGCCGAACCTCTTAACCTTTCTTCTTCCTTCCTCCTTAAAACTTTTGGCCAAGGATGAGCACTTTTTTTCTTTGTTTTTCTTTCTAGTTTCGGCAAAATGGGGGAGGGGAGAAACAACCACACACTTTTTTTTTATTTTCATCATATTCCCTTTCATTATTTAATTTCCATGCTCATTATTTTATTTTTTTTCCACCCATGATGCACCAACAAGACATGTCTATGACATGTCTTGCCCATCACACTTGGTCTACCATGCTTGTCATGGCCGGCCACTACTAATAGGGGGAATTTGACATGCAAGTCCCCCCTTTTTCCACATGCACTAATAGGTCCTTACGCATTGACCTATCACATTTTTAAAATTTTCTCACATAAGTCCTATTGACTAAATTCACATGCAATCGACTAATTCGAAGCTTGAAATTTTCACACATTCATAATTACATATTCTAGACAATAAATATCACATTCAAACATTTCGGTGACTCGGTTTAGCGGTCCCGAAACCACTTCCCGACTAGGGTCAATTTTGGGCTGTCACACCTACTGGAATTCCCAACTCACAGGCTAGTTCGCTCAAAATGTACGAGTGTGTACGCTAGGATTCGCTGCCTAGCCTGTCTTGTATCACCACCTCTACCTCGACCTCAACTGTGAGCCCCTGGTCGCACTAGGGTGAGGGTTGAGCTCTGAGTTTGCAACCTCTCTATTCGTTCTAGGCAGTCCCTTAACATATGTTATTTGGATCCGCACTTAAAGCATCCCCAATCAATTTATGGCATTCTCTAGGACACCTACGTTCGCAATGTTCATAGAATGGCCAACTAAACGGTCTAGGCGAGCCTCCAATACCAGCCACGGTGTTATTCTGCTATCACGACTGATTTGATCGAAAATTACGTTTTACATTTCTACTAGAGTTACGTGATTCGCGATCTCTTTGGTCGTTTGTCCAGACTGTCCAGTCATTCCTTTCTCTAACCCCATTCTAATTTGCAGAGCCTCTATTTGAATCTCCTCGATGGCCCTCGCTTTTTCAACCAACTCATCGAAGTTTGCCCTGTTATGTGCTACTAGATAAATTTGGATGTTGTGATGCAATCCAAAGTGAAACCTTTTGTACCGATCCCTTTCCAAAAAGACCATCTCAGCTGCGTATTAGGTAAGTCGCACAAATTTTACCTCATACTCAGCTATTAACATATCGCCTTGCACCCGTTTAATAAATTCTCACTTGCGAGCTTCCATGTATTGTTCACCTATGAAGTTCTTCTTAAATGTTTCAAGGAAGAAGTTCCAATTCAAAAGATTCATAGCAGTTCCTTACTTCACAGTGTTCCATCAACGATGGGTTTTGCTAGTGAGTAACGACATAGTACATCCAAGCTTTTCCTCCTCTGTACAAGTCATTTGCTCAAGGATCTTCTTAACAGCTCGAGCCAATATTCTGCCTTTGTAGGATCAGCTCCCCTGATACCACTAAACTCATTCCCACCTAGGGCTTGTTGACGCTCTAAAGGCAATCCTCGATTGGCTGGGGTAGTATTAGTACTAGCGACACATTGGAAAGCCCCGATCATGGCTTGTACCAATGGTTCCACACTTTTATCTAGAACATTTTCCCTACGAGGTCGCACAAGTAGTGTCGAAGTCCTGTCACCCTCTAGAGGGCTTGCAGTTTCATTACCACTACTCACACCCTAGTTGGCACGGTTCGCACTAATGTTAACTCATCCCATAGGCATCCTGTAATTTCTAATTACACAAAACAACTACGTAGGTGAGTAGCGAGAAGCGATCCTTGGCATGACCTAAAAGAACATGCTAATAAAGGCAATGTGTTCCCAATTCTATTCCAAACAATCTCCCAAAAATTTATTTATGGGCTCATATAATAGAAAGTTCGCATGGTAGGGTTTGCAAAACAATCAAACAACTAGTAAACCCACCCATCAAACCTATCGAGCCTAGTGAACCTAACAAATTAACCAAACATGGCTTTGATACCATTGAATGTAATACCCCAAACCTGACCGGGACAGTCTAACCCAAATGCAAGGTGTCACATTAACCACCAGAGTGACTCTCCGATCAACACCCACAAACCTCCAACACACCGCACATTAATAGGTTTATATGTCATCATATAATGGAAAATTTTAAGCCATGGATTAAGGTATGAAAGATTCAAGGATTGCGTTCTTAAGGTTCGCACCCTAAGTTCGCAGTATGTTACCTCGCAGCAATGTTTCGCTCTAAAATAGGAAAGCTAAGAATAGCCCTTGCGAGCTGTTCCTTGTCATCACTCTGTGAGTCACGATTTGGGACTTAGGAAGTAATAGGTTGAGGAAACTCTCCTCAGAGTCTTGCATATGGATTTTGGCGAGCTATGACTACTCTAAATATATGGCAAACCCCTTACTGTGAATTGTCCCATTTTAAGAGTCCTCACGAACCCTTCGGGTTAGACGAGCTGGGCTTGCACATTAGGTACTATGTGAATAAACTTAAATTGTTTAAATCTTGATTTATACATGAATGTAAATTCATTAAACATGAGCAAGAACTTTTAAGAAAACATATCATCCATATACCTAAATTTTAGCACGAGTAATCATTAAGAACTCGTAGTTACATAAAGCATTTCTAGGAGATAATAAAATACGACTTAAATTCTAGGATAACTTTGGTCCACATTGCCTTATTTTTCTAGAAATCAACCATTTCGATTACTCAGGAAAATATGTTGAATTTTTGACTTCGTCGCGTACTCTCACCCAACGCTACCTATCTGAGAGGTTACAAAGAGTGTGTGAGTTTACAACTCAGTGAATGAACAGAAAAACCAATTAGCACGCACAAAAACATAAGTTAAGTAAGAGCTTATTTTAGTTACTATCTGCGAACCAAGTTCGCCAAAGTTACATGAAGTCTAGTTCACAGTTACGCACTATCAATTAATATAAAAAAATAAAACATGATAAGTTGGAAAGCTAGTTCTTATTCGCATATTCTTTTCTATTGAATAAACGAATCTCCTTATAACTTCTGCACTTTGCTCAAAGAGTCTAACATATCTCACAAGTGTTGTATTAAGCTAACACTCTCCATCACTCTAGCATGTCCATTGAATAGAGCTTAGCTCGACATTCCTTTATTCCTCCTATTTTGTCTCAGAGCCTCTCACCCAAATCACAAAACACAAAGATGAGTACTAATAATCCTATGGCATGTCATTATATCCAACGGATCTTAAAAGATTTTAGTGTCAAAAATTTTACAAACACATAGAGCTCACAATTTATGAGGAGCTCGCAAAACATATAATCACATAGAGCTCGCAATTTGTAAAGCTCGCAAATCTTGTTCATATATATATAGCTAGCAGTATTGAGCTCGCATATCATTGTTCAAATAATCACACATTTAAACACAATCATAAAATAGAGTTTTAGAGAATGCTTACTCTTCGTAACTTAGGGTAAAAGCCTAAGCTCCTGATTAATACTATGGTTCACACATACAAGTGGCGATCCCTAAACACTCACCAGTTTGCTGAAAGCTTTAAACAAGCTTCGCCTTTCCCTTTTCATAAACGACCTTACCAGGCTCGCAACTTCACAAACATTTTACACACATATCACTAATAGTTAAAGCACATTTAGACTCATTCAATAACTCAAGCGAACCTAGGTTGATACATTTTGGTCTTATGGCAAACGTAGTTTCCTTTGTTGCAAATTTACTTAAAGGCCCTAAAGTTACTTCTAATCACCTAGCACAACGTAGAAACAGAGTCTTACCTTGAATCTTTAACAAAAGCAAGCTTAGTTTTTTATTTGCAGCACCTCAACAGAAAACGAGAAAGAATGAAAATATGGCTAATAAAAAAGTTTTAGTATTTATAAAGGTTAAAATCCTTCATTGGCAGAGTTTTAATTCCTATGTAACTAGGGTAGTTTAGGACGAACGGGTCTCCTAACGAGAAGAGGTCATGCATGACTCTAATTTAATTAAGGAAGGAAACTGTTTCCTCAACTCTTCTCAAATAACTATACAACTACTCCTACTTTCACCTTTTTTGCAATTCAATCGCTAACTTTGTTAACCAATCAATTTAGGTCCTTTAATAGTCAATAACGATAGGTCCTTTAATAGTCAATAACGATTCGCTGGTCTAAACTCCTAAACCCTATTTAAAAATGTTACACATGGAATTTCCATTGATCTGATATTCATATATGAACTTTTGGAGGTTGGTTTTTGTATTTTGCATCAGACTTTCGCTTGAATACTGTTTAATATCAAAGTTTGTAATTCAAATCTATTTTATTTATTTAAATAACGAATTTAGATATTTAAATTTAATATTTATTTATATATTTCAGGCATAGTTATATATTTTTAATTCATTTGACATTCAACCTTCAAACTTTTTTTAAAAAATAAATAAAATTTTTAAAAAGTTCATAAAAAAAATTAATCACATAAAAAAAATAAAAGTATAAATATGCCCTATAAAACTTGTTTCGTTGAAAGAAAAGTATGATTAAAATTTAAAGGTTGAGACCGAAGTGCAAAAAAAAAAAAATGGGCCAAAATATCCTTAAGGGTTAAATGTTTAATGGAGACAAATATTGAATCGAATGCAGCTCTTAATGATGAGAATCGGGATAGAAACCCTTTCCTAATAATTTTTCCAGAGAGTGGTCACCCATACGAAATATAATAACAATGGATTTTTAACACTACAATCAGTTTCCTACAAAATAATTGGGATTTTCAAAGTGTTAAAGAAGAACAAAGAAGTGCTTCTGGAAGCTCTACTCCTCAAATAATTGAAAATGCATTTACACAAACAACTCATTATATAGATAGGAAGATTAGAGGAATATAAGATGCCAACCCCAAAACACTACAAAAATAAAATACAAGCACATGTAAATATTGTTCAATACCTTCACCTGGAAATAGACCCAGACCTGGGCTTGGTCCTCACAGGTTGCAACCAATCAATGTTTGCTATCATACTAGCCTACTAAATCATCTAGCCTTGTCAGCTGCCTTTGTTTGAGGAAGGGTTCCAAAAACTCTGTCCCAAAACGCTGAAGTGATCCCAAAGCCCTTATTTTGGATCCTAAAGTGATGGTTCAGGTGATATTTCTGCAATAAAAATGATCAAATCAAGCTACGGAACACTTGTGACACAAGTGTTAACTGCTACTTTGATAAGGTTTAAAATCTGCTTTCATTAAATCCATGGGGCTGAAAATTTATAGCGACAACCTGCTCTAGATAATGTGTTAAACTAGCAAGAAAAGTTGCCTGCGACTAGTTAAAACATAAGTTTCTTACCTTAAGGCTTTTAGGAACTTGGTTGGTGGGCTGACCATGGTGTAGGTAGTAATGGGTGACATCATACATAACATACCCAAGTAAACCTCCTCCAAACAAAGCAGGAGTAGTGGACGGAGTGGCACAAAACTTAATCAGATTCCAGAACTAGTAAAGACCAAAAACGGTAAGTGGAACGCAAGTAAACAGAATAATCCAAAGATACATGAATTGCACATGCAATAAAATGCTTTTGATGCAAACTTTCACAGTTCAAGGTTTTGAAGGATTTTACAGAATAACAGGAAACAAAATTACCATGTAAAAGAACATTAGACACAAACTATTATCAAAACTCAGCTGTCATCTACTCGAATGGGAGACCTAACTAGCATCATCATGTAATATATGAACAAGAATTGAAGTAAAATAACACACCGGTATGCATAATATAGCAGCTGCAGCAGGTGGAAAAACAAGCCTCAGGCCGTCCATAGGGTGCTTGTGGTGGCAGCCATGAAGAAGATAGTGTATGGTGTTTCCCCTATATCAAAGTTCCCAATGAATTATTACATCTTTCTAGCATACTATGAAGGCTAATATGCGCAGAAAAGGCAATAAAATTTGCAATACAAAAGTAAAATATGCATTTGATGTTTTTCTACAAGAGTTGTGAACCAAGGAGAGAAGGAACTAACCAATAACTCTTAGTTTCAATGTGGAAAAGGAATCGGTGTAAAACATATTCCACAAATGTCCACAGAAAAATGCCAAAAGCAACCATTAAAGCGGTTTGGGGAAGTGTATGCCCCATACGTACGGACATTGAAATGCACCAGCAAACAACAGGCAGCCATATGGTTGGAATTGCCCACCAGGCAGTGCGAGTCAAGAACTGTTTCAAGTAAAACAAGCCAAAGATGCATTAGCACGCACTTACAACAAAGTGCATCAGTAATGCTTAATAAAATATTTCAAAATGTTTATAAATACCTCCCAAAAATCACTATCAAAGAACCTAGGACCTTCCTTGCTCACAATAGGCTGATGAACCCACTCCTGATAACTTTCTCCAAGGTGACCAACCTGTCGTAGATCATTAAACAGTCAAAATCAGTAGTTTTCAACTAGAAAAATATCAATCTCCCTCATGCCTAACATTGCTAAATAGTATTTAAACTGCAAAAAAGGAAGCAATGAAATCAATGAAAGAAACAGAACAAGAAGTGGTAAAGAAGTTTGTGTCTAATTAACACCACCAAGAAATCAAATCAAGGAAATAAACAAAAGAAATACAGGACTAATGAAGCAATAAAAAATTTCACAAACATATCTATATGTCGCTATTTTAATCACATAAGAAACTATATAAGTGAACTGAAAACCAGTTACACCATAGCTGTCACCACGCATGCTTGTTCCACAAGATAAACCAAAATCAAACATATGATCTTGGTACCTGGAAGACAAGGGGTTTATTCAAATCAACGGTAAATTTGTGTGCAACCATCTTCGCAACTGCATTAAAGAATAAATCTGTTTAGCAAAGGATTAATGAATTAGTAATTTTTGTTTGAAGAATAACAAAAAGAGTGAGGATGACACAAGATTCCACTTATGTCAGGCTACTCCATGGAATTTGTACCATTACTTAACCTCAAAATTCCAATTTTCAAACACATTTCGACACTCAACACTCGAGGATAAAAATCATGAATCAGATTCCCACAGGGACGAACCACAAATTAATTTTTTTAAAAAGTTGTTCAAATTATAAAATACTAAATAAAGATTCGGTTACATCATATCTCAGCCATCAATCAGAAATTTGCAGGAAAAGGGAAAAAGGAAAAAGAAACAGTGCTACTAAAAAAATTAGTAAATCAAGCACTTATATTCCTATTACCCCAAATTTCTAAGCACCCAACCAGCATAACAACACAATGTACTTAACTGAAACATCAACGAAAACCCAGAATTCAGAAGAAAAGAGAAAATAAATTACAGCAGATCTAGAGATTAAAGAAAAACACAAAAATAAAAAGCCAATAAGAAAATTAAAAAGAAAGAAAGAAAGGAAGCAGAACCAACCAAAGACAATGTGGGTTGAAGCTAAGCAAACGCACCAAAAAGCTAGCTTCTCAATGTGAAGAGAAGCTAAAATAGAAGAACAAGGTTTGTATACTTTAGTGAAGCAAAGAGAAGACTGAGAAAGAAAAGGGACAGGATTTTGGGGTATAAATTAAGTGTAGATAAATCGTGGGAGATGATATCAGCCGTTGATTTAAAAAAGAAATATTGTTGGGTATCGAAGAATAAAAAGGCCAGCGGATCTGTCTCACGTTGGATTCTAAATTTCTAACGGTTGCCAGTCTGGCATATTGAAGATCCAGCTTCGTATTTGCGGTGGGGTGGGGGTGGGGTGGGGGTGGGGGTGAGGGAACTATTTTGTATTTTGCTCACATGGTATGCAAGAATGTGAATGCCGAATTTTGCTGATGTGCTTAAAGGGTGTTGGTTGCTGACTGTGGGGTGAGCATTTGGTTAATTTAATCAATTTAACCGATCTTAACATAAAATAATCAAATTAATCAAGCTATTAATGGATCAAATATAAAGTGTTCAAATGTCTTTTGATTGAGTTTAATGTCATCAGACACAAATTTTTGTTTTTAATTATAGAAATAGAGTAAAGTCTGAATAACAAATACGATTAGAACGATTCGAATTCAGATTACACTTGAAGCGATGAACATCCTGACCATCAAACTATATAATTTGACAAATTAAATCACATCAACTCATATTATTAAAATATAAATGAGAATAAATGTAAATATAATAAATATACTTATGTCTTTTAAATTTTCATTTATTTAAAATAAATTACTACTAAATAAGTCAAGCTTTTAAATAATTTTTTTATTAATACATTTTTCTATGATAATAGTTAATTTTTTATATAATTTTTTAAATATTATACTTTCCTTTTTTTTTGTTAATAATAATATATTATACATTCCTTTAAAACACTATTTATGTTTTCAAGATAACTTCATACATTTTTTAATATAACTATCTTTTTAGAATTTTCTTTTACCATTTAATCCTTTTTTAAATTTATTAAATAATTACCGTAAAAATCATTTATTTAAACATTAATTACTTTATTTTAAATTAGTGTCATAGTTATGATAATAATCGGTTATAAGAGCAATTAATAAAAAAAGCCTAAAATTAACCGTATGTTTAGATTGAATAAAAATAAAGAGAAAAAGAAGAGGAAAGTAATACCTTTGTTTTGAATAATTTTTTTTATTTAAGGAGAGTTGAATATTGGTAAAAGTATTAGAGAAGTCTCTATGTTCTAGTGTCACGGACTTAGAATTTTTCCACGCGATCCGTGCAGCCTTAGGCAGTTTCTTTGCTTAAAAACGCCTAAGTCAACCTAACACGCAATGATAATGGATTCAACAGTAAAAACACCTAAGTCAGCCTAATCTCGCTCGATAAAGGATTCAACAGAATTCCCTCAAGGCACCTACGAAGAACAGCAGAAGAACGAAGTAAGAACGAACTTTGAAAGATGAACAAAAGCCACAGAAGAGAAAGAACACTTGAGACAAAAGTTTGAGTGAATACTCTCAAAATTCTTATTTACAACTGAATGCGTTGCAATGAGCAAAGAGATCTCTATTTATAGTTGAGCCTCAAAGTACATCAAGGGCTACAATTAAAAGCTGTATACAATTAGAACTCTAAGACACAATTAGAAGCTGTATACAATTAGAACTCTAAGATTACATAATCATATCTTATTGGATCACTTTCCATATTTACCGGGCTCTTGAGATGGGCTTTTAATCTCTCCAGGCACCGGGCCAGTTTGGTTGGGCCAAATGACCTCCTTCAAATACGATGGATCATACAAGTTTGTCATGGTTGCATGCTCCCATGCACAACCCATGACATTCTCCCCCACTTGATCTAGCGACGCCCTCGTTGCATCCTCCTTATGAAACTGATCAATCTTCCCTTGGAATTGCCACAATGCATCGGCAGGTTCCCAACTTGCTTCGCTATTAGGAAGTCTCTTCCATCGAACTAAGTACTCATGCCGTGGTCGGTGGTACTTTTGTCTAATTATCCGATCTGCCTCAATGTTTTCGACTTCACGATCATACGACACCTTTACCCCCATCGGTGCTCATTCGGACTTGCCTCGATTTGGATCTTCTTGATCCCCATGAAATGGCTTAAGCATGCTTACATGAAAGACCGGGTGGACTTTAAGTTTTGCTGGCAACTCAAGCTTGTAGGTTACCTTACCTACTCTCTTCACAACTTTGAATGACCCATCATACCTTCGCACAAGACCCTTGTGCAAGCCAGTATATCGCAAAATCAAGTGTAGTTTAGCGAAGACTGAGTCACCCACTTGAAATTGTATATCCCTTCGTTTTTTATCAGCCCACTTCTTGCTACGCTTACTTACCTTGTGTAAACAAGCTCTAGCCAAGTCATTCTTCTCTTGCCAATCTTTTGCGAATCGATAGGCTGCTAGATTTGGTCCTGTATAATGGGTCACAACAGTGTTGGGTGTAAGTGGTTGTTGACCCGTCACTATTTCAAATGGACTTTGATTCGTGGCCTCACTTCGCTGCAAGTTGTATGAAAATTGGGCCACATCCAATAACTTTGGCCAATCCCTTTATGTGGCACTTACGTAGTGGAGAAGATATGTTTCCAACAAGGCATTTACTCGTTCAGTTTGGCCATCGATTTGTGGATGCATGCTCGTGGAAAAGTTCAAATCTGAGCCCATTGACTTGAACAACTCCGTCCAAAATCGGCCCGTAAATCGCCCATCTCGATCACTAATAATAGACAGTGGCACTCCTCAATATTTCACCACGTATCTAAGAAACAACCGAGCCGCTTCCTCAACAGGACACTCCTTAGTCACCGGAATAAATGTCGCATACTTTGAAAATCTGTCCACCACAACAAGAATACTCCCAAACCCGTCAGACTTAGGCAAACCAATAATAAAATCCATGGATAAACTCTCTCATGGCCTTTTCAGAACTGGCAAGGGTTGAAGCAAACCGGCTGGAGTCTTTAACTCAACATTATCTTGTTGGCACACTAGACAAGTTTTCACATAGGTTTCCACATCAGCACCCATGTGAGGCCAGTAATAACGTTCCTCCAAAAGGGCCAAAGTGCGATACATCCCTGGATGGCCTGCCCATTTCGAGTACTCCTTCATGACTTCCTTACGGAGTTTCCCATAATGGGGCACATAGAGGCGGTGTCCATGAGTGTATAACAGTTCCCCATCAAGCCAAAATCTTCTTGTTTTTCCCTCCTTGGCAAGCTCAATCAAATTTTTGGCTGTGGGATCATGGGACAATCCCTCTCGAATGTATTCCAACAAGGAACCATCAGGTTGACTAATTGCTGCGAATTCCATCTTTCGACTGAGTGCATCAGCCACAATGTTGGCACTTCCTGGTTTATATTCCATTGTAAAATCAAACTCCGCTAGTAAAACCTGCCAACGAGCCTGCTTGAGAGACAACTTTTTCTGGGTTAGAAAATAACTATTGGCAACATTATCGGTAAGGACCACGAACCTGGAACCCAATAGATCATGTCTCAATGTGCGCAAGCAGTGTACTACCGCAGTCATCTCTTTCTCTTGGACCGTATATCTAAACTCCATCTCATTAAGCTTTCGACTCTCAAAAGCAATTGGGTGTCCATCTTACATCAGCACTCCCCCTATAGCATAATCTGATGCATCCGTGCGTACCTCATAAGGCTTCGCAAAATCTGGCAAGGTAAGTACGGGTTCCCTCGTCATTTCTTGCTTCAATTGATTAAAGGCCTTCTCACATTCCGGTTTCCAATCTCATACCTTCCCATTTTTTAACATGTCCGTCAAGGGAGTGGTAATTCTAGAATAGCCTTCAACAAAGCGTCGATAGTAATTTGCCAACCCAAGGAAGGATCTCAATTCCATTACCTTGGTTGGAGGCTCCCACTCTGAAATGGCTCGAACCTTGCTCTTATCTATTCGGATCTTACCACCTCCCACAATATGGCCTAGGAATGACACCTCTTGTTGGGAAAATGAGCATTTCTCCTCCTTGATGAACAGCTCATTTTCCCTCAAAGTTTGGAGCACTTCCCTCAAGTGTCCCATGTGCTCTTCAAGAGACTTGCTATACACCACAATATCATCAAGGTAAACAACCACAAAACGATCAAGAAATGGTTGAAGTACCTTATTCATTAGGGTACAGAATGTAGCTGGGGCATTCGTGAGTCCGAAAGGCATCACAAGGAACTCATACGAACCGTACCGTGTCACACAAGCTGTCTTTGGTTCATCTCCCTCGGCTATCCGAACTTGATGATACCCTGATCTCAGATCTAACTTAGTAAACCATCTTGCACTACCAAGCTGATTAAACAAATCTACAATAAGAGGAATAGGGTACCTATTCTTCACAGTGATCTTATTTAGAGCTCGATAATCGATGCACATTCTCAAGGACCGATCATGTTTCTTTTGGAATAACACTAGGGCACCGTATAGGGGTTTAGATAGTCTAATGAATCCTGCATCCAAAAGTTTATTCAATTGTTTCCGTAACTCTTCTAATTCTGGCGGAGACATACGATAGGGGGCCCTTGCTGGCGGCACCACATTGGACACTAACTCGATTTTGTGGTCCACCTCCCTCTTGGGTGGCAAACTTTTAGGCAACTGAACAGACATTACATCTTGAAATAATTGCAACAATTGACCCATTTCTTTCGGGGTCTCACAAACAGACTCAGCGGTCTCTTCGATCTTTAAGGTTGCTAAATATGAGACTTCATTTCTACGTACACCTTTAGCAAACTGAATTGCTAACAGTGTTTTTCCCTCAAAGCTTCTTTTCCTTGTCACTTTCACCATGCATTGATGTTTCGCGTCCAAAATCACCATGTAATTGCTCGAAGGGGCAATAAGAGCATTAACCTGATTTAGGAAGCTTAGTCCAACCACAAAATCATAATCATCAAGCGGTATTACCTTAATGGATACCTTCCCGGACCATTTGCCGAGCTGAAGATCCACTCCTTTTGCAACCCTTTTGATTGGAACACTTTTTGAGTTTACTGTTTTGATTTGACCCACTTCATTATCTATCTTGAGGCCCATTTTACAAACAGCCTCCTCGAACATGAACAATTGGAAACGTCTGTGTCAATGAGCGCATTCAATTTTCTGCCAGCCGCAATGATGTCTACAAACATCAAACCATGGCTCATTCGATCTTCGACACCCCCTAGTATCGAGCCAAGATTGTTATCCTCCACATTGGACTCCCCCTTTGCTTCCATAGCCATGAGAGCGGCCTTCTTTGGGCAGTCCTTGATCATATGTGGACCATCACAGTGAAAGCAACTTATAGGCCCACTCTTTTTCTTGTCCCAAGGCTTCTTACCATTGCCGTTCCTAGTGGGCCTTTCTTTATCTCCCCCACTATTACTCTTTTGATTAAATCTGGGCTTAGAAGAATTGGCATTGTCTTTCTTCCCACCAAATTCAGCAAGCGATTCTGCTACGGACATAGCCTTGGTGAGTTCTTGAACTCCTCGACGTTGCAACTCCTACTTCGCCCACGGTTTTAATCCGTCCATGAAATAAAAGAATGCCTCTTTCTCCCCCATATCTGAGATTTGAAGCATAAGTTCGCTAAACTCCTGCACATACTCCCTCATAGTGCCTTGTTGCGCAATCCGACACAACTTTGCCCAAGCCTCATCCTGGGCATACTCTGGGTAAAACTGTGCTTTGAACTCACATCGAAACTCCTCCCAAGTTTCGATTTCGGTCCCACCACATCTCACATCAGTGGACTTACGACGCCATCATAACAAAGCAACGTCAGATAAATACATCGCAGCAGTAGTTACCTTAGTGACATCCTCTGTGATGCCTTTGGCAAGGAAGTATTGCTCGATTCCCCACAGAAAGTTGCCCACATCTCTTGCAGACCTTGTTCCCTTGAACTCATTGGGCTTGGGAACATCAATATTGGGCTTGGGTGCGACAGCAGCTAACCCACCATTGCCCAAAACAGCCTTGTAGATTGTGAGTTCACCCTTGAGCTCCGCAATCTCCCCTTTCAAAGCCACCACCATAGTCTCAATGGCATCATCTCTACCCGTCAACTGTTCCACATTGTTCAACACATACACTTTGAGCTGCTCCTGCATTTTAAAATGTACAAAATAGCCCCTCCGTTAAATTTGTGTCTCTTAAAAGATGATGTGGAACATTAATTTAAATGGTTAATTACTAATTTGGTCCCTGAACCATAGCTAAAATATTGTTTTGATTTTTTTAAAAATTTTCTTAACACTAATTCTAAAAAATTATAAAAATATTTAAAATAAATATAAATTATTAAAAATTATGTTGAAAATTATGTTAAAAACTCAATAAATATAGCCCTCAGTGTTTACAACATTTCTCATTTTAGTTCTAATTCTTAAAAAATTCAATAAATTTTACACTAAGTATTTACAAAATTTGTCAATTTAATCCTAACTCTAAAAAAATCATTTTTAGCCCTTTATAACTTACCGACTAACACAGTAAGGTATTAAAATAAGAAAAGAGCTAACTCTAGTAAGTCACTTGTAAAAGGACTCTAAAAAATTTGGATAGAACACAAAAAATTTAAGGTAAACTATACCAATTGTCCCTAAACTTTGTTTCAAATTATATTTCAGTCACCCAACTTTCAAAAGTTATATAATAGTCACTAACATTATCAATATGTTACATTTTGATCACTTGTCTATTAACTACCATTAAGAGGACAACGTGGCACACTAATTTAAATAGTTAATTACTAAATTAGCCATTGAACTATAAGTACTTTTTTTTAAATTTAACCTTAATTCTAAAAATATTTTTAAATTTTTTTAAAAATTACAATAAAAATTACAGTAAAATATATATATTTTTAAAAGTAAATCTGCTATAGATTTTTTTCCCTTAAGAAATTAAAACTAGATTTTTATTAAAACAAAAATTAAATCAAATTTTATCAAAGATAAAACTTACATCCAAAGAAACTCTTTTTTGATGAATCATGGTGTTTTTTTTTTCTTGAAAAATTGAACTCTCTTTCAATAATGAGAAACATTTCTATTTTCAATAAAATTCTCTATTTGATGAAAACTATCTAATGCAATGAGACACTAACCTTACTTGTTGAAGACATTCTCGAGTGTAATTCTAAAAGTACTCATTTCAATAAAATCATGATTTTATTACTATTGAAATACAATCAAACCAAAGAAACAACACATTTGCAGTAAACAAAATCTTGCAATTTTGCGTCTCTCTTTGGCGACGAAGAAGAAGATGAAGACAACGAGCTCCTTTCGCTACTTCTCCACCTCTGGAGACATGATGATGGCTTTGGAGTTTTATTTTAAATTAAAATTTCACTTTTATATTTTATTTCTTCTCATAAATTTAAAAAATTATTTTTTAAAATTTTAAAACCCATGGAGTCCTTGATTAGAATTCAAAACTTTATATTAAAAGTTCAAAACACATAAATTGTTAAACCCAATAACTTAAACATTAAAGCTACTTAGGGTATTAAACAATAAGATCTTCAAATCAAAAAGTTTGTAATAGCTAAGGAGACGCGGAAATGAGTGATCAAAATTTTATACACTATCAAGAGATACGAAAGAATAGGAGATGTGAAAATGAGTATTCACTAAAGTAGAAGAAAGTAAAAATTAAATAAATTTTTATGTACTTTTTAGTTAGAAGCATGTACAATGAAGATAGAACTGAACATTAACGGAAGCATAAGAAATTTGAAAGTGAGTAACCAAAACTTTTAGTTGATTTTTTTTTTACTTCAATCAAGTTTTTGTATTTATAATTTTTAGAAATTTTTTATTTATAATTTTTATTTTTAAAAATAGTTTAACATACTTTTTAATATATTTTTATTATTTTATATTTATTTTTAAGATTTTTTTATTTTTTTAGAATTATTGTTAAGAAAGATTTTAAAAAATCAAAATGATGTTTTAGCTATAGTTAAGGGACCAAATTAGTAATTAACCATTTAAATTAACGTTCGACATCACCATTTAACAGAATAATTTAACAGATAGGCTAATTTGCACGTTTCGAAATGTATAAAGGTTAATTTACCAATTTTTTAGTAGGGGCCAGAATACAATCCATCCCTAAGTACAGGGTCTTCCCTAATACTTTTATCGTTAAATATCCTTACTTTCTCTTGAGTTACTCATTTTTTAATTACTCAAATTATAGGGAGAAGTTCGGGACAGGAAAGTAATGTTTTCTTTAAGATTCAAAATATCATTTTTATCATATAAACGTTTCAGGTAAGTTATTTTATAAGAATGATATGATTGGGAAGTTATAAAGTAATTATTTACTTAAGTTTCCAAAATTTTACCAAACAAAGTAAAACATCTTTCACTTTTCTTTTATTTTTTAATTTGAATTATCCAAACAAAACAAACGGAAAGTATAGCTTCTGAGAAAAGAGGTAAAATAAAATGAAATGATAACATTTTTGTGTTTGTACAATTTAGTATCCTCTATTTTCTTTTAAAATAAAGGTTACTTTTTGTTTGTCCTGAGTCTCATGACTTGTGGAAAAAGTTAAAAGGAAAACTGGAAAAGTAAATGATTAATTAAAATATAAATTGTTTATTGTCTTTTACATAAAATATTTTATTAAAAGATTATAACACAACAATCATTTTGATATAACATTTCTTTTTCCATATTCAACCAAATAAGTTTTTGTAAAAATAATTTAAAGAAATTCAAATAGGATTTAAGTAACTCAATTTATTTATTCAAATTCCACCAAATTTTTTTTATGAATTTTCAAAAACACTAAACATTATTTCATTTAATACTGTAGAAAAAAAACACTTAAGCTTCAAAATGTCGTTTTTACTTAATTCTAATATATTTTGTGTTATTAAAATTGTCTTTATATTTTTACAAATTTAATAATATTCATATTGTATATTTATATTATGTACTCTTAATATCATTATTTTTCTTTCGTTTATTTTTTTAACTCATGAAATTTTAATAGTCTTTTTTTTAAAAAAAATTATATATCCAAACAAAATAATAAAAAATACATGTGATGCATTCTAAGTACTAAATAGCATTTAAAACAATCTTATGAGTTGTAAAATTTTGCATCAAAACATACCCTTACTTTCTTTTATAATATTAATTCTAATGTTTCATTACTTAAATGACTTAAAAGTTTTTGGCGCCACCAACATGCCACGTTAACAATTTGCATTAAAAATCTATTTTTTAGTGGAGCCATATAGAATGGCGTCACTTGTATAAATACTAGAGAAATACTTTACTTTTTGAAAGTATGGAGGATTTAAACAATTTTACCTTTTTCTGGTGGAGCCAAATAAATTGGCACCACCAGATTCCAAGACAGTAACCTGTTTGCCTATTTACCTATTGAAACAAGTAAAATTTTTATATTTGTTTTTCATTCACGTTACCTTTTCTAATTCTTTGTCCTTTTTCATTTTTTTTCTTTTTAAGTTTTTTCTTTATTTATTTTTTAAGTTTTTTATTTTTCTTTTATTTATTTATTTTTTATTATTGGTTTTATAAAATTTTAAATATATTTTTTTAATAATATAAAACATTTAAAATATATTATTTTTAAAGACATGACTTTTTAAATTTATTATTTTTTATAATATTTTTAATGTATATTTTAAAATTTTTAAAAATATATTTATTTAATTTTAAATATAATTTTTTAAATTATGATTTTTTAAAATTATTTTTAAAGATATTCAAACTTTTTTAAAATTCTATTTAAAATTTTTAAAAAATAATATTTTATTTAAAAAGTGAAAATTGAGTTTATTGGAAAAAATAAAAAATGATTTATTTATTAAAAAATATTTATTTGTTAAAAAAATTATGGCTTTTTTTAAATATATATTAAAAAAGTAAAAATTTATATTAGAAAATTAAAAATATATATTATAACTGGTCACATTGTGTCAGTGATATCAACGATGTGACTAGTCATTAGCCTATTTGTTAGTTAAAAAAAAAAGATGAAGTCTTATTTAAAAAGGTGGGGTTTGGTCCCCCCTTCAATATTTGTAGAAGGAAGGAAGAAAAGAGAAAAAAGAAAGTAAGTTATTTCTGGTTTTTATTTTGTATTTTTATATTTTATAGTAATTGTAACATAATAATTAATTATATTTAATTTAAGTATTTTTTAAATTATGTAAATATCAAAATGTTTTCTGGAGCAAATATGGATCACACTTCATCGAGAATCAATGAAATAGTAAAATTACTTATAAATTAAATAAAAAAATCGTTTTAGTTTCTCGTTTTTTCTTACTAAGCACTACTTTGCTCAACGTGTTTTGATTACATAAAACTGATCTCTATGTGGTTATTATTATCCCTTTTTAACTCTTTTTTGCATGAAATTGATCTTTACGTGTTAATTATATATATTTTTTAATTTATGACACATTCATAAATTTATATATTAATTTTTTTAATATGACGACCTTCTGCTTAATTTTGCATTTTTATTGTGCTTGGTTCTATTTGTGGGGTACAAAAAAGTTATATTTTTCTTTAACGAGTGAATATATATTTTTATTATAAAGTTCTCGTATGTAAGATAAATTTTCGAGTTTGAATATGCCTAGTTTATATTATATGTAAAACTCTATACATTATTATAAATATCAATTCAATAAAAATAAGTCTTTTTTATTTTTATATTTACCCATACCACCTATGTTTTTAAGGAAATTATTGTTTTTTTTATGTACTTTTTGTAGTTATATGATTGCCATAGTTTTAATGCTTAACTATGATTAGGACATAATAATCACATTTGATTTCTATGTGTTATTATTAATATTTTATGAAAAATCTTCATTCGATTATTAATATTTTTTACTTATTTAATTTAACTTAAATAAAACGTACTTAGAATGGCTACGTTGGTATAGTATAAGTGTGATGTTTTTGTTTTCTTAACCTTTCAATTTTACGTTTCAGTATATAATTTTATGTTTAAATTATATAGATAATTGATTTATCATATTTTTATAAAAAAATTTACCATACAAGATGGGTATCGGGTTTTGAGGTTGCGGTTTCATTTTCCTAAGTACGATCCGGACGAGTGGATCATGCGATACTTAAAGTTGGCGACATTTAGGGAAGTCGCATTGATCCGAAGGTTTAACCTAAGGGTGAACTTAATATCCGCCTTGGTTGAGCAATGGTGTACGGAGACCCACACCTTCATTATGTCGTGTGGAGAGTGCACTATAACATTGGAAGACGTCGCTATGCAACTTCGGTTACGAGTTGACGGTGCTATGGTCACGGGTCGAAGCAAAGTGTTGGAACCTTCAGTACTATGCCACAGATTGCTTGCATAGTCCCCTAGTAATGGGGAACAGAATTTCACATGCTTGACATTGGCATGGTTGAGAGCAAATTTTAAGGAGTTATCGAGCACTGCCACTGAGCACAAGGTGATGTGTGCTGCTCGAGCCTATATTATGTAGCTGATCGGGGGTACTTATGTCGAACAACACGTCTAATAGGGTCCACTTAAAGTACTTGCCTCTATTGGAGGATTTCTGTCGTAACGGTAGTTACAACTGGGGATCGACAGTGTTGGCCATATTGTACCATGAGCTTTGTCGAGCAACAAAACATGGGGTTAGTAACATGGCTGGTTGTCTGGGTCTGCTACAATCCTGGGCTCTATACAGGATGTTGTTTCTAGTGGCTATTAGGCACCAACCATATCCGTTGCCACTTGTAAATAGGTAAAAATAAAATTACACTTAACATTTAACGACTCATAAGTGTGGATAATATTTTCTCAAGTTTAACTACTAACGTGTTTGTTTCGAGCCAAACATTAATCATTTACAGCCAAATGATAGAGGCATCTATCGGAAAGAAATTAATATGTATATTAATATGGTTTAAGTAACTTTGATTTAACTTATCCACTTGCAGTATGTGATGTGACTTGACTCATTATGTTATATTGTGCAGTTCTTGTGGATGTCGTATTCTGCACCGAATATTGTAACCCTTTTTTCCTCAGTGGGTTCATGCCAAAGCCTATGTGTGGTGCATTAACACGCCGGTGCTCAACTTCTCAACCGTTGAGTGGTACAACGGCGATCGAGTTATGCGACAATTTAGGTGTAGACAATTTGTGTCGGTCGAGCCACAACAATTTGATGATATCCACGGTAAGACCATATAATAGATTGGAGCGTGGAACATCAATGTTATGTAGCACTATAGAATGCCTGATACGATAGGCGGCCTGAGATGCACCCTTGTATGTTTGACTTCAGCCCATCGACTGAATACATGCAGTGGTACATAACTCGATGGTACAACTGAATACATGCAGATAGTATCGAATCACGGCTACAGACGTGGAAATCAACTTATGATGGAGCTAGAAAATCAACATATGGTGGAGCTCGACTCGGAGGACCAAACTTTGAACACATCAGGCCAATGGGTTGACGCTTTTTATGATGAGTCATAGAGCAGTTCATATCACCCGGACATGGAAAGTTCGTGTTCATATCACCTAGATATAAGCGGTTCGAGTTCATTTCACCCAGAGCAACCACCGATATCTTTTGATATGTTTGGTAATAACATGTACTCCGCCCCGCCTTAGGACATGTTCGATCCAACTGCAGATCCTCTTGATGTGTATAGTACACCCCAACATCCACCCTGTCAACGAAGGCCCATAAACCGCTATACTCCGATCAGTGATACCACTCCAGGTTCTTTCCAAGTTTTAGTTATGTAAATCTCAAGTGTTACGTAATATTTGTTGTATTGGTTTATAATTCCACAACTTATGTATTAGTATTTTTTGTGTAATTTATAATCTTTTAAAGTATTAAAAGTTGCAATTTTTAATTTTAAATAAAAGCTTAACACTAAACAATACAAACTTTATTTCCAAAAGACCATAAATTGCAAACATTGGGTACAACATTTAATTTCTTTCAGACCATGAAGATTGACCAATATAGACATTTTCATGGAGACACTTGCTCCAATTGTGGCCAACTGTTCTATATATGGTGCAACGCTTTGGATCGACTTGTTCTCTTATATCCATGTAGTTCTGAATGATCATTGTTGTTGGTCGACCTTTAACACTCCTACATAGTGACCGATCTGGCAACATCTTAAACGCAGGGGGTTGCACTTCTCATGTCAATATATCCCTTAATACAGGGAACTCATTACCCTAAATACGTAAAGTGTGTACACATCGTTGATATATTGTTCGACATTCAAACTGTAGGTAGCACACGCTGCAACCATATGCGCACACGGGTATCGCAGTGTTTGGAACATCCTGTACTCATACAGTCTATTTTGGAGATCAACTCCGTAGGACCGTGACAGGAGCCCCGACCGACAACAAATGTACTCTGTCACTCACAAAGTTTTCAAGTTTTAGGAATATAGTTCTGCATTCATCGACCTAGCCCTTTGAGCATTCTCTTTCATGGCATCCCTGACTTTTTCAACCTGCACGTATCCTGCCTCCAACTGTGTTGCTTGTTTCAACCCTATTTTTGGCATTAAGGTTGCTAGCCTGTAAAATGTGGCTGAAAAAACCACTGAAATTGGCAAGTGATTCATACGCCTCAAGACGGAGTTAACGACCTCAAAAAAGTTAGTTGTCATATGACCGTATCGATACCCCTCGTCAAAATGTTGAGCCTATTATCACTACTCCATTCTACCCAACCACTGTCTGAGAGAATGTTTGGACCCCACTATATCAATCTTTAACCTCGCCAACTTATGTTTGAATCGGTGTGCTTCCATCTCATATCCTACGTATGTATTCCAATAAAACACGTTACCATCCCAATTAGGAAATAGACTCGAAATATTTACAAATACAAATTTAAATACGATATTTTTACCAATGTCTACGATTCGTTTGTCCCAGTCTTTGTTCTTGTACTCATTGTAGAAGTTAACTGCGATGTGATGAATACAGTAGACAGACCTCCACAGAACCTCGGATTGCTGAATCGCAGTAACAAGGCCCTTCAATCTGTCAAAGATAATGCAAATGTTTTCTTGATTGACAACATGCCTCTGTAAGTTTCGAATGAAATATGCCCACGATTCGGAATTCTCTGTCTCCACGATGGCGAAAGTGATCCATTGTACATTTCTGTTACTATCTTGTGCAACCGCAATCAGAAGTATCTGCGTGTATTTTCTATGAAGCCATGTTTCATCAACTTGCACTAGTAATTTACAGTGTGAGAAGGCCCTAACACACGGATCGAATGTCCAGAACAGTCGACAGAAAACTCTTCTCCCCAGTTCCAATTGTCCATTCGGGCCTCTATAAGGCAACGTTTACAAGTCTACGACAGTTCTTGGGACGTACTCCACCATCGTTGAAATCCAACCCTGAAGTTCATTGTATGACTCACCCCAGTCGCTATACAATTGTTGCATGGCCATTTCTTTCACCCACCATGCTTTTCTGTATGAAACTTTGTACTGGAATCGAGCTTGCATGTCTACAATCAATGTCGACAGAGGAATGATTGGGCTATCTTTCACTAGTGGCATGATGCAGTTGCAAATAATTTTGGCATCCAATTTCCGATAGTCTTGAGACATACGTGCGATAGTGCATGTATGATGCCCTTCTAATTTTTGTATTTGCCATTATTGAGTCATCTGTATAAATGCAGCCCGAACCTCCCAACCACACCTATTGCTGGCTCTCTAACATTCCCCAACATATAATGTTAGTGTAGACTTTGTAACCTTGTAATCAATCGACAACTTCATGTTGTACTGTTTGATGGCAAACACACAACCTGCCTTATTCTCGAACTGTTACCCAACGAACAACTCGTCCAACTACGAATTTGACGCCAATCGATGAGTAGGTACTATATCGGAGTACTCAGGGAACTCGGATGCATGCGTTGTATCTGGATCTACGTTCAACATGTTGCCCCCAAGTTTATTTCGTAAAACAATGCCACGACTCGAGTTACTGAATGAAGGGTCGTGAACATCTTCAACCTCTTCTGGGCTTTCATCATCGATATCGTCTGAAATCTTATCAACATCGGGGTCATTAAAATCTTCAACGTCTTGATCAGAATCTTCACCATTATTGTTCATTTCTCCGACATCTGCATCTGTGCTTGTTATCACCTCCAGATGTATTTGTAGACGGGGACCGGGGGTAGGGTTGTTATACGAACTCCCACCATAATTTGGATTTTCGGGTATCTGTGATGTCCCTCCGCAATCTAATTGGTCTGTCCATCCGACATTAAGATCAAAGTCACATTTGTGATGTTGACTTATTGGACTAACATTCTTAACAGGCTCTAAGTTTGCTAACTCAGCAAATAACTCAACTGGTTGAGGGTTCTCACTCTCAGTTGACCACCATATTTCCATCATAGTGCCCAAGTCGTCATCATCTAACAGTTGCATGTCAAAAAATTTGAACGAATCTGTAGAGATTGAAAACTTGTAAAATAATCTAGACATCGCCTTTCTACAACGGATAACTATTTTTGCACTGATCTTTCTTTTCATTTCTGCCATCTTCACATTTTTTTTGAATCGCAACTCTACTCTTTGCCGACCTTGAAATACACAACCAACATCAACTTCTACAATTTCACCATAAAAAAGAACGTACACCAAAAACACCTCATTATTCATCTTCAATAGAATTTTTGAACTCTCCTACTAAACACAACAATTTCACAATTTTATATATGCTAGAAAACCAAGAGCTGGCTTCACCAAAATAAAATATTAAATATTTATATTAAAAATATTAAAAAATTACACTTGTAATAAAATGGTGGAGCCATTAACATTAATTTTTAAAATTTTAAATATAATTTAAAAAAACGTTTGAATATCTTTAAAAATAATTTCAAAAACTTATATTTAAAATTAAAAAATATTTAAAATATACATTTAAAATGTTATAAAACAAATAATAAATTTGAAAGGTCATATCTTTAAAAGTAATATATTTTAAATGTTTTATAATATTAAAAAATTATATTTAAAATTTAAAAAAAATTAAATTTTTAAAAATAATTTTAAAAATATATATTTAAAATTTTAAAAAATAGTATTATAAAACATTTAAAATGTACATTTCCAATTTTATAAAACTAATAATAAACAAATAAATAAAGGCCAAATTAAAAAAACTTAAAAGTAAATAAAATAAAAAAAAACTTAAAAACAAAAAACAAAAAGAAAAGGATAAAGAATAGAAAAAGTAACGTGAATGAAAAAAAATAAGAAATTTACATGTTTCAATAGGCAAACAGGGAGACAGGCAACAATCTTGGAATCTGGTGGCGCCAATTTATTTGGCTCCACCAAAAAAGATAAAATTGCTTAAACCCCTTATACTTTCCAAAATCATAGTATTTCTCTAATATTTATATAAGTGGCGCGATTCTATATGGCTCCACAAAAAAAATTAATTTTTAATGCAAATTGCTGACGTGGTATGTTGGTGGCGCCAAACACTTTGGCTCCACCAACTTTTACTGTAGATTTTGAGTTATTTTCGTATTTTATAAAAAATAGGCCATTTAAGTAATTAATTATTTTTTGGGGGCTATTTTTAGAAAAAAAAACCCTAATATTTCCTTTCCTTTCTTCTATTTTTATTTTATGAATTATAAGAAGATGGCAAAATCCTAACATTAACGCAACTCATACTTAGGTCACACCTGAGGCAGTGAACATCTTAGCCATTAGGCTAACACATGAGATTCTTCCCTTATTCTATTTTAAATGACATTTAGCTAATATTTGATAATTTTTCATGTTAAGATTCTAATTAAACATTATATTTTTTTTTCACAAATAAAACATGAATATGAGAAGATTATTAAGACTTTTACATTTCTTCTTAAATTCTCATCTCCAAATCAAATTATTCACACTAGTATTTATTTTATGATTTTCATATTTTAACATACTTTTATTTCATTTATTTAGTCTATAAGTCTTAAAACTTAACAACTTAAAGCAGTACAGCCCAGCGACTAGTAGTCACATTTTTATTTATATCTCATTCATTGGCATTGACAATCAAGTTCCGTTTGAAACTTTCGAATCTGGACATCTCATCATTAATATAAAACTTGTGACTAAAATTTTAAATCAAATCAATTAATATAATTTTTTTTCAAATCTTCCTTTGTTCTACTGCTAGGCAGCTCTGACCCTTCACTAAAAAATATTTATCTTTCAATGCAAAATTTGTTTAGTGTTGCCGTTTGTTTCTCTTAAAATCAGACTCATTAATCTTTCTATAAATATAAATTTCATCTTCCAATTATTGGGATATAGCTCAAAATTATACATGAACTTTGATTTTGTACAATTTTATACATGAAATTTTGATTTGATCAAATTCTTGTAAATTATTAACACAATTATTAATATAACATCAGTTTATGTTTATATATTGCATACATGAATAATTATATTTATTCAATATAAAAAATAAATTGATGTATCTCTTTAAATGTGCATGATTAAATCAAAATTAAAGTTTTAGGTATACATTTAAACCATAATTAGAGGTTTACGTGTATAATTGCATCAAATTAAAGGTCATGTATACAATTGCACATTAAAGCAAAGTTCATGTATAATTTTGAGATTTATCCCTCCAATTATTTTTGTACAAGTTTTAATAATTTTTCAATGTCATAACAAGGAAACTCATAATCAATCTAACCTTGTCTCACGTAAATTTATTGATCACATAATTTTCAATTCCATTACTTACACCGTTTCTTCTATACAAAACTAGACTCAATAGGATTAAATTTCATGTTTGGTTCAAGCTCTAACTCAATTTATATAATTTTTGGCGAATTTTAAAAGTTGAGCCACTATTATTGTTTTTTCCCCAAACAGCTTACACATTATTATAAGAATTTGCTTTGTCAATTTCTACAACTAAGTATTAATCATTGACACTTTAGTCCATGATTTTTATAGCATACCAATACGCTTAACTTATCACATAATTAACTTTTTTCCTTTGAAAAATAACTAGAGTTCTTTTTAGTACTTATCTATTTTTAGCTAGAATTTTCACTTCACTAGCATCACCACTTCCTTTTCTCATCTTTCTCATATATACAATAATTTCCATCACTTTATCTTCTTTCTCTTCACTAACATATTAAGAATACAAAACTTTATATAAGAAAACTCTATTTTAACATCATTTTCATGCTTTTTCAACAACATCAAGCATAAAAACATAATGAAATATTGATGTTCTTACCTTGTTCTATTGATTTCAAGCCTTGTAAAAAGGTTGGGATAGTTTTCCCATACCTCATAACTGGCTTGTGTAAGAAAGCAAAAGTACTGATATAAGCGACAAAACAGTTCGTCAAGCCAACCAAAAGCCTTATCGGTAACTCCATCTATACCTAAAACGTCGAGCTCAATCGCCAACCTGTTGTGAAATGTTATTGGTGTAGTTCAAAATATCATGGGGGTTTCCAATGTCCAATTAAATATCCAACTAGAGAATAAAGTAAGTATGACATTGTACCTTTTGTTGACTCTTACTCTAGTAGAAAACATATTTGTGATGGCGAACTTTCTGAATCGGAAAAAGATAATAATGAGCATTTTTTCCTTCAATCTATGTAGTTAGATGAGATAGAAATGTCATGTTCTCCTTTTGAGATGTATTGCACTGAATCGAATATGCATAATACTTGTGAAGGGATATTGGAAGTGAGGAGAAATTTGTGAAAAAACTGAGAGAAACGAGACCTTGAGTGATAAAAGTCTGCTTGATGGTCCAAATTTGGTAAGTAAAAATCCATGAGGTAAAATTGGAGAGTTTTCAAGTGGAAAAAGAAAATTAAAAGCAAGAAAATACTTATACAAATGTGAGGAATGATTATGTTTTAACTAATCCGAACTCAAATTTGTTTAGTGGTGTTTCTTCATTACAGAACTTTAAGAATTCATTGACGGATTTCCAATTATATTACTCTACCATCGATAGATGATTTTACTTATGGGAAAGAGATAAATATTCGAGGATGAATGTTATTGAGGAAGGGAGAATGAAGCAAGTCTCAAAGCCCCATTTTACACCCATGGATGTGATGGGCTTACACTACTTCAGGGCCTACCCAAGCTATCAATTTTCAAGCTGAGAAGATTAGTCAACTTGTGATGTTGCATGAAATCTAGGAATTTATATTAAGATTTCTGTATAGCGTTTGAATATTTATCTCTTAGCTTTGGAATGCACTTTGAATCACTCGATTTCAAGTTCAGGAACTCAATTTATGACCGTTTTAGTGAACACTATTCGAGCAAAATTTCTAGATGGATTATGATGGGAATTATGAGTTTCGGACTTTTAATTCGAATTTAAATCATACTGGCTTCGGGTTTTAGGCTTAATTTTTATTATATATGAATTCAATATTGTATTTATTAGCTCTTATTACTTTATTATTATTTTATTCTTAATTTTTTATAATTATAAAGTACTTTAATTTAGTTAGGAGTTTTATGTCAACAAGAAAGTTTAGTTTAAACCTACTTGTTGTTTAGATTAATTAGAGTTTTAGTATACTTAAGAGTTTTATTTACATTTACTTAGCTTGCCTATATAAAGGTCTTTTCACTGTACACTGAAGAAAATTGATTAATATTCAACTTCTCTTTTGAGTTAATAAATTCTCTTTGAGTTTTTCTATTTAAGAATTTCTCCTGAATTTCCTTTTAGAAGAGTTTTGACAATCTTTTTCAGATTTTGGGGATCATCTTAAAACTTTTTCTTGCCAAGTTTTCTTTCTTAAAGGGGAAATTATAGCCACTTGATGGGGGTTGTGGATTCTTCTTGTTTCTAAGGCTTCTTAAGACTTCTATACGTCACATTCTATCTTTTACATCTATCTTTTTTTTTCTTTATTGTTCTAATCTTTGATTTATCATTCTATTTTATTTATCTTATTTTTTATTTAATTTTTTTTATCTAACTTGGATTCTATTGTGTTTCAGGTTGTGTCAAAATTCAAGTTTCATTCCGAACATCTAGAGCCTTAAGTCAAATCCATGACTTGAATAAACTTTACGATCCTCTTTTGCGTTCAATCTTTATCAACTTTAGTGACCCATTTAGGAGCTAGGTCAAATTAAATTTAAAATTCCAATAAGTGAATTTAGCACGTCCCATGTTGATCAGCCATCAACCTACGTTTGCATGGCCTTTATTGCAGGAATCCTACAACATTGAACATCGAATAAGTGAGCTTCAAGACTAACTTTTCTTCTATTGCTCCAATCTGCGTCAAATTGGAAAATAAAATGTAAAATTAGCATGTAAATAAGTAAGATTGCAAATTTATCTTTAAGTTTATCCTACTTTCCAAATTTGAAATAAAAATACAAAATTTGCTATCAAAATACTCAGAATTTGCATGAATTACTAGTCACAAGGCGTTTTAAATGTCTATATAATTTCGAGTTTAAAAGGTAAACTAAGGAAGAAAATTAAATGGAGTCTCAGCTCAATATGTTACTTATATACAAATTATTAATTTTTTAAATGCAAATTTAAATGTCGACTTTTAGGCGGTCTGTCATGCCCCCAAAATGAAACGCCCAAGAGGTGCTCGAGACTTTAGTCCTTCAGTTGTTCATCATTAGATTGATAAGGGCCTTCTTCAACAAATGAGCATATCGATCCTGCCTTGACTTAGGTGATTTCGATATTTACATTCTGAGCCGCTTCTCACTGAAACTAAATTTACTACATTACACCTTTTCAAGAATCATCAATTTAGGAATTACAAACTCAACTTCTTCCATAGAGTGAAAAACCTTAATCGTATCTTCCATCTTCGTTGAAGTATAACCTTGTTGGGGCACATTTTTGGCCGACTCTTTTTGTCGGGTTTCTTCTAAAATTTCAAAAACATGCGGCGACTCATCCACATTTTCCTCACTAAAGTCAGAGTTTTCTTCAATAACACCTAACGCTTCACTCAATTCTCCGACCTCCATCTCTTGTAGACAATCAACCCTCAATTCATGATGTTCAATAATTGTATAAGAGGCCTCCTCCTCAACTTCAACATTATCCAACTCTACAAACTCATCCACTAGAGCTTACTCCCTACCTCGATGTCAGACGACTTTTAACACTAGATCCAACTGATTTCGTATGGTTTTTAGGGTTTCATGGATTTCACACATGCCATCCTTAAAAATTCCAATCCGGGTGGTTAAGTAGTAATCTTCACTAAACTCTTCACCATACATACTCCCATCTTGATAAGTAGAGGAAGAGTATGGATCATATGTCAAGTTATTACCTACACATCCTTGGTTGTAACTATCCAATCCATATCCATAACCATGAGAATTGCATGAAGACTCATATCATTATCTCTCATAGTAGCTATCATACCCCCAGCTAGGTGTGGACCACCACTCGCATCAGACACGAATGAGTTTTCGGGCCACCTATAATTGTCATTAAACATAAAAAATAAAGTATCGTATCTATAGACCTAGATTTTTCTAATTATCTCCCTAATAAGCATGCACCAATCACCTAAAAATCATTAAATCTTATACCGAGTCCTCAAAAATGGTGCCAACAACTTGACCGCCTCATCAACCCTTGGCGCGCGAGTATTGTGATTGAGCATGAATCAACAGTATTAACAACAATCAATCAAATTCTAAGTACGGTGTCTGCAAGCCTGATAGCTTAGTTGTAATATTTATAGTTTTACAATGGAACACCGGATTATTCCAAAGATCAAACCTAAAGGAGTCGGCGATAAAGTGAATTCTAGCTACAAACATGCTGTTAAAGAGTCTAAACAACTACTCGCTAGATACTATAGTATGACAAGTCATTCAAGAGTTTGATTACACTAACTAACTAAAATTTGTAAAGGACTAAACTGTAAAGAAAACAAACTACGCAACTATCAAAAATGAGCAAATATGATACCAAGGAGCAGTTGCTTGATTTTTATGTGGTTGGTTGACTCGCAAATTAGGGGTCTAAATTGTCGTTACTCCTAAATTGGCTCTATTTTACCTCTCAACCTCAACTTTACCAAGTTAGTCAAATTAGTCTAATTTATCTCTCGACGTCACTGACTAACCCGGGACTTATCAAATTGGTGCCCAGTAAGATCTCCTATCGATCTGACTTATCTTGATTTTCCCTAAGAGGCGTTAATTTAACTTTTTAAGTTCACTCGATTTAGTCTAGATTTGCAATTTAAACCTGAACCCAAAACTCAATTACTCAACATTTCCATCAACCAACCCCTAAATATTTAGCTACTCATACTCATATTGAGACCCATAATCAGTAAGAAATCAAAAGAAAATAACATTAACTTAAAACCCTAAGCAAATCAATAAAAATCCAAGCACAACAATGGCAACACGAAAAGTAAACAAGAACATTAAAGGAATTATTTTTAATAAAGGAAATCAAAGAAATCTGAATAACATTACATTATGATTAAAATGTAAATACAAGAGACTTTGAAGGATTAACTAATTAAATAAAACCTAGATACAGTAATAACTAACTTAACTACCAAGTATGGAACCAAGAAAGATAATAAAGCCAAAAAAATAAACTCTAAGCTATGGAGAAGAAAACTACCCTAAACCTAAACTAAAAAGTGAAAAAAACCCTAAACAAAAAAGCTCTCCCTACACTACTCTGCACTACACTTGTTCTCACCCAAAAGTGGCTTTTAATATTTGGTTACAACCTAAAATTTTGGACCAAATTTCACCTAAACGTCTAATTTTGGTTGGGAGACATGTTGGACAAGAACTGCCCCTACAGTCATTTTTTGTCTATGTCGTCAGGGATATCACGATACTCATAGTCTGGTATCATGATATCCTCGTCAGTTTTGACTTGGGTATCCCTTTAGAGCTTGGGTATGGCGATACCCTATGGACGGTATCACGATACCACTATTGGTGGTCTCCATTCTCTTCATTTCGGCACTGCCAAAGGTGCTGCGACATCAGATCTCCATATCGCAATATTGCCTTGCGCTACCGCCTCATGGTACACCTCGCGATCTCACCTCGCAGTACCACCTCACGACACCATTTCGCAGTATTACTTAGCGGTGTCACTTAGCGGTATCACTTAGTGGCACCCCTTAGCGGTACCACTTAGCCATATCACTTAGCTCCATACTTGACTTCCTACAACACTTTATCAACTTGTTAGGTCTTTGATATAAAACATGAGCAAATATGATAACAATGAGTGGTAAACAAAACATTTCATTTACTAAAGCCAAAAATGAAAACTAAATAAAAATATGAGAAAAACATATAAATTGCTCAAAAATATAGCTCATAAAGTGTAATGGGGAGCCTAATTTGACACGTCAAATTACAACAGATCAAACTCTTTTTCAATATCTTGACAATTAACAAATTTCTTAAATAACATATTCAATAAATAGTCATTAATATGGCTCACCAGCATCATCACATACAATAAATATGAATTTATGCATGTATGAGATGAGAACCCATTTAATCTTACCTTGATAACCTTCTTTCTCACTCCTACCATATTTTCTCACATTAGGGTTTAAACCCTAAACACTTAGATGATGGAGATAATAAGGGATATGGCTAAAAAAAGGTTTAATGATAAAGGTTTTACAAGAAATAGATGAAAACAATGAGAAATTGTATGAGAAATGGGTAAATAATGAATAAAAAAATTGGTGAAAGATGGAGAAGTTTCTCCTTTTTATGGTCGACTGATAATGGTTGAAAAATATGGATATTTTCATCTTTTATTTCCTATTTTATCAATATAAAATTCAATTGGTATGGTCAACAAGTCAATGGTATTTTAACATGTGATAAAAATGACATTTTAACACTTAAAATTCAATTAAAAGGTCTTAAGTCCAAAATTATTCTAATATTTAATGTCATATAGGTTCTAATGGCCTAAAATACCCTTAGTAGTATAATTACCATTTTACCCCTAGTCTCGTACTTTGATCCGACTGGGCCAATAACAGTCCAGTCAACTAGAATTGATTTCTAAAAGCTTCTTAATGATTTAAAATTAATTTAATCTATCAAAACTAAATGTCTCATATCAAAATTCTACTAAATTCCTCAATATAGCAGTGCACAGTAAATCGATAATTTTCAAGGCATTACAAGTGATTGAATGTGTACTTTGATATATTTAAAGCTTGTGCTCAATTGGTATCAGAGCTACAAATTTGTACGTTAGGTATATGATTTATTTATGGTATGGCTTTACCTACAATAATGAAATTCATAAATTGATTAAAAAGTAAATGGTATCCTCTCACTAGCATGGCATGGATTAAGGAAAAGAAATATGGTTACAGGTTATTCAACGAGGATGGGTGATTGTTATTACTAATCCTTTTCATCATGAAAGATGTCATGCTTGTAAAATCTCTCACCCAGTCCGATCACCTGACCCAAGTTTCAAGATGCTGCAACAATTATCGAAACATTCACATTTTAATCAAAACATTGAATTCAATTTAAATCATCAAGTTGTTCTAAATACATGCATAATAGAAGTTATGAACCAAAAAAAGACTAAATCGAGCATACAAACATAGTTTAATATATTCGAGCATGATTAATGACCGCTCTAAAATTTTTCAAAACTTAAAACTAGGTATCCATACAAAAGGAACAAATACTGATTTTATTAAAGGTATCGATACCAAAAATTAGTATCGCTGCCGTTTTGGCATTCTACCATTTTTAAAATACTGTTCATTTGGTCAAGTATCGATACCTTTGTTGGGATCGTCGATATGCCCCGTGATGCAGAGGAAAAATATTCCGGCGATCCTTAACCATGGATACATGTACGAGGAGCGAAACCAGTTGAAATAAGGTTGAAGATATACCTTCTTAACTGAAAAATTGATGAGAGGATGTTGTTGATTTGATGTTGATTCCAAGCCACAACAAAAATGTCCTGATCTCTACGTAGTCCACCTGGTATTAAAACGAACGTAAAAACTCTCCTGGAACTTTTTCAGAGAAAATCTCCCAAAACGGTTGCTAGACCTTTTTCTTATTTTTCTGTTAAAACAATCTTGCCCTAATTTGAGATTTTTGGAATCCATATATTGAAAATGAAATAATCCTATAGATAACATATGGAAAGCATTAAAAACGTTATATTCTTTCCAAAAAGAATTATAACTACCATGTTTCAATGTTTGACCAAAATCATAATTATAATAATTTATTATAATAGTTTCGATAAACTATATTCTGTTAAAATTTTATATGAATCAAATTCATATATTAACTTTAACTACGTTCTCTATTTGTGTACAACAAGCTTGTACATTTAATTCATTTAATAGTTAAGTGTCAAATTAAATTAATTCAATAATTAAATTAATTCATGTGACAGCTAACCACATTACCAACTGTGTTTGGATTTTGTTCGTTTTAACCATAGGGTGTGACCCTGTAGGTTCTTGCAACGTTAGTAGTAATACTAGAACATTTCTAATAATACAAGCAATGAGTGATATCTAGCAATACATCATTGCTACCTAAGTTACAAGAAGTTGTAATTCAACATAACCTTTCTGTGATAAACCTTTCATGTATTACTTCTTTTTGTCCTTTATACCTAGATTGGACACAATTCATGGAACAACCACACTTGCATAATCCAATTTCATGTTTCTTGATATCTCGAGTAAACTACAATAAACAAATAAGTATGATATCTCACATCAACTTATTCGAACATGGCCATGCATTTCTAGTCTCACTCAATCAAGTGGCTTAAGATATTATTCCCATTATGTAGGAGGGACAAATCCTATATTGATCAACCATATCCCACTACATAGATTGTGGCATATCGAACATCACTCTTTTTAGTACAACCTGTTACAAAAGACGTTTGATTGTATTACAACATATGATTCAGGATGTTGGGATAATGATGATCTTAAGTTTGAGAAGCGTATACATAGTTATCACTATGAGTAATGTTGTGACTATTACATAATAATCCAATAAACATACTCATAGCGGGTAGTCCAATATGTTGTTCTCTAACACATACTCTTGTATTGATTTTGACATCTCCATGTCAATGACAACACTTTGTCATCAATCAACTACACATTAGTTTCAATGCATTATTGTTGTCCAAGCCCATAATAATACTTGACTAAGGACATTTTAAGAATTATCATATTTTTCTTAGGACCTTATTACAATTCAATTTATTTATATACACAAAATAAGAAAATGAAATTATAATATCAATGGCTTATGTTAGTAAACAAGATAAAACAAGTATGTAATTACAATCATTTCATGATTGGTCTTTAGGCATACTATAACAACCTTGGTCCTTAGTATCGGTAATTTTACCCAGATGGTCAAAATCACAAGTTTAAAAATTTGTTTCATGCTCAAATTTATATCTTAGCTCATAGATACTATATAGGTACACAATTAACTTGCATAGAACTCATTCAATCCATTACAAACATACAACCAATATGTCACATTTGGTACCAATAAAACCATCAATATAAATTCACAATCCATACCAAAACACTTAACCATTTTATATCATAAGCTAGGTCACATACATATCATTATTTAAGGTTGTCATTCACATTTACAATACCATTCAACATTTACTAAAGTTTCCATATGCACATGTTTATATTTATATATATCCAAACTCAATAATGCCAAAACACAAGCACCTACTAATTCATTTATATGACATCATCCAAACTTTGCCACAAATCATTGATCATATAACAAGTTACCATATATGATTTTATACATATATAACTATACAAAAACACACTCATTAGCTTGCAAAAAGCATAATCATTCTATATACATATTACCTTATATTACACATTTATTAACATGTTATACCATTAACCATCCATCACATATGTTTCAACCATATCAACCAACTTACTCAACCATAATCACTTTTAAGTTATAATCATTTCATGGATATATACCTCAAATATGCCATTCAAGCATTTCCTTTCAACCAATTAACACACATATACATTCCAGACCTTATATACCTATTATACATACATTCAAAACAAGTATTATAAATATGGACTATTTCATCAACTTCTGAAATCAATACTTAACCATATTGAAACCTATTTACATGCCACAAAATTGAGCTTTAAACGATAGAAAAACTACTGAAACAATAACAGGATAGTGTGAGCTCCTAATGATTCGCTTGACACATTCCGCAAATCAGTGATCTACAGGAAAAGGGAAACAAACAGAGTAAGCATTACAAATTCTTAATAAGTTCACAAGTATAAAACCAAGTAACTTACCTCAGGTTATAAATATACACTATATGCTACGTAGCTTGGTAAAGTTTGCCTATCATGGCAAATCAAATATAAAAAAAGGTAAGTTCAACATTTATCATACCATATAGTCACTCAATAATATAACATTTCAATTGCCATTCACAAAACAATTAATCGTTTAAATCAATTCACTATCTTAACCTATCATACAATCTATTTATCTGCAATACATCCCATTTCAATTTAATTCCAAACATCATTTCCATTTCATAATTTGAATTCTCAATACAAATCATATTAAACCACATGAACTTCATTCTTATATCATATCAATTCATCTTTATACTAAATAGATATTGAATGTCAATTTAGTATCAATCACTGCTTTATTTCATAGTACAAATTCTAAATTACATTCATTGATTTGCCACGTTTTCATATTGGTCCCCTGAGCTTGTATAACCGATTCTCTATATGTATAAATATATCATTCGATCATCATATCAAATCAATTGATACGATCTCGACCGCATCATGTCACGACACAATTCAACGACATCGGAATTGGCCCAAGTGCGAGGGGCCCAAGTGCAAAATGAAGCTTTAATCTCAGTTTGTTAACTTGGTTGCTGGAATTATTGAACAATCAAGGACTTATGAATCAAGCATGCCATGCATTCTACTTCCAGCTCACTTCTAGTTTTCTTTAGCTTGCAAGTTTAATTGCCGGAATAAATAAATTAATTTGGTCTAGTTAGTTAATTAGTTAATTAGTTAATTAAACTAGTTAAGTTTCATAAATATGTCACGGTTTAAACATTAATAATTAGAGTTTAAATGTGTCAAAAATTTGGACATCTTAAATGTGCTTTAAGCTTATTAATTATGTCCAATTCCATACAGCTTTATTTCTTGTTTTAATTGGGACAGCATTCATACATGCTATTTTCGGATAGATTTATTACATGTTAAAAGTCAAATTTTTTAAATGTGTATTACCTTATTACATATTTATTTATGTGTTTAATCAAATTTTTATTGTGTCCTTGCAGGTTGACTCAACATTCGGCTGAACCTCTAGATTCATTGAAGTCATTTAATGGAAGACAATATACATGAACATTCATGCATTTGAGAGCTCATGACCATTGAATTCAGCCTTTTGCTGCACAGTTGACTCTTCAAAAAATCAGTGTTCACACTTGAGTCCATTCCTATCCAAGTGTTCACACTAATGTCTATTCAGCTGGCCATCAACTTCATTCAACTGTTGTACATGCACTCGGCATTTTCAAGGGAGGATTAATTCAAGCTTTAATCACTTGACTGATTGAATACAATGCTCCCACAGCTCAACCATCATGACCATTAACTTTGGCTATTCGAGAACACCAAATGACAAGGGCATCAAGATTGTTCGGGTATAGCAATAGTCAACTGATCATTAAGTTAATCATTGGATAATTTCAGCTGAAATTTAAGTCAAGATTAGTGTTTAATTATTTGTAATTAATTTGAGGCTATTCGGCTAGAGTATGTTAGCTTATAAATAGCTCATTGTAATCTGTTTTGAAGGTTACTTTGAAATTTTGTGAATATTAAGCTTAGTGAGTTATTCAACTCATGTTGTTCGTTTGAGACTCGATTGACTTATCTAGCTCTGCCTAGTGGCGTCAACCTGGTTCTTGTTTAAACTTATCACTTTCTGCTAAGTGTGGCATTCACCCATATACCATAAGTTCCATCGCTCTAGATAGTGGGTCTTGGTTTGATATCTTCATTCGTTACATTACTAATTGTTTATATAAGAGCCAGGTCAATACTTATCTATAGTATTGGTTCGTTCTTCAACATTAGTCTAAACTCTACTTAATTAAACTATCCATTTATCACCTATCTTGTAAACAGACCAACTTTGAAAACATAATACTTAGCCTTCAATTTGCTTTACTTCTCAATTTAAGATCGGGCATTTACGCAACTTGTAATCAACTCCGAGCACGGGTTCGTATCATCAATTCACCAATAGAGATTTCATTTCACATTTTTCTTCCATTTCTTATCCATTTGTCATCACAATATCAAATATTACATCTCATATTCAATTTTCCAATTTCATAGATTTCAAATGCTTATTCATTATCATCATTGAAATTATGAAAATTTAGCTTTTACCTTTTATCTCCCTATTAACACGACTCGAACTCGAACGGATACACAGATCCAACCAACATACCAGTTTGGCACCCAGTGCCTCATTGGATAAATCCAGAGCAAGTAGTTGCGTCTAGCGCTTGTCAAATAGTTTGACACCCAGTGTCTCATCGGTATAACCGAAGAAATTTGGCACCCAATTCCTTTCGACTTGTAGTCAAAGTAACCCTGAACTCTTTCTATCCTATGGCAGGCCAACTATATCTGACTCTGTCCAAACAGTTAATAGGTTATTCATTACTTAATTTATTATCAATCAACATCTCAATTCACATATATTTTCATCATTAGATCATTCATCCATACTCATGACACCATCAATCACCTCTATATGCATTCAATTACACATATATATACATACACATTTTTCATATATATTCAATTTATTCCTTATCATTATCAACCAGTCTAAATCAAATCAAGTTAACTCATTTCATCAAATATCACTTCATCAAATGAAATATCTCATTTCAGTCCAATTTAAGGTCAATTCCATAATATTGCAGTTTCCAATTCATTGTATTCAATTTAATTTTTTATCTCACATTTTTGTACTGAATCGTAAACAATTAAAATTTCAATTAAACATCATTACAATTATAATTCCAAATGCATAACAATTTAACACAAACATACCATATGAACTTACCTAGTTAAGATGGCAAACAAACAACTTTCTAAGGACTAATCAGCATTTTTTTGTTATTTCCCCGATTTTCTTCAATTTGGTCCAATTTTCGATCTATTAAATAATTCAATTCAACTTATCAATTCCAAACATCTTATATCATCCTATTATAAGTATATATCATTTTAATTTTATTATTAAAATTTCCCTAAACTTTGATATTTTATTCAATTTAGTCCCTAAAACCAAACTTATCATATCTTCCGAATTTGAACTCCAAATTTTAAACCCACTTCAATTATGTTCATATACAGCCTCCTATTATCACAATGTATAAAAATTTCATACCAATTTTAATATATTCACAATTTAGTCCCTAACTCAAAACTAACAAAATTTACTTAACAAATTAATCCTATTTCATTTCTAAGCTTCAAAATCTACCATAAACATTCAAAAACTTTAAATAACATCAATGACAACTTTTTAAATATTTGATATTTTTTTAAAATGGAGGTACGGATTAGTTGGACCTAGTTGCAACAATCTCAAAAATATAAAAATTACGACAAACGAACATAAAAATACATACCATGCATAGCTCTAAAGTTTGAAGCTCATGAAATGACTTCTCTCTTTTCTTATTTTAGTTTGTTTTAGTTTCGAACTGTTGAAGAAGAATAAATAGTGAGTAGCCATTAACTTTATTTTATGTTTCTTTATTTTTCTACTTTTATTATTATTTAATATTAATTTAACATATATTTTATATCAACTATTATCATAAACTGTCTACTATAATGACATATTGCATAATTACCATTTAAATCCATTTAATTCTACTATTTGACCCATTTAGTTAATATAAATTAATAGCGATTAAATTTTACAATTTTTATGATTTAGTTTTTTTTCATTAATTAACTATTAAATCTTCAAAATTACCAGACCAAATTTGAATTCACTTATACTAAAATTCTGTAAATATTTAATAAAATTTTTTATGAAATCAGTTTATAAAAACGAGATCTTGATACCTCACTTTCTAAAATCACTGACTTTTGGTACGCACCACTTGTACGTTAACTAACTAATCAATTAATAAAATCTATAAAATCGAAATTCACAATAACATCATATTTAACTCGTAAATATTATTATTTAATATTTACGAACTCACTCATCGAAATTGTGGTCCCGAAATCACTGTTTCCGACACCACTGAAAAACGGGTTGTTACAATGGTGACCATAAGATAAAATAGGATCATATTTGGTGGACAGATTTAACTCAAAAAGGTTAAGGATATCCTATAAGGGTAACACACTAATGACAAAGCCATTGGACAAAGCATGAAACTGAGTTGCTTTCATAATGGTATATAATGGGGAGTTTAGTCATGGTACTTTTAGTAGACTAACCCCATGACAAAATAATGTTGTAATGAATAGTCGAAGAGTCGAAATTTAATTACAAATTAGTTAAGCCCTCGTTAAGTATGTTTGATTGGTCTCTCCGCAAGCTTAACACAACCCTGTATAGATTGCAATTAGAACCAATATGATAAAAGAATGAAAATAACAAAAGAAAAATATATTGTATGAATTACTATCCATGGTAAATTCATTTTCCTTAAAGGAACAAAAGATTATTTAGAAATTAATTTAATTTTTATTTATTTAATTGACTGTAATTAAATTATTGAGTTTAAAGTAAAATTAAATTAATAAGTCATCACAGTTTTATTGAACATGACAATTAAATTTATTTACTCATAGATTCTAATACGATGAAGTCATCATGATTTTAACGAAATTAAAATTGGATTGAATAATCTAATTTTATTTATTTAATATTTTGATAATATAAAATTGATTATTAGATTGGATAACTATATGAGCTTGTTTTAATTAACTGGAGTGCACATATAATTGTACTCAATACATGAAAGGTCCAACTAGCCCACCAGATAGAGTTCTAAAGAGACTTTGAATTTAACTCATTCTATGTTCGGTTCATGATAAAAACCCACTCTCTTAGTAACCGAGGGTTTGAGGATGGTGGAGAAAATTGTTTGGTAGAAAACCAAAAATCGTCAAGTCTTGCTAGTCTAGAAACACAAGTATTATGTTTAATAAAATTTATTACCATAGATAACACAACAAAGATTCAAGTTTTATGGTTTTTTTTAAATCCCACTATATAAAAAATTGTTTTTATAAAAAAAAATATTCGATAATATCCACAAGCTTTGCCACAACTTGAAGATTAGTCGGTAGTATTTGACCTTAGATGTAATCAGGGTGAGAGTTCGATCGAATTGAGTGAAAAAATTTTGAGTTAGTTGAGTTCACGAGTCTTATTTGATCATCCTAACTCAATTTAAATTTTTTTTAATCGAGTTGGGTGAAATAAAATTCAAGCCGAGTCGAATCGAGTGAAATTGTTCGAATTAGATTAAAAAATTTAAACTTGTCTATATTGTTACAGTATAAGTAATTTCATGTTCGAGCACAAAAATTTGAAATCATATATATTTGAAAAATTTTCAAAACAAAATAATAGTAAAAAAGAAAGATACTTGAGTATGATAAATTTGAATTATTAATTAGGTCCCAAAATTATTATTTTAGAAAATTTTTAAAATTTGAACCTTTATTTTTATTTTTATATAATTGAAATAATATATTCGATTTAAATTTGAAATTTTGAACCTTTATTTTTATATAATTTGATTTAAATAATTGAAATAACTTAATTCGATTAACTCGAAATTTAAATTTTTATTTTTATTTTTTCGAATCGAATCGAGTTTTGCTTGCACTCGAAAATCTAGATTATTTGAAACTGGATCGATTTCAAGGGGAACAGGTGTTTAATTTTAAATGAAAATGGAAGCAAAGAGTAGTGTTTAATTTGAAGAGTTATGAAATAAGATAAGGAGGCCGTTTGAATTTGGAGTAAATGGCAGCTGTTTTCGAACAGAAAGTAAAGTCCAAATATGAGAAGTGGGGGAAATGATTGTTGAACTGTTTTATGAAAGATGGTAGATGGAGAAAGTAAGTGTTGGAACTTTGACCAAGCAGATTACAACTTCGGTGATAGAAGTTGAGGTCAAATTCTTCGATTAGAAGATTTAGAGTAAATATCTTATTAACTGATCTAATGAAAAAGGTTACAAGACTCAAGTTGATAAGTCGATGTAACTTTTGAAATACTATCCCTTAATTTTTGAGGGATTTCAACAATAACCTTAATTCTTTAAATCTCAAACCAATTCTGACACCTGGACATACCCCTACAATAATCCTACTATTATTGTTATTTACAGGTGATGAGTTTCAAACAAGCAATACCTAAATTAAACTGATAAATTTGTAGTACCATAATAATCTTCTCATTTGGATGAAATGTAATTGAATCAATATATATATTAAAACTCAATCCATAAATCAACCAAACTCACCCCTTCTTCCCTACTAATACGTCTAAATGTTTTGATTGACAGAAAATATTCTCTGTTAAATTTTCTTTTAAAATTTATTGAACATGTTCAATCCTTAGATTTGTAATTTTTAATTGTTTTATTTAAAATAATATAAAAATATGAAAAAACAGAAAGGCCATCGTGAGAAATTTAATTATAATTTTAAAGAAAAAGTATTTTTGTAATTTCTTGATTAAATTGGTAACCCAATTAAGGTCGACACTAATTTAGTAAAGTGCATAAATATTATAATAAATTATATTATATTAAATAAAACAAAGGATTAAAAATAACCACTCAGCCAAATAATTATTCACTGCAGTAAGTGCAAACATAATCATCCTTTTCTTTTCTTTTCTTTTCACCCGACACTACAGTATCAGCTCTACTACAAATCATATAACGTACAACACAGACCCAAGATAGAGTTCTTCCGAAATAGTCAGTCAATCAATCAAAAACTGCAGTTAGAGCTATCACCAACAAGCATATTCCTAAGAGCTGCCAACCGAACATCCACATGGTGGATGTTCACTTTCGACTACCACTAAAAGGTTTACCTGAGACAAAAGTTATCGGCTGAAGCACCATTCACCTCAAGCTGAGTAGCTTATCCTGCATATAAATCATATCCACATACATCGTCCTAGTACTTCTTTAATAATGCTTTCAAGACCCTAATGGTTTAAAAGATGATCACCATCCTTTGACTGGAACAAATGGTGTCTAAGGCTATGGCAATGGTTATAATACTTCCTCATGATAAATGAGAAATGTTATGTTTTCCTACATATTTTAGTGCCATGATATGAATATCATGATTTTCTTCTAGTGTAATATTATCAACGTAATGTAGTTAGATCATAATGGCATACATATTTCCAAAATGGCTACTATAATCTTGCTTTAAAGTCTCCCTAATATGTTAAAAGAATGGAAAAACTTTTTTCCACTCGACTGGAATGGGAAGTGCCTATGGTTATGTCAATGATTCTAAGAAGTCCATGTAGAGAATGAAAAAAGTTATGATTTTGTGTCTTTAAAATAGTGCTATGAAATGAAACTGAGGACCATCTTTGAATGTCATGTTAGTAATGTAATGTATTTGAGCATCAACTCCAGATGTATGCTGTGTGATGCAGTTCAACCTAATATAGAACAATAGTAGTCCAACATCATGATTTTGTCAATGTTTAACACAAGGTGGAGTAGCACACAAATTAACCAAAACTGTGGACGATGAGCTACTTCTAGAAATATCAAAGTTATCTAAGCCTACAAAGTTAAATTGGCATAACAAATGCATGTCTTAGGCAAAATGATATAGCATGAGCAAATGGTGCACTCATGATACCACTATGTGAATTCAAGCACATGAGAAGAGATGCTAATGCCGATGTTGATGTTGATAATGAAATGGATGAATGCAACAGCTGCAAGATGCATCCTAGAATGTAGCAGTTGTATTTGTTGGAGCACAGAAAACAGAGAAGATCCCCGTGATCTACTGGTAAGTCAGAGCTGGTGGAGGCCCATTGGCACTAGGGGAAGAAACAAGATGACCAGAGTCCTTCCTTTTACCAAAAGGATTCTTGGAATATCTATTACAAAGTCAAGAAAGAAAACAATGTTCACAGAAGCATTTATATATAGGGGTATTCAAATGGTCGGTTCGGTTATTAACCTAACCAAACTAATATTAACCGAATTAACCGAACTGTATAATCCTATAACCGTTAGCCGAACCAAAATATTTTGGTTAATTCGATCAATTAACCGAATTGACTGAAATTTATATGTTTTTTTTTTCTTTTTTTGCTAAAACAAGTATAAAACATATCAAAAAAATACATTGAAATTAACCAAAATATATGTTTTTGTCTTGACAGTTAACCAAAGTAACTGAAATTTTATGTCTTGAAACACTACTTAATTAAAAACACTACATAAGTCTTGAAATTAACATAAAATATTAATTATTAAGTTTGGTCAATTCAGTTAATTACCCGATTTCGAACCGAATTAACCAATAACCGAAATTCCAAAAAACATTAACCGGCCTCTAACCGAACTAAATTCGGCCACCGAACGATTAACCGAATTAGATCTATTCAGTTGGTTAATTCAGTTTTAACCGAAATTTGAACACCTCTACTTATAAGTTATGGCAGAAACAAATAAAGCTAATAACATAACGAAAAAAAACCTGCACACCCAAGCAGGGCTAGTGAGTGGCCCCCTTGGCTTCTCCCATATTCTTGTATTAGCCCCATGAAATTTTTTACTTTTCTCACTTAGTTTAACATGATAGACCACGTGCACTTCATGTTGACATAGTACTATTTCTCTTATATGTCATGTCAATATATAATTTTTTAAAAGAAATCAAATTTTAAATAGAATTATAAAAAGTTCATAAAAATTCAAAAATTGACATAAAGTATACGTAGATTGTCATGTGAGTTACCATGTTTGGAATTTTAACATTTTAATCAGTATTTCCAGTAAAAAACATCATTTCAACTTTTTTTTAAAAAGTTATTTTTAAAAAGTTGATAGTCAAATTTGACTCATTTTAAAAGATTAAAGGTCAAATTGATAAAAGATATAAACGTTAAGGGTTAAATTTGACATTATGTCTAAAATATAAAACCTATCCAGCAACCTTTTGTCAGTTTCTGAAGTTAAGAATTGTCAACACCCTAACCCTCAACTACCCTACCCTACCCCACCTTTTCTTTCTCTTTTTTTTTTTTCCTTCTCCAAACATTAGCTCCATCCCACGCCCAAGAAGAAATTAACGAATTTTTTCCCAGAGCACCACCCCACAGATTGAAAGTCTTAGAATCAAAATTTGACATTAAAACATATCTCATAGAAAAAGGAGATATTTGGGGGACGTCATATTCCTAAACTAAGATAACAAGCAGGAAGAGCTAAGTATTAGGTAAAAAGCATATCAGGACTGTAACATACAAGATGAATCAAGACACAATCCCATTAAATAGGATGTGAATAAAGCATCAATTATATGCAAATTTGACAAAACGAAAGAAAAAAAAAATTGAACAGTAAAGCCACAATGAAATTTAAAAAGGATACTGTATTCGCATGCCAATAGAACCAGAGCTAGGGATCACAGCACCTTGTAAACTGTGGTGCACATTGGTTGCAGTACTCACATCCTGCAAGTTAGGGAACAAATTCTAAGCTTATGAATAAAAGCCGAGAAAAATTCATTCCATGGATAACTGGTTGCATCCAAATAGATAAATAAGAAACTTACTTCAAACTCTATAAAGCAAACAGTATGCCTCTCTTGTCTCAAGATCTTCATTTGCTTAAAACCAGGTTGACTGCATGTAAAGCAGAAGTATGAAATATATCAGGCTGTCATCAGCAAGCAACCAAAAACTCATATAAGAAACAAAAAAGCTCAGAAACTAGCCGGAGGCTAAGTCATTCTTACGCGCTGAATAGGCCCCTTAATTCTTCCTCATTAATATTCTCTCCAAGATTGCCAATAAATAAGGTATTGCAAGGAGGGTTATCTTTGGTATTCTACCAACAACAAAAAGAGGTTAAAAACAAAGTAATGGAAAAACTGTTTAATTTACTAGGCTACTGAATATATCATAATAGAGTAAATAAAATAAATCTATTCCACATCAAACTATGAAAGAAAAGGCTTAAACTACAAAATGATAGCTAAATTATACTCTTTTTCTCAAGTTGGTACTTAAACTTTCTTTTGGTCACAAATGATGCCTAAACTATACTCTGCTATCCAAATAACCCCAAAAAGTTCACATCTGTTAAATAAAATTCCATCCAATTATAACACATCACTTCATTTAAACTTTAAAAAGTTATATTTTTTTTTCTTTTACATCATTTTCTTCTTTTTATCTACATTTTTTGAAAAAACTCAGAGGAAAAAGTTCTGTTGTTATTCTACTACTTTAGTTTACAGATTATAAAGAGAGGAATAATCATTTTAAAGGAAACAAATCCTAATTTCCTAAGAATAAGTAACTGAGATTAATTTCTATTTACAAGGGAACTATTAGTAATAAGGTAAGATTTCTATCCTTAATTATAGGAATTCCAAAAGATTTCTATCCTTAATTATAGGGATTTCAACACCCCCCTTAAGCTCGAGTGTAGATGTTAATCAAACCCAGCTTGCCAATAAGTTCTTCAAACATGTTTCTATTCAAACTTTTAGTTAACATGTCTGCAACTTGTTGTCTAGTAGGTAGGTAGGTGATACATACTTCTCCTAAGTGTATTTTTTCTTTTATAAAGTGACGATCTATTTCCACATGTTTGGTCCGATTATGATGCACAGGATTATGTGCTATGCTAACAGCAGCCTGGTTGTCACAGTACATCTTCATAGGTCTGGTATAAGGCACTTTTAGTTCTCCCATAAGTCTTTGTATCCAAACTCCTTCGCATATACCATGAGATAGAGCTCGATAGTCTGCCTCTGCACTGCTGCGTGCTACCACAGACTGTTTTTTGCTCCTCCACGTCACGAGATTACCCCAAACGTAACTACAATAGCTGCTTGTAGAGCGTCTATCATTAACAGAACCTACCCAGTCTGCATCAGTGTAGACTTCCACGCTTCGATTGACAGTCTTCTTGAAGTACAAGCCTTTACCAGGAGTTCCTTTTAGATATCTTAGTATTCTATATGCAGCTTCCAGGTGCTTCTCCCTCGGGGCATGCATATACAGACTAATAACACTCACACTGAAAGCTATGTCTAGACGGGTGTGAGATAAGTAGATGAGCCTTCCTACTAGACGTTGATATCTCCCCTTATCGATTTCTTCTCCATCTTCATTAGTTCCCAATTTAAGGTTAAACTCCATAGGAGTTTTGGCTGGTTTGCTGCCCATCAAACCAACTTCCGACAGTAGATCAAGAACATATTTCCTTTGAAAATGAAGATACCTTTTTTCGACCTTGCTACCTCCATACCAAGAAAATATTTAAGACTCCCCAAGTCTTTAAGTTCAAACTCTGTACCAAGAAATTCTTTCAATCTCAAAATTTCGCTCGAGTCATTTCCTGTTAATATTATATCGTCGACATAAACGATAAGGATACAGCATTTACCCTCTTCCGAGTGCTTGTAGAACATGGTGTGGTCTGCCTGTCCTTGAATGTAATTTCTGCTAGTCATAGCTTTTGCAAATCGGCTGAACCATGCTCGTGGAGATTGTTTCAGCCCATACAAGGACTTCTTCAACTTACACACTTGGTCCTTGTTTTCTTCAAACCCGGGTGGGAAATCCATGTACACCTCATTTAATTCCCCGTTGAGAAAAGCATTTTTTACATCCAATTGAGTCAAGTGCCAATCAAGGTTGGTAGCAAGAGATAGCAGGACCCGAACGGTGTTTAGCTTGGCAACAAGTGCAAACGTCTCGTTGTAGTCGAGACCATAAGTTAAGGTGAATCCCTTAGCCACAAGTTGAGCTTTGTATCAATCAATATGGCCATCAGGTTTAAATTTCGTAGTGAAAATCCATTTGCACCCTACGATTTTTTTCCCTTTAGGTAGATTTGAGACTTCCCATGTTTCATTGTTTTTGAGGGCCTTTATTTCTTCCATCACGGCTTGTCTCCACTCAGCTAATTCAAGAGCCTCTTCTATATTTTTTGGAGTTTTCACAGAATCAACATTAGTCACAAAAGCTTTGTAAGACTTAGATAAATTTCCATAGAATACAAACCGAGAAATAGGACGTTGAGTGCAGCTCCTTGTACCCTTTCGAACTGCAATTGGAAGATAGATGGATGGTGACGGAGGTGGGACTTCTGTTTCAAAACAGTCCTCGGTTGGAGATGTAATTGGCACTGCTGTATCAGTTTCAAGAGAACGATTCCGTTGGGAGTAAACCTATATTTGCTGTTTTCCTTGATCAGGCGGCTGTTGTACTTCGGTGGAGGTATTGTTATTGGGAAGGATGGTGTTAAATTCTTGCTGCACAGGGGAAACAACAACTAAATCTGGGATAGGTTTGTTTGTGATAGTAGTAGTAGGATCAAGAGGTATAATGAGGAGAGTATTAAGGGTCTCATCTTCATTAAAAATCTCTTCCTAAAGATGAGATGCTGCAAAGTATGGTTCATTTTCAAAAAAGGTAACATCCCGAGAGACAAACATTCGGCGCAATATTGGTGAGTAACACTTATAGCCTTTTTGTGTAGGGGAATATCCAATGAAGATGCAGGTGTGGGCTCAAGGATCAAGTTTGGATTGATTTGGTTGATGGTTATGGACAAAAGCTTTACAGCCAAATATTTTGGCTGGAAGATTAGGAACAGGAAATAGAGGGAAGGCCTTTAAAAGAATATTTAGAGGTGTTTGGAAATTGAGGATCTTTGATGGCATTCGGTTTATCAGATAACAGGCAATGAGGACAGCTTCTCCCGAACATTCATAGTGAACATTATGGCTCGAGCCACATTAAGGAGATGACGATTTTTTCTCTCAGAGATCCTGTTTTGTTAAGGAGTGTCAGGACAAGAGCTTTGATGTATAATGCCTTGGTCAGAAAGGTATGGACTTAAGACAGAGTTGAAGTATTCTCTCCCACTGTCAGTACGGAGGGTATGGTAGAGTTGAATTGGGTTCAAACCATTGAGTGAAAATTTTGGAATACTTTGGGTGTTTCAAATTTTTCTTTGAGTAGATAGACCCAACAGACCCTAGTATGATCATCAATGAATGTTATAAACCATCTAGCCCCTGTAATATTTTTCACTCGACTGGCTCCCTATAAGTCACTATGGATTAGCGAAAAAGGTTGGGACTGAATATGTGGTTTTAATGGGTATGGCACACGGGTATGTTTAGATAATTGGCAAATTTCACACTTCAAGGAATTAATACTTTTATTTCGAAATAACAGCAAAAGATGTTTTTTCAAATACACAAAGTTTGGATGTCCTAACCTACGATGCCATAACATAATAGTGTCCTCTTTTGAAGCGGATAGAGCCAATCCCCCTTGTGTACTGTTTTTATTCCAAATATATAGTCCATCAACTTTAACAATGCCGATCATCCTCCCCGATTTTTGTTCCTGTATCACACAACCAATTGCAGAAAATTCAGCAAGAACTTTTTCATCCTTAGTAAGTTTACTAATTGAAAGTAAATTAATGGACATGTAAAACTTTATCGAGAGAAACTCTCTGTCATTTGTACTTCTCCTATTCCAGCCACAGGTGAGTAAGAACCATCAGCTATGCGGATTCGGGATTTGTTATGACAAGGAGTGTAGGTGTGAAACGTGGAGTCACCTGTCATGTGATCGGAGGCGCCCGAATCGAGTATCCAAGGAGATTGACTATTAGATTCAAAAGCAATGTTGAGGGCAATACCTTGAGTGGCTAGAGATCCATGAATAGTGGGAGTACCAAGTACCTTATGGAGAGTCTCAAGTTGTGTTTTGGTTAAGCGAACATCAAGAACATCATTAGCAGTAGTGGAGGATAACATGGCAGTCTTATTATCCTTCTGTTTTTTTTTCAGGATAGCCATGGAGTTTGAAACATTTTTCTTTTGTATGACCATCACGATTGCAGTGACTACATCATGATCTTGTTGATCCAAAATCATTTCCAGCACGTTTTTGTGGCTGTGGACCTTTGGAGATGAGTGTAGAGGATTCAGTAAGACGGTTAGAAATCGGGGTCATAGGTTTAGGTTCCTTTGAATCTCCCATCATGACAAGATGACGCTTTTCCTCTCTCCTAACTTTTGCAAATGCTTCACCGATCGTTGGAAGAGGTGATCTGCTCAGAATTCGACCGCAGACCTCGTCTAACTCACGGTTCAGTCCTACTAAAAACTCATAAAGACGTTCATTGTTGAGATGGGTCATAAACCTGTTGTGTTCTACGCCTTCACTCCAATCTGCCTCATAATACATATCCAATTCTTGCCACAAAATTTTTAGATTGTTTTAGTAGTGAGTTACCTCGAGTGTTCCTTGTCGGATATCCTTTAACTTAAGCTTGATCTCAAATACTTGGGAGGCGTTTCCAAGATCTGAGTAATTTTTTTGAATGCATCCCACGTCTTTTGCAGTTTTGAAAAAAAGATAGGTAAGGCTTATATGGCCTTCCATCGAATTGATTAGCCAAGCCATAACAATTGAATTGTTGAGTTCCCAAGTGGCATAAGTAGGATCAGCTATGGTTGGTCGTGGAATTTCTCCATTGATGTACCCTAATTTGCCACGACCACGAATCACCATAAGAACCGATTGAGACCATTGCAAGAAGTTCTTCCCATTTAGCCGATGATTGGTGATTATAAGGGAGGAATTAATTTCACCTTGAGTGATTCCCTGATTGATATTCTGAGTTATTTGTGATGTCTCAATTTCAGAGAAATTTTCATTGATATCACCCATTGGAGGACTAAACCGAAAAAATTTTTAGGAAGGAAAATTAGAGAAAAAAATAGGATCGAATGAATCCTAAAGCTCTGATACCATGAAAAAACTCAGGAAAAAATTATGTTGTTATTCTACTGCTTTAGTTTACAAATTATAAAGAGAGGAATAATCATTTTAAAGGAAACAAATCCTAATTTCCTAAAAATCAGTAACTGAGATTAATTTCTATTTACAAGGGAACTACTAGTAATAAGGTAAGATTTCTATCCTTAATTATAGAGATTCCAACATTTCTCTCCTCCTCTTTCCTCTCTTTCTCTCTTTTCTTCTCTCATTATGGCAACATATTCGTTTCTGCAACTTGGTTATTTAAAGTTCCTAGTAATTATCTCGCATATATCAATCAACATTCTTTTGAGTAAAGCTGTGATATTATAAGCTTTTAATTGTTCTATTATGACATGCCACGTCATTTAAACTTTAAAAAAATTATATACTTTTTTAATTCTTTTACCTTATTTTCTTCTTTTTATTTACATTTTTCTCCTTCTCTTTCCTCTCTCTCTTTTCTTCTCTCATTATGGCAACATATTCATATCTGCAACTTGGTTATTTTAAGTTCCAAGTAATTTTCTTGCATATATCAATCAACATTCTTTTGAGTAAAACTTTAATATTATAAACTTTTAATTATTCTATTATGGCATTCACATAGGTCTCCAAGCTTAGCCAACTGAGTAAGCTAGCACAAGAAAATAATAATAAAAGCAAAACTAGTGAAGCAGGTCGAATGCACACCATGTTCCTTGCCATGGCAAATGCAAGAGCTCTTCTCATTAAATTGGAAGATCAGTTGCACAACATATGACACTAGATGCTTTGGCTTTGCTCAAGCAACAAATGTTAGCTAAGGAGACTTTGGAAATATTTGCACCTTTGGCCAATCGTTTAGGAAATGAGAGAAGAAAAGAAAAAAGATAGGAAAGGACAAAAAAGTAAAGAAAATGAAATAATTAAAAATAAATTTTTTAAGTTTAAATGACGTGGCATATTATAATTGGCTGGAATTTTTTTTAACAATCGTGATCTTTTGGGGGTTATTTGGTAATAGAATATAGTCTAGGTACCACTCGTGACAAAAAAAAAAGTTCAGATACCATTTTGTGGTTTAAGCCAATAGAAAATTTCACTAGTTCTAACAAGGAATGGAAACTTGAGATAATTAAACAGCTAGAAGAAAATGTCCCCCTATAGCAAAATACTGCCCTAATACAAAATCAAACAGCTATTACACAGTAGCCAAGTTAGTTGCCCAAGTTCACCTCAGACATGTTCCCTTCTTAGTAATTTTCTCTTAAGAAAAATGAACTCCTTAAAATGAGATCATTACACCCAGAGGGGGATGTGCTCCCCATCTCGTTTCCTTTCTAAAACATCAAAAATGGAAGGCTACAAGGTAAGGGCGTCAAATTCATGGCTAATACAGGAAACGTTTTCAGGTTAAAAGTGTCCCAATAGGTGATCTTCTTGCGCACAGTATTTGAAGAAACACATTCATCCTTGTTTGTCAGAAACCCATCAAAAAAATACTTTTTGCCTTACAAAATGCTAATCATACAATTGTAGAAGATATCTTCTTAGATTAAAAAAAAAAGTAAAAAACTTAAAATATATATTACTTGGTCTATCAGGACATATTAGGTAATGATGATTAAAAGAGTTCTATTGACACAATGGAATTTTAAAATAAAACTTACAGAAAATAACCAAAACATAAGAGGAAAATAATATTGACATCGTTTGTTTGTACCTGAACATTTTACATGTATAACATACCAAACAAGCATATGAAAAACTTGGGCTTAGGCCTAGTTTAGGAATGCTTCTCAAAAGTGCTTTTGGGAAAAAAAGCACCTTTGGGGAGAAGCTAAAATTTTCAACTTCTGTAAAAAGTGCTTTTGGGCCAATTTTTGACTTGGGAGAAGCACTTTTTCTCTCAAAAACAGCTTATTTAGGAGTGCTTTTGTCCCAAAAGTGCTTCTTAGAAGCTATACTAAACAAAATCACAGATGACTAGTGGACATGGACACAAGTATCTCCCTAAACAAGGGAAGTCCAACTTTGTAACTACCAGAAATTCACATAGAGAAAACAAGGCTACATAAAAGTACATTTCATGATTTAAATGTTCTTTTGGTACATAATAATCTAAAATGGTGAATATTTATATGTAGTTTTCATTTACTTCTAGCAAAAATAACAACACATGATGGAGGTTGCATCTAAGTTTCTCAGGAAGAAAGAACATGTTAAGGTCATGGGCTGTTGATTGAGTCACAAGGTGATTCACGGGAAAACTTGCTTTGACCAATAAAGCTTTAGCTATGTTACGAATCCTACCTCGTGAAGAACCTATGATTAATAATATATGGAACTCATTGAAGGGAGCTCCTAACCTGACTCGTTAGAAAGTGAGAGTTGTAAACCTTATAAATTAGTATAATTTTTGTCTTATTTTATTACTAAAAAATTGTCCCTTTAAATAGAGGTTACATAGGATTTTATTCTTGTAGACTAAGAAACTAAAATTAACTTGTAGAAAAAGAAACTATAATTAAGGAAACTAAAATTAATTACTTTTAATTGCAATAAAATACTTCCTAAAAATTTATTCTAATTCAAAATATTACTAAAATAAAGTTATTTATCTTCTTTCCATCTTTGGTGCTTTTAACTTTTTGTCTTGCTCACAAAGGCATCCATAACAAAACAGCACCCTCATAAGATGCTAGGTCACTGGAAAATTAACACCCATTTATTGACAACTATCTATAAAACATTGGACTCAATGGTCACATCTCCGGTGTCCCAAAAGCCACTTTTTAGTAGTTCATTGTAATCCAAGTAAATTAAATTAAAGTTAATTGTCATTAAATGCTAGTAAAAACCCACCATTTCCATAATTTAGAGGGAAAAATGGCTAATAGAATTGATACAAAATCTAAACCAGAACAGAAAATGACGTGGCACTTAGAAATTACCTGAACAGGCACATAACTGCTTGGAGCTGGTACAGGCGCCGGAGTAGGCATTGGCACTGGAGGAACTGGATAACATCCATATGGATCATATGGAGGAGTTGGAGTCATATACCTATTCCAGATAAATAATACTCCACTTAAGAAGAAATGTTGTAACTATAACTGAAATTATATACTACTAGGAAAATTTGATCAAAGCAGTAAACTATCCAATCCTGGCATAGCTTCTTACCCATGTGGTCCCCAAACAGGAGCAGGGGGGTGAAATGGAGATGGACTCGTGTAAGGACTGTGTGAATAATTCCCACCAGTTCGCAATCGTTTGGTTTGATCATATGCGTCAGAATCTGTTACTATTCCTGTAGAATAAATATCAACAAATAAAAATAGGCTCTTTATGGCAAAAGTTGCATTTTATTTTATCAATATATCGGATCATTATGTTTCTCTCCCCCCTCACCCACTTCCAAGCTCCAACTCCCAAAGACAAGTTCAAAACACATTACAACCCCATACACTGGTAGATTACCAAAGGACTTTATTGCATCTTAAAGATTTCTCAAGGTAGAAGGGTGTTCACGATTTATATTTGGATTTTGAAAATAAGAACTTCAAGAACCTGGAATTAGAACCATTCCATGGAAACTTCAAGCTGTCCAGACCTTAATCAATAAAACCAAATTTCAACAACAAAAAGAAACAGCCTAATGAAAATTTAAACAAGTGACCACTGAAGAACTTCTTCCCAACATTTCATCCATAAGTTCCATAAATCTAACTTATCTAAATAGAAGTTTTCCAACTTCAGAACTAATGTTACTGAAAGGGGATAGCTGTTTCAGAATAAATATTCCACTTTGCTGGAACCGGATTCAATGTGTAAGCTACAAAGAAATCACATATGATCATTACAACATTATGATAACAAATATAGATTCACTTCTTTTTAACATTCCTGCTTCTCATTGCTGTTTGAAATTTAACAAGCCAGATTACAAAAATTGGAAGAATACCAAGAGTAAACCTTTAAAATTGATGGCATAAAGCGAACCAATTGACAATATTTCAGTCACATTCAACTAAAATCTAGCCCCTAAATATTTCCTTTCATAGTCCTCTGTAATCTGTACTTAGAACCATCATCTAATGTCACGTCAGGATCATTTCGAACCATATTAAGTGTTTTGCATTAATTTATCTCAAGATTAACACATTTTCTGTCTGTGCATTTCTTGATAACAATGTAAAGTCCTTTTCACTCTGGCATGAAACAAAGTTTTAAACTGACAACTTACCTCTTTTAACAAATAGATTCTTCTTGGCCATCTCTACATGCAAAAGGGACTTTGACTCAGCATCAAAAACCATTTCCTAGTACATCCCCGAATCAAACCCAATCAGTGCTTTGAAAAAAGATGACATAACTCAGATGAGTATACAAAAACCACCAATCAATTAAATATATAACACCTGAAGGGCATCTTTGGCAGCAACTGCAAGTCGTGCACTTGAGAAGAGAGCAAAACCCATAGGCTTTTCTCCCTTGTAGTTCACTTGTGAAGCTTCATAACCTGGAAGCCATCTGAGTAAATTCTGCAGCTCTCTCTCTTTGACATCTTCAGGAAGACCCATAATGAAGATAGTCCGAACCTGAATTTAGCAGTGAACTTGTACATGAAAATAAAAATACATTCTCCACAAACATAAATTTGCACAAGCATAAATGTTGACACAATCACATAATCTAAGAAAAAAAAGAAAATCCTTCCATTTTTTTACTTTGTACTATTTTCTGCTTCTTTGCCAAAAGAAAATGAAAGTTCCTTTCTCCAAACAGGAACAAGTAACTAAACTATCTTAATGTACATTCAAATAAAAATGTTTACCGTAGAAGCGAAATCATGAAGTAGTGGTCAGTACAAGAATTAATTCTTAAAATGTTAACAAATTAATTATAAATCATTCTTACTTCTGGGAAAGAAAAACAAGAGCAAAATGAAAGACAAATGTCTATATAAATTATCTATAAGCACACGCTTTTATGGAGAAAAGCAATAGACTATACAAGGGTAAGCTGGGCGAAAAGGAACTATAATATTTGTAGTTACTAAAAAAATCTCAAAAATATAGCATTGGGGCTCGATTACCATCAAATCGTGCAATTCATGTTGAAATCTAAGGTTTCAACAAACAAACAGACAGACAGACAGACAGACAGACAGACAGACAACAGACAAAGCGAACTGGAGCAAATCGAGTGAGAGAGAGTTGACCTCGTCATGAGAAGGAGCAGGTGGAGGAGGATGGTGGACAGTAGGCGGTGGAGGCGCAGCTGATGCTGCTGCTGGAGGGGGCGGAGGAGCTGGTACCGGAGGCCATTGCTGGTGATAAGGGTGGATTCCAGCACCCGCCATGTCAAGGACTGGATACGAAGTAAACTCCTGAAACCCTAAACCAAGACTCGAGGAGGGAGATGGGAAGAACTGATGATTCATATAATGCGTTTAAAAAACGATTTAGATTTCTAAAATTTAGGTTTATACTTTATACGTCGGATTTGACAAATTTAGGAAAATTAAATTGGATTTACCAAAAAATATATATTATTTTTTAACTTTTCACTCTATTCAGATTGCTATTTCAATCAAAATTATTTTCTAAATTTAATTATAAAAGTATTTTGATTTTATATTTTGAATATCATTTATCGCATAATCTAACATATATTATATATTACAATATTTTTTTTAACAATTTTATTATAGGTTTAAATTATATGCCTTTGTACTTAAACTCATATCATTCTGTATTAATAATAATTCTCATATCAATTGAATTAAGACTCAACTGAAAATAGTTTTAAATTTTAAATATATTCGCATTATAAAATTTTGATATATGACAAAAGGAAAAAATATGTATAGGGGAAAAACTGCAATATAAAACTTTTCATTTTTATATAATTTTTTTAACATTGTTAACTTTAAAAAAAATCAACTTGTTTATAAATTGTTAATGTCAATATTCTTATTAAAAATTTTATTAAAAACCTCTTGAAACAGAATCCATTTTAAACTTAAAATTTTATTTATTTGTGGAATACATTTGTAAACTTAGGGTCCGTTTGTTTACTAGGAAAATATTTTTCGGAAAATGTTTTCCTAGTTTTCCAGTGTTTGTTTGCTTGAAAATAAATTACAATGGAAAACATTTTCTAAAACACAGGTAAATGAAATGGCCTTTTAAGGAAAACGTCTTACTGATTCTATTTCTGTAAGACATTTTCCATTTTTCTCCATTTTCATCACAGCAGTCGTTCTCCTTCCTCTCTGTCCATCAGCCTCCGTCTCTCCTCCTTATCTCTTCAAAATCTAAAGCATCTAACTTTCCATCTCCTCCGTCTCTCAATTTTTTTCTCTTCAATGGCAACGGTGACCCCTAACCCTACTCCAACTAAAACCCCAATAGACAAATCTAGAGGATCTCACTCTCACCACCAAGCAGATGATTCTTCCTCATCTCGGTCCCGTTTCGAAGCCTACAATCGCCTCCAAGCCATGGCAATGGCCTTCGGAGAGAAGCTGCCGATCCCGGAAATTGTAGCCATTGGCGGTCAATCTGATGGAAAAAGCTCTCTCCTTGAAGCTTTGCTTGGATTCCGTTTCAATGTGCGTGAAATTGAAATGGGTACTCGTCGATCTCTCATTTTACAGATGGTTCATGACCCTTCTGCACTTGAGCCTCGTTGTCGCTTTCAAGTGGTTTTTACTTTTGGAGTTGGGTGCTTTTGGTTTAATGACTTTATTTTGGGGGGTTTGTTTTTATGTTTCTATTTAAAGTTTTATATTGATTTTGTTATATGCTGAATCGGGCTTTATCTGTGTTTATTTAATTTATATGAAGTAATAACTGGATTTTGGATGGAAGAATTTCAAATTGTATAATCAAAAAAAATATCACTACACCAAAACAGGCTTTTAGCGGTATTTTTCGCAGCGTTTTCCAGAAAGCGCCGCAAAAAACCTAAGCCCAACGACGCCGTTTTCTGAGCTTTCAAGGATTTAGCGGCGTTTTTGAGAAAGCGCCGCAAAAAAACATAAGCCCAACATGCTGTTTTCTGAGCTTTTGGAGATTTTGCGGCGTTTTTAAGAAAGCGCCACTAATGCTCAGTGCTTTAGTGGCGTTTTTGAGAAAACGTCGCAAAAAAACATAAGCCCAACGACACAATTTTCTGAGCTTTCGGGGATTTAGCGGCGTTTTTGAGAAAGTGCCGCAAAAAAAATAAGCCCAACGACGTCGTTTTGTGAGCTTTCGGGGATTTAACGGCGTTTTTAGGAAACCGCCGCTAATGCTCAGGGCTTTAGCGGCGTTTTTGAGAAAACGCCGCAAAAAAACATAAGCCCAACGACGCTGTTTTGTGAGCTTTCGGGGATTTAGCGACGTTTTTAAGAAAGCGCCGCTAATGCTCAGGGCTTTAGCGGCGTTTTTGAGAAAGCGCCACAAAAAAACTAAGCATAACGACTCCGTTTTCTGAGCTTTCGAGGGATTTAGCGACGTTTTTAAGAAAATGCCGCTAACGCTCAGGGCTTTAACGGCGTTTTTTAGAAAGCGCCGCAAAAAAACCTAAGCCCAACGACACCATTTTCTGAGCTTTCGGGGATTTAGCGGCCAAAAATCTGGGGGCTTTGGCGGCGTTTTTGAAAAAGCGTCGCTAATGTTGGGAGCTTTAGCGGCGTTTTTGGAAAAGCGTCGCTAAAAATATTTTATCTTAATTGGTTTATTCTTATTAAATAAAATTCAATTTATTTCTAATTGAATATTTAAAATCTTCAGAAAAAAATAATGACACGTAGAAATAATTTGAAATAAAACACATGGAAAACTTAAAATACTATTATTTAAAATAATTGTAAAAGAGATAATAATAAATTTGTTTAGAGTTTTTGGTTTAGGGTATATGATTTATTTAAGATTTAAGGCCGGTTTAGGAGTTCATATTTTAAGATTTAGGGAGTATGGGTTTAGGGATTATGGATTAGGGATTATGGATTAGGGGTTGGGATTTAAGGTTTAGGGGTTAGAGGGTTAGAGGTTTAGGGGTTAGATGTGCTAAGAGTTAAAAGTTAGGGATTTAGGGGTCGAGTTAGGATTTTGGGTTTAGATTAA